>NC_085067.1:7602147-7907147 GCF_963662255.1 Cinclus cinclus
CACTTGACTACCTCTTTGTTTCTTTCCTGCTCTGCACCTCTGCAGAGGGTTAAAGCAGTTGTATTTTATTTCCAAACATCAGCACTCTGAACCGTAATTCTCTTACCTGCTTGAGGAATATTGGTGAGACCCAAGCTAGATTTTAGACTGTCTGGAAGACAATAAAGTCTTGCCATGGCAGAGCCCTCTGAAGTAGATCAAAAATCTGGTAATTGCACTTTTAACCTCAAACTCCATCCCAGGTACCTGTGCAGCCCTGCCAAAGAGTTGTTTCCAAGGCTGGGAGCAGTCCAGGTTCTTTACTCCATGGAATTAAAAGCACTGCTGAGAGTTGTGTCTGTGGTTTGTGCTCATCCCCCTCCTCACTCACAGTGTGGAGGACTGGGACAAACAAAGCTTCACCCTGGGTGGCTGCAGAGGAAAAGCCTACATTTGGTACTTGCTAGAAGCTCCATCAATAATTAGGAAAAATGTGGGGGGTTTTATTATGAAAAGGGATTTTAAAAAGTCCTTTTCCCAAGCTGTGACAACTTTTGGGTACCTGGGATATAAATCACCGTAATTAGTGTGTATCAGGATCCTTTCCTGGACAGTGAGTGCAGTGATCCTGCAGCCCTGTCCCCATCCATGGCCACTGCCAGCTACTGCTGAGGGAAAACCAAATTCACCTGGATTCTTCCTGAAAAATCACCCTGTGCAGTTGTGGGATACTCTGCTCCTCAGAGGATTTTGTTGTTTTAACTTGCTGGGGTTCTTTTTACCTTAATCCCTAATTTTACACCTGAAATCATTAAATGTTCTGGGTTTTTTTGAGAGGCATGAAAAGTTATTTAGGATGGGTGTCCAAGTTTTGTAATGGCTCAGTCCCTCTCTGCATGACAGAGGCTGGGTATTTTCACCAATGCAGATCAGGCAGTGGGATACAACTGTGGATCCCTGGTGCAGCCAGAGCAGGAGTACACAGCTGAGCTGCACCGATGCAGCTGTTCAGAACAAAAGAATTTAAGTCTTTAAACACTGACCACTCAGCACTTGAGAGCCTGCAAGCCTGAATGGTTCACCCCTTTGTTTGTATAGTAAGAATCAGGTTATTTAAACAACTCGAGCAGGGATTTATTTTCTCCTAAAATGAAAATTAAGCATTTAATAATAAGAAAAATTTACTCTTAATACCTTTGATCAGATGTGGAAGTTCTTGGTGAGTAGAAGTGCTGGTGGACATTTCATTTTAAAAGTGGTGTGTACAAACACTAGGAAAAAAAAATACTCTTTACAGAGGAGATAGAAAAATCCACAAAAAGAACCATCCCTAATCCAGACACTTCTGCTGTCTTAAACATGGCACATCTTCAAATTGCATTACAGGAAAATGAGAATAATCCATTTTCAGCCACTTTCTTCTGCCTCATATAAGGCTTATTTTTAGCCTTTTGCAGAACTGGATATAAAATTATCTCCTAGTTCTCCTATTGCAGCAATTTGAAAGTGTCTGACCCTATTTTTGCTTTGCAGATTCTATTATGTGGGGCAGGAGAAGGACTTACAGACTTGTCAGCCTTCCCTTTCTCTCATTTTTCTGTGGCAGCAGTTGGAGACAGAAAGGACCCACCAGGTGACCTGATGTTGTTGCCAGCAAAGCCCAGAGTCCCCTCCATTAACCATTTCCCAGGTATTAAAGTGGCAGCTGACTGATGCTGAGTGTGCTCCATTCTGGTAGTTTGCATTGCCAAAAAGAGCATTCTTTCTCTGAAATAGCTGGAGCTGTATCACAGGGGGTTTTAACAGGCTGGACACTTATTTTAGAGAGACGTGTCAGTGCTGCATTGAGGCAGAGTTTGGATTTGAGGATTTTAGGAGCTGCAAGTGGATTTTAACAACTCCCAAAAAGGGATATTTGCTCACTGCTTACACTCAATTGCTTCTGGGGAAGAATATCATTGCTTCATTTGTTTTGACTTTACAAAAGAACAATAATTAAGCATTTCCTACAGCAGTAGAAACTCACAATATTTTTTTTAGCCCAGCTAAGATAGCCCTGGTCTTTGAAGCCACATGAATTTACAGCAAAAAGCCCAGATTAAGATGCAGAGGATCTGTGGTGATGGAAGGAGAGAGGCAAGGAGTGAGTTTTGAGTATCTGAGAGTGGCATGATAAAAACTCACAGACTGCAGATGGAACAAGATTAGACTATTAGATGGTTTATATGGAACCCATGTTAAGAATATGAAGGGGAGAGGTGATGAAAATGTCAGCAGTTCTATTATGGGTTGAAAAAGCTCCTTGTAGAGCTGTTGGTTTGCTCACCTGTTTACTGGCCATGTTTGTAAATATAAACAGAGTTAGCAAAACCAAGAATGTAACAACTTGAGACTTGAATTTTAAATGCTGGTTTGCTGCTGCAATTGAGAGCTGCTGGTGTCGTGCAGATGGAAAACAGTGTCATCAGGAACAATTGCTGATTTGTTGTCTCACTTTAGTCAGCCTGCAGATTTCCTGCAGGTCGGGTGGGGAGGTGTCAAAGGTCAGTGTGGTTGTTCACAGGCAGTTTGAGCTCAGCTGTGGTCCTTACACAGTGTTTGGAATGCACTCTTGGCAGCAGGAGCTTTGCTCTAGCCCAGGCAGCAGGATGGGACAGCTGATGCTGGCACAGCTCTGGGAACCCCCGAGCTGCAGGCAGAGCTCTGGGTTCTCCAAAACCACCCATTCCCCACCAGACTGACCTTCCTAAGTTCATCCCCTGTGCCACAGAGAAAGGAAAACTATATTCCTACACTATTCCTAGCTACTCAGTGCTCTCCCACAGCAAGAATGGAACTTCTCCATGTGTCTTATGCTATAGGAAAGCCAAAGCTCACTTTTCCAAGAGCTCCAGATCAAGAGCTACGTGGGAGTCCTCCTGCTGTCTTGCCTACTGATTCTGCTGTGAGCCCCAAGAAGCCAGATGTTGTCACTAAAACACTCATCAGCTGTAAAACAGGATTGAAGGCACTTCCTCACAACCTACAAGGGGCACTGAAATCATCTGCTAGCAATGGACTCAGCATGTCAATAGGTATTGGCATTGCAAAGGAGAATTCTTGGCATAGAGGGACTTTGCCATGCAGAAGGAGATTTTAAATTCTCACTGAGACAGATTCTTTGCTAAGGCTGCCCTGGCACAGAGACAAAATCTGATCAGATCCTGCACAGGTGACTGGAGCACTGAGCAGAAAGCAGCAGCCTTCCAAGCAAGAAACAATCTCTGACACAAGGAAATAGAAGAAATCATGAAAAATTCAGGCCTTCTGTTTCCTGATGTCAGAGCATTTTGCAAAGGTATTGGCTTTTATGAGCAGCAATGACCTCTCCTTGTGCAGCAATCTGCAAGGCAGGTACTGTGACTGTGGGTGTGTTAGAGCAATTTAACCCCAGCAAGTCCCTCACAGCCACTCACTCCCTGCCCCACCAGCACACTGGGGAGAATTGGAAGGGTAAGAACCAAAAAACTTGTGGGTTGAGTACAGACAGTTTAATAGGGAAAGCAAAAGCTGCACCACAAACAAAGCAAAACAAACCAAGGAATTAATTCCCTGCTTCCCATGGCAGGTTCAGCCATCCCCCAGGAGAGCAGGGCCCCTTTACACACAAGTTACATGCAAGGACAAACACCTTCATTCCAGACATGCTCCCTTCCTCATTCTTCCCCCCACTTAATATACTGAGCACAGCATCATAAGGTGTGGAATATTGGTTTGGGTCTCCTGTCCTGGCTGTATCTCTCCCAGCTTCCATGGACACCCAGTTCCTCACCAGCGTGGCAGGACAAGGAGCAGAAAAGGCCTTGGCTCTGTGCAAGCCCTGTTCAGGAATAAGAGAAACATCTCTATATTATTACCCATGTTCAGCATAAATCCAAAACACAGCCCTGCTCCAGACAATGGGAGAAAAATTCAGTTAAATCTACTCCAGCCAAACCAAGCACAGCCTGAATGACATCTTTTAGAGAAACAGAGACAAACTGTTGGAGTATCATCTCCAGTGCTCCAGTAAGGAGTGTCTCAAGTACTCTGGCTTGGTCATTCCCAAAGTTTCTGCCAGACCTCTCCAAGCCACACAGGGATTGCCAGGACTGTTGCAGTGCAGTGAAATGGATAGGTGTTTCCTTGAGACCTCCAGGCCATGTTGGACAGGGCTTGGAGCAACCTGGTCTCCTCGAATGTGTCCCTGCCCATGGCAAGGGGTTGGAATGAGATGCTCTTCAAGGTCCCTTCTATCCCAACCCCTTCCATGGTTCTATTATTTCCCACACGTGGTAGCTCAGAGGTTGGTGGAAAGAGCTGTAGCATGAGGCAGTTATTTTGGAGGATAAGAAGTTTGTTTTTAATCAAGTGTCATCAGGAAGTTCTACAGGATTTTCTATTTTAAGATTTAATTCATTCTTATCTGCTTTTTATGTCATGTTTTCTCCCCCTTGCCATCCAATCATTCAATCAAAAGTGAGGCCCTCCACTTCCTCTTTTCTCCATTATTTCAGTGGATGTGAGTGTATGTTGTTACACACATGTTCTGTGGCACTAAAAATCCCTCCATCTCAATACTGAGCCCATCAATATCTGGCAGAATTATACTTACAGAGAAAGATTCAGGCACAAAGTTTCAAGACCTTCATCTTCAATTCAGGGGTCCATGTCAGAGTACCCCACAGACTGGTGAGCTCTGGAGCTCATTTCCATCCAGGTCCTTGGGACCCTGATTGGTGCTGTAGCTGCTCATCTTCACATCTGTTCTGCTGCAGCTGCCTGGGAAAATAGCAGGAAACATGATTGATTTTTCCTTTATGCCAGTTTTCTCCTCAGTAAAGATATCTGAAAGAGGAAAAAGTGAAGCTGACCTATGTTTCTGCCTCTGGAGACAAATCAGCACCTGGATTAAATGAACAGATGGGAAATACTCACAGTCTGTGCAGCTTTAAGGGGCTGAACCAAATAGAGGGGAAAAATATTTGCTGTACATGATTACCATATTTTGTTTGCTAAACCCACTGACATGCAGGAAGAAAAGGGGATTTGAGCCAATTAATTTTTCCAGTGCAGCTGGAGGAGCCTGTCCCCACTGGAGAGCTGTCACTCCACACTGACAGAGCAATGCAGAGGGAAGGGCAGCTCTGCCATGGCTGTGGAATGGAAGGGCTGTGCACACCCAGCTCCTGTGTGAGCCTGGGGATGGAGAGCTGCAGGTGCACAAAGCCCCTGGCTGGGAATGAGAGCACGGGCAGGCAGCAGCCACATGAGCACTATTCCTGCTCCAAAGCAAACTCCTCCTGTGCCAGATTATTTGTTGAATTTTGTTAGAATTCTCTTAGCATCCTTTTCCTTCAGCAAACTGGCCTCAGCTCCATGAACAGCCCATTCCTGCAGGCTGGATAACCTGTCAGATGCATCAGGAAGCTCAGTGCTTGGTCTATTTTTAACTGTGCCATCCTTGTGCCACTCACTTGGAGCTCTCTAGGCTGATGTATCGCTGTTGCTCTCCTTCCCTTTCAGTCACTGTTTCCAGCTGCAGCCTGCTTGGAGTCTGAAGTTCTGCAGGAATTCATGTTATCAATCACGTCTTGTCCCAGAAGTACTGACTTCACCATCAAAACAGCTTGAGGTCAGTCAGAGCAGGAGCTGCTCTCTGGGATCAATCCTTGATTCCACTGTTCTTACTGAAGGTAACAGGTTGTAGTGAGGGTTAGTGTTCTGCAGCCTTTTTTGGGGAGGAGTTGGAGGCTGTGGCAGCTTGTTCAGCATCCCAGGAGAATGGCTGTTGAGCAGGGAACCAAAGTCATCCCCTTCCAGCTGCAGGTGAAACTATCCCAGGAGAACTATCCTTAGCTACTGTAGGGCAGCCATGGCTAACCCAGTTACCTGCTGCACTGTTGATCAAAAACTGTATAATGAAGGGCATAAAAGGTGCACACTTGAACTGGAGAGTCCAGCCTGCTGGGCTTGCTCCTCCTAAAGTGTCTGGTGAAAAGGTGGTGCAGGACTGGGACCAGTGTTTGCACTCATGGTCTGGCAGATTCCAGCTGAGAGATCTCTGGTTTGTTTGGCTTCTGCAGTGAGCAAAATAGTGAAAGAACAACAGCTGTGGCTTTGATTTGTTACAGGGGCTGCTCCAGCTCTCCTACTTCATAACTCTTTCATCAGTTATCTGCAGGAATAAATGATAACAGCAGCATCAATGCACGTCCCTTCCTGTGTTCATGGATCAGTTGATAAAATTCACTCTTACAGCTGAAGTCATGCAAGTGTGGAGCTACAAATGACCATCCTTAGCCTCTGTTTTCCTTGTCCAGTCTCAGGCAGCAACATCAGCTTTGAATGCTGCTGTTTCAGTAGCTGGAATTTCAGACTGCTGCATCTGTCTGGGCTGCTCATCATCCCTGAGACACAGGTGGAGGGTGATGTTGCTCTGATGCCAAAAAGCACCCTTCAACTGGCTAAATTTGAAAACAGATTTGTTTTTCATAGATTAAGGCCATAAAGTCTCATGACCTTTCGAGAATGTCTGGGCATTAACTTCTCATCACCTAAAATTTCAGGTTTCAGTGTGTTTACAAGGCCTTTTGGAGATGTTTTCAACTTCACAAGGTCTGAGGAAGTTCAGACAGGAGGAATCTGCTGGGGGCTGCCATTAGTGACTGGTCCCCTGTGTCCCTTCCTAAAGCTCTGCTTCAAACAGGCACTTGATGGCACATTGCAGAAGAAACACAGAATTCTCTCCACTGAAATTAAGGAAAATGATCTTTAATCACTGGCAGAATTGCTAAGTTCAGTGGTCCAGCTGCCCCTGTAGCCCCAGTACTTATGTCTGCTGAATGAGGTCCAGCTCAAAAACTCAATACTAGAAAACACCTGCTCAAAAACTCAAAAACTGAGTTATTTTCAGGCTAGAAGGACCCTACCGAAGCATTTTATTGTTGGTTGTAAAAATTAAGTGATGTTAAGTACAGCAGGCCGTAAAAACCAGGACATCATTTCCTAATATGCTTCTCAGTTGCAAAAGCCAGAGTCTGGCTTGTTTAGATAGCAAGAAAACTGGACTTTGGGAAAGCTGCAGGATACTGAAATACAGGTGGTGTTTAACTTAGGCATGAAACTTGGCATTAACTGGGCTGGCAGCATTCCCAAAAGCTTTCTGTGAGCACAGCCTCCCTTGGAGCCTTGGGCACAGCAGTGCTCCACACACTCAGGTGTGTCCTCCTTGCTGACATCCTGCTCCTGGCTGGAGCTCAGGGACAGAGGTGACACATCCCTGGAGCTCAGCAGGACACACATCCCACCAGTGCTTCTCACAGCTGGAGCAGACAGAGCTCCAGGTGAGAAGGGGGATCTGGCTTCTCCCCTTGCTGGCCCAGGGTGGAGCAGAACATTGTTGCACTGGATGTAGGCAGCAGGAATTCTTTCAAATCCCTGGGACTGCCCAGCAGTGCTGGCTGCACTACAACCTGTAATCTCCATTAGCTGCTGGCTTGGGGTCCAGCAAGGCTGGAAAGGACAGAGCATTTGGAGAATAATCCTGCCCAGTTCCTGAAATAGAGCATAGCTGACCTGTAAAAGATCCTGGCCAGTCATCTGTTATCTTAAATTGGCTGTCTTGTCCTCATGCAGGTCTCTAACCGGCCAAGGTGCAGTGAAATTAGATCCATTTTACATAGCATAAATATTTAACAGCTCTAGAGCATGTAGTTTAATATTAAACAGACAGTCTTATAAATACTTCAGAATTATAGATGCTGTCAGAGTACATGGAAATTACTTGATAGGATCTAGGAGAAATATTTAGGTTTGACAGGAGAGGAAGTGATGGAGAGAATCAGCCACATTTTTAACTGCTAGAGGAGTCCCGTAAAAAAACCAAAAAGTTGTACAGCTTCTGTTCTTAAAAGGCAATTTGGGTGAGTTTCCTCCTCCTCCAGAAATAACAGGCTGGTTCCCACCCTACTCTCTTCAGGGAATGAAAACATTCACAATCTTAAAAAAACACTGCAAAGAAAACAGAACAATTTAGGAGCCAATGTTCAGTGATCCATTCAGTGTGGGATTATCGCTTTTAGAAAGGCAAGTGGTACTTAATGAGGGATTTAGATGCTCTTGAGCCTTGTTATTTTAAGCCCTACATTTTGCCACCCAGCAGAGTTCAAAATTTATTATTTGTAGG
Source organism: Cinclus cinclus (assembly GCF_963662255.1). Taxonomy (NCBI): domain Eukaryota; kingdom Metazoa; phylum Chordata; class Aves; order Passeriformes; family Cinclidae; genus Cinclus; species Cinclus cinclus. Next base: position 7,610,333 of record NC_085067.1, read on the forward strand.
TTTGCTTTAAAAAAAGTGAATATCCCACCTTACCCATAAGCTGAGCCCCACTGCCAGTGGTCGGGGCAGTAACCACTGTCTGCAGCACAGGGCTCCAGAGGGACTGAGGAGGCACTGTCCCAAATCTGGGCACTATTTCAGTTCTCTCTCGTGCCCACCAGCTTCCTGTGTGATCCCTGAAAGTCATTTCTCTCCCCAGCAGGTTCACAAGTCATGTGCAGTCTAATTTCCCATCAAATCTTTGAAAAGCATGTCAGGATTAGTCCCTCCAGGCCTCTGTTCCCATCTGTGAAACAGATAAAGCAGAAGTTGAGAGAAATGTGTTAAAATAAAAGGGTGGTGCATTTTATCCCATAGGAGGCTGAACTGTTACACAAGCAGGAAAGTTGTGTCTATTTGCAGTCGTGTCAGCAATGCAGGTGGGTTCTCTATGCTAAAGTCATGGCAAAACTAACTTTTTCTATATAGATGCTGTATCCTCTAGGAATATGGAATGATGTGGTAAGGGGTAGAACTTTCAAACATTATGGCTCACTCAAACCTCTGGAGTTCTAGTGTTCTGTGACAGTTTTGTGACATTCCATAGCTTGCTTCTTGCTTTTGAGGTTGGCTGTAGCATTCCCAGGTAATTTTCTCAGATGTATTCCACACTATTCCAATGTTCAATACAACGTGATTTCCAGTGCAGTGGGGTTACCAAGATTGGGACTTGTACAAATAAACTTGGGTCAGCTCTTCCATCAGAAATATTTCAGTTTATAGCCTGGAAAGGCAGAAAAAGCACAGAGGCTTCTATGCACCTTGGAGACCTGTGGGGCTGGTGTGAAGTTAAGAGCTGTGGGCTGGACTGGACCAATTCTTGATACAGAGATTTCTTGGAAGGTATCCCCCAAGTACTGCTTTATCCTGGAACATGTTTGAATCCATTTCAGCAAGGAAAAAAGTGATCTGGGTCAGGTACAAAGTGTGCTGAAGAGTCACAACCAAGTTTTAACGTGTCCAAAGGAGAGTGATGTTTCCTGAGAATCTGTCACCTGTCAGGGCCTCAGGCAGAGGCAGTTCTGTGATGTTCCCTGGGCACCTGTCTGAGGAGTTCACTGATGCAGAGAGAACCTTCCTTTGGCAGCAGAGGTACAAACCCCTGCTGGGGCAGTTTGATTCTTAGTTGAAGCTGCCTGTCTTGCTTTGAGAGACAGGAACCTAAGGAACACAGGGACCTCCCCTGGAGTGGAAAACATGACCCCCTTCCGTCAGAACGACATAACCTTGAAATTCAGGAGCTCTCAGGCAAAGATGCGAGACGAGGAATGGCAGCTCCTTCCTAGCACGTGTAACAAGGCCAGCAAAGAGCAGCAGCAGCAGCACAAGAGCAGCAGAACCCAGCGCAGCCTCGTCCCGCTGCGCGCAGAGGGCGCTTTGCCCTCGGCTGCAGTTCCGGGCACGGCCGGCAGGGGCGCTGCCGGCTCCCGGCGGGCAGGGCGGGTGCGAGGGTTCCCCGCGCCGGCAGGGGGCGCCGTGCGCAGCTCGGGCACCGCACGGTAATGGCGGCTCGGCCGAGATGGGAAGGGACGGAGGAGAGGCCTCGCTCCACAAACCCCCCCCCCCGGGGCAGCCGATCCCCGTGCCCCAGCGGGAACCTCGGAGCGGCCGAGCTCACCCCGGGCAGCGAGCAAGAGGCGTCGGGAACTCGGCGGCTGCGGCTGTAACCGCGTGCCGCCCGGGCGGGCGGGGAACGCGGGCCGCGGCGGAGCGAAATCTCGGAGCGGCGGCGGAAAAAACGGCGGGGGCCGAGCAGCGGCAGCCCGGCTCCCGAACAGGGCCGGGAGAGGCTCCCCGGGAGGGGAAAGGAGCTCGGGGATCCCGGGCTTCCCCTGAGGCACCCCAGCAGATGGTGAAAGTCCCTTTTCGAGGGAGGCAGGGTGTTAGTAAGGTCCCAGTTTAAGGGCCGCTCCCACAGGCAGCAGCTCGGGCTGGGCTCCGGCGGTGGCAGCGAATTCCCTGACCCAAGCAGTTGCTCCACCATCTTCCGCCAACGCTGAGAGCAGGAGAGCCAGCAGCTGCCCCAGCCCCATTCTCACGGTATCTCTGCCCTTCCCAAAGAATCGCCCAGGTAAAAAGAGAGAGCAGCCGGCTGGACCCTTCCTGGAGCTGTGGGCGCTCAACTTTTGACTCCTTTAAGTACCCGGTCATTATTGTCTCCTAGCAACACGTACAGGAGAAAATTCTTTCAGAGAAAGAAAAAGAAGAAAAGTCCAAAACCCCGAGCCCGGCACAGCCGACCTGCACTAGCAGGCAGAGACTCTCCCTTTGTGACTCAAGATTTATTTTTGCTGCTGCTGCCCAAGTACAGCTGGAGAGCCCTTGGGTAAAGCTCTCAGCCAGCCAGGGCTGGAGGTGTGGTGGGGGTTTCCCAGTGTTGTAAGGATCCTGCTGTTCCCACTGAGGTCAGCGACCTAGAGAGCAACTTCCAAAGGTCTCAGAGTGCAAGGATGACACCTCTGACAGTTCGCACGGGTCCCTGCTGTGTGTGCCACTATCAAAGGCACTCCTTTGCTCCTGTCCCCGAGTAACAAGAGCAGCGTGGGAGGGGACGGAGAGGAGCTGCTGCTGAGGGAGGTTGAATTCTCCAAGGCATGGACTGCAAGGACAAGTAGCAAGTGCAAGGGATGGACTTGGTAGGACTTGCTGCTGTCCCTGGGTCCCACAGAGCACACAGGAGCTGTCCTTGCTGCCCTCATCCCAGGAGCTGCAGGACAGCTCCTGCTCCTGCCTCCTGACACAGCAGTCCCTGCCAGACACTGTCCACCACCCAGGAGCAGATACCTGGAACAACAGCAGGTCTTCAAGGGCTGCAAACTGAAAGACAACTCACTTTTTCTTAACTTAATTTTTATTAGTGATGACTGTTTACATTTGTACTGTCAGCCTGAAAGACGCCAACAGCCACTGTACAATCTTGTACCAGCTTAGGGAAATAGTAACTATCTGGATACCTTTGGGACCTTCCCAAATCCTTGTCAGTTAGTGCCAGCAATGTTATTTGGCATGTTCCAGCCATTGTCAGCATTGCTGTCAGGTACCCCTGTGTGACAAGGTTTCAGCTTTATACCGCTGAAGTACAATTATTAATGTCCCACTTCTTTAGACACTGTTAAGCAACCAAAACCTGGATTTACCAGGCTGGTATGTTATTAGGAACCCATTTCTTTGCTAATTGCAGCTCTCACACAACACTTTTGTTTTCTCTTCACCAGGGTGAATCAGCTTGTGATGCCACCAGCCACTGTGAAGGTCTGAGACGGTGAGTGACCCAAACCAGCAGTAGGTTTCAAGCTACAGCTCTGCTGCAAACCCCTCTCAGCCCATTTCTTTCCTTATGAATTGCAGAGAAGTTTCCTTAGCCAGCTCTGGTTTGCACTGCTGCCACTCTCAGCCCAAAGCAGAGCAAATCAAGAACAGGGAAAACAGGGGTCAACTCAGGTGTCCTTTGTGGTATCGAGTTTCTTCCAGAACCTGGTGCTCCCTTCTTTGAGCAGAAGAGCCCATGTTACCCATGTCCCCTTGACCACCAGCAGTGTGAGTGTCCCAAACCAGAACTTAAAACGTGTTGGTGTTCACAAAACCTCCCGCTGCCCTGTTCTGGGTCAAACATGGGCTGCTACCAAACCACCATTTCTGGCATAGTCCAGATTTTATGCAGGAAGTGTTTCCTGGCAGCACCTGACCCTGCGTGTTGTTGCTGGACTGTCCCCTCTGCAGCCTTCGATCCAGGGACCGTCCCCTTCCTGCTGCCCACCCTGTCCCTTGTGTTCATGCTGCCCTTATCACTCCCCCACAGCTACAGTGCTGCCACTTGGAGCTGCCACAAGTGATAAACACTTCCCAGCATTTTACTGGAGCCAAAATTAATTAAAGCAAGTTTCTGAAGGGAAGATTTCTTTCCCATAAATTAAATGCATTGAAAGACTAATCAGAAAATCAGAACTCAATAAGACACTTCAGAATTGCCTTTTGAGGGAAAAGATTTAATACAATCTCTAGCACAGCAGATGTGTTATTTCCACACAGGGGAGTGGATTTGGGCATAGTGCTGCCTGGAGTTTGCAGGCTCTGGGCTGGATGTGTATTCACACAGTATCATTTAACAGTAGCTTTTTAAGGTTGGAGGGTTTTTTTAAAAAGTGCCATCAACAAATCTGGGAGCTGGTGCTGCAACTTGTAAACAGAGCAGTGACTACCTGTGTCCTGGGCACACCAAGGTTTTTCACTGCACTTTCCTCTTTTTTGGTCCAGTTTTGTACAGGTTGAAAGTAACCAGGGCACCATCATAGAGGAAATTTTCTGTAAAGCAGCAGCCACTATTTTTTACGGTCAGGGGCAGTTTCCTGCATAACATGGAGCACAGACCCTCACAGGAAATCCTGCAGTGAGAGAACTGGTTGTCCTTGCCCCATTATCTAGGAAAGCAGTTGCCTGGTAGGTAGGCCAGCACAGTGGTACCTCAGCAGTGAGGAGAGGTGCTCACGTGCTCCTTAAAGCCAGCATGGACCAGCAGCAGTGCCTGCTCTGCCTTGCCAGCAGCATACTGAGTTGGGCACTGCTGGGCTGACACCTGAGCTCGGCTTCCCAGGGGACACCATTTCTAAAATGACAATTTAAGGCACAAGGCAGTCCCTCTTTAGTAAACTGAGGGGGTCAAAAACCGTGTACAAAAATGGAACCTGTAATGTGTGAGCTGCTTCAGCCCACACCAGGAGCAGTTGTGCTTCCACAGCTGCCTTAAGTACTGCACGGGGGCTACACCTGCCTGTCACCTCCTGGAGCAGGCTGGGCCAGGATCCCAGTGCATTTGTTTCCATTCCAAATGGCTTCTGCACACACCAAAGTGCTGCCTCCACCATGGGCAGTTTTGCCAACCCCCTGCTTGCACAGAGACCAGGGGTCTCTTAGCTGGCCCCCAGCACCACGGAGCCGGGGTGCCCCATCACCAGTCCATACCTGGAACTTGCCCAGTAACCACCTTCTGTTCCCTGCTTGCAGCTGCCAGGGAAGGCAATGACACGGGGACTCCTGCTCCCACCATGCCAGTCTCAGTCTCGAAGCCCTTCTGCTCTGGATATCAGTGGATCTTCCAGCTGCACATAACAGAGGGGTTCTCTGGCACCAAATCCGTGGCTCCAGCCTGCAGGGTCAGGCACCAGGAGATGAGCAGGGAACGTGGTGACTTCTGGAACACAAGGACATTCATGGAGTCCCCTGAGCATGGAAACCAACTGTCCACTGGACCCAGAAAAAGCTGCCCAAGTGAGCAACTGTAGATTGTGTACATGGTTTTAGTTGTAGCCAATGAAGTCCACATTGTTTGTAGGGCAGCTGGTGTCCTATGGAATGCTGCTGCTCTGCTAGCACTCCCACTCCCACAGACTGCACTAGTTGAGGACCTGTTCTGTACATCACCTTTTCTTTGACACTGAAGGCTTGATTCAGATTACTATTTTTTATTTAAATATGCTACAAGATGCTTTATCTCTGTTGAAGACATTAGATTTTATATATATACATATATATATAAATATATATACTTAGATAAACAGTTTTTATTTAAACATTTGAAATCTGGAGCTGCCTGTGCAACCATAGCAGACATGAATAATGTCCACAGCTCTCCTCCTCTCAGTGCCCTGGTGCCAGGGCCTGCAAGGGCACCACAGGAAAACTTCCAGTGGGTGACCTACCTGTCACTGAGATTGAGCAACAGGACAGAGGAGAGAGTTTCACTGCACTGGGTATGCTGGTGGTTGTCACAGAAGGGCCCAGAAGAACGTTAGGCAGAAATCCCTACAGGCTCTAAAGTTTTCTGTATGCTCAATTCAGCCTTTCTGGGAGGTTCACAGGCTTTGAAACTACCAAAATCCACCTGGCTGAATGGCTGTCCCTTGGGCCTGGGAGTGCAATATTGCTGTGCAGTGACCTCGTGCTTTGTTTACATGATACCATATCACTCAGACTGTCAATGCTAATTCTCCCTGTCAATATTCCAAAGCAGGTGGCTGACACTGCCTTCAGAGCAGTGCTTGGGTTCCTGCACACCTCACCCTGACCTGTCCCAGAGCACTGTCACTGGGGTGTCACTTGTACCTTCACAAAGGTGCATTTGAGAGCTTTCAGACCAGGCCAGTACCTGACCTGAGTTAGACTCAAATGCAGAAAGAAGCATGTCATGGTGCCATTCCACTGGAGTCTTGTTTCCTTGTACTTGGCCTCCACAAGCCAAATTTATGCTGTGTCAGCTGGATGAGGGGAGGAAGGGAAGCTCAGGTCCTGAGGAGGGCCAGGCTGCCACAGGGAGGGCACTGCCACAGGGAGGGCACTGGCTCAGCAGGTCCCCCCCTCCAGTTCAGCACAACTTGAGCAGCTGAAAGCGCCTCATTCTAGTGCTCATGGCTCACAAGTGACTGCACTTGGGGTCCAAGGAGGACTAAATCAGCTCAGGAAATGCCAAAGCAGGACTAGATGTGAGTTCAGGCTGGGAGCTGCTGTCCTGGCTGTGCCATAAGATTGCTCAGCACAGGAAGGTACTGTTAGTAAATCTGGGTTTATCTCCCATTCGCTGCCAGGATGTGCTGGGACCTGCAGCACAGCACTGCAGCAGAGATGGTTCCAGTTCCAGGTGCTCCCCCCATGGCAGGTCCCTGGCCAGGCTGGGGATTCTTATAACCCCATGAGCCTTTCCTCCTCCCCAGACCTCACAGGGCTCCTCTGCAAGGGTTCTGTCACCTGAAATTCCTTAACTATAGCTCTAAAACTTGGCTAAAGAACCAGAGCCAGAAGTGTTCCTCTGGTGCCTGAGCAAACAGGTGCTAGAAATAACAAAGCAAAGCAAATCCCAACAATGCTTCACTTCCTACCTCGTGCCACTATTTACACTTGGAGGGGAAACACAGCCACTGTAGTCTGGGAGCCAAACACTTGGCTTTGAAGGCACATGAATTGCTGATTCCCATTAAGAAATTCCTTTTTAAGCTGTTTAAAAAGAAACAAAAATCAACCCAACAATCAGTCATTTCATCTCAGAGACCAAAGAAGATTAACCACATTTCCTAAATTGCTTTTCTGATAGGCTCTCTGTTGTAGCATTTGCTGTCAACAAAATGGAACATTTCTGCTAAGGTTCAGAGATTAGAAATTCTTCTTAAATTTAATTCTCAGGAGTCAACAGTGAAAAGGGAACCGAAGTGTTCTGTAATGTCAGTGGCAGTCCTTGTCTGTGACAGGCTCCAGTCCCTGTCAGAGCTCAGTGCTGGTTTTATCCTTTGTGCACATGAAGGAAATGTGTGGATTCTGTTTAAACAAGGACAGAGGGAAGAGAGCAAACAAGGGAGTGAGAAATGAGCCCTGCCTTTACCAAGGGATATCTGAATCCCTGCTCCCGCACGTTCCAGGCTAAGAGAGGGAGGCTCAGGCTTCTTCCAGATCCTTGCTGCTTTCAGCAGGGTCTGTGCGAGTGTCCAGAGGCACCAGGGAGGCTCCAGCTGCCCCTCATGTTTTCTTCTACTCCACTTCATAAAGGGGATTTTTTAAAGCACTAACTACCCCCAGCTGGTCCTGCACTGGGAATGAGGTGGTTTGTACCCAGTGTGGGAAACAGAGGCAATGGGACCTGCCCAAAGAGGCAAGAGAACAGCCCAAAAGGAGCAAGCTGCTGCCAACCCAAGTGGCTCCTGCTGCCACCGCTCCCCGAGCAGCTCTGGGTGCCCCAGGAGCATCTCCCCTTACAGTCAGGGTGACTAAACCCCATAAATGTCTGGCTGTGCTCTGGGAAGCAGAGTTCTTCCAAGCTCTACCCCAAATGCTTGTTTTTCTTCTCCGTTTGCTTTATTGTCTGGTAAACCAGCACTTAAAGTCACTTTTACTATGTGATGTATGGGAGTATTAGTATATTTTCTTGTTATACAAGGGAGGAGTATAAAATAGTTTTCTGATTTCTTTCAGAAGCAAATGACTATTTTATTTTTTAAGAGCAATTGATTGTGAATCTCAGAGTATAAAAAAAAGATAAGCCAAATATATACCTTTATGTAAGTTAAGAAATAAAAGTATTTAAAATGTACCTCCTGGCTCCTTTTCTCATGTCACCTCTTGGCTGTGCACTCCTGTGGTTGCTGCCTGCAGGGCTGGTCCCTGGGATAAGAATGCTCCAAGCTCCAGCAACCACAGAGCTGCCAAGAACTTACCTGGACAGCAGCCTGCCTGGAGTTTGTTGATAAATAACACCAGGAGCAGGGAAGGTGGTGGATTACAGCCTCCTTTTCCCTCTGAGCTGGCTCCAGCCATGATCAGAGGATCAGAGATCAGTGTGGGCACAGAGGTGGGGTCCTGCTCCAGCCCCATTTAGGCCCCTCCCAGCACAACTAAAGGACCTGGCTGATGGACTGGTGAAATGGGTGGTGTGGGAGCCATGGGTCAGGTGCCCAGGAAGATGGACAGGAATCCAGGAAATGAATTCCCAAGTGGTCCCACAGTGGGCATCTAGGCTGCCCTTCAGTGATCCTGCAGCAGCCATGTCCACCAACCTCCCAGGATGGTGGTTCGTGGAGAAAAGGAGTGAAGGGACTGGTCCTGCACATCAGCCTTGGGCTGCCATGACACACAGACAAAGGAGTCTGAGGCTCCCCTGACCTCCCACAGCACCCTGCAGTGCCTCCCTTCAGCACAGGGCAAGTGTCCAAGCCAGGAAACTGCAAAAGCAAAAGCTCTGTCACTTAAAACAATCATTGCAGTGCTTCTCAGGGCTTTCAGCTTGATCATTCTTGTAAATTACTTGATTAAGAATTATTTTCCAAATTTTGATGTTCCAGCAGATAGATAAACTTTGAAGCTCAGCAGCTTTAGCTTCCATCCATCAACCACTGCTAACAAGTGTGCTGGGCTTGGATCATGGCCATACTGTGTGTTATGTGTGTACCCCCACACTTGCTCACTCCCCATCCCTCCCTCACAAACCCTCCCTCACGGCCTGCAGAGCTCTCACAGGCCGCCCCCGCTCTGGGCTGGCTCAGGGTGACTACCCTGACCCTCTCCTGAGCTGGTCTGTACGAGCTGATCTTTGTGCTGCAGTGCCCTGGTGTCACTGGGGCATCTACATTTATCACATTGTACAAAGAGGTGCTGATTGCAAGGCAACCTCTCCTGAGCAGCTCCAACACTGCACACCCATTGCCCAGAGTCCCTGGCAAAATCTCTGTGTGACGTACAGGATATTATATCAGAGAGCATAGAATCATGGAATGGTTTGGGCTGGAAGGACCATAAAGACCAATTAATTCCACCCCCCTGCCATGACAAGGACACTTTCCACTATCCCAGGTTGGTCCAAGCCCTGTCCAACCTGGCCTTGGACACTTCCAGGGATGGGGCAGTCACAGCTTCTCTGGGCACCCTGTGCCAGGGTCTCAGCACCCTCACAGGACTCCACCTGCCTGGATTTGTCCCATGGCTTTGGCCAGTCTCCAGCACTGCATCCCTCCCCTGAGCTCAGTGCCCAGGGCCTGTGCCTGTTCCCCTGCAGCCAGAAGAACCATTGAGCTCTGCCAAAGAGCTCTGAGCCCAGAACAGCTGAGAGGAAAAGGCTTCCTTTAAATCAAAGCATGCTCAGTCTAAAGCCCTAACGGTCGAGGAACCGACAGGACCTGAAATCAACTAAAATGAAACCTTTGTGATTATTAAAAGGCCCAAATACATGATGGTGAAATTCAATTTGATTCGTTGGATTAGTGACTGCATTCTATAAGCAGTGCATCAAAGCCAGCCTACAGTCAGCTAATTTAATTGGCAGGAGTTGTTAGGGCAGCATGACCCACACTGTGCCCTGCAGCTCTCCTGTCCCTTTTCCCCTTGACCACTCTGCAGTCCTGGAGACCAAGCACACCGCTGGACAGAGACAGCAGAGGTCAGTCAGCCTCTGCAGCCTGACAGCTGGCACTACCCAGCGGCCATCCCTGTCAGAAACAACAGCTGCCACGGCTTTGGCCCCGTGCTTTGCCCTTCCCAAAACGGCAGTGACAAGCTGGTCCAATGAACTCTTCACTGCAGTGTCCCTGGCAGGTATCCCAGAGCAGCTCAGCCAGGCTCTGTGGCCTCATGTGGGCAAGGACTTGCCCGGCGTGGTGGTTCTGGGTGCCACAGCTGCGCTCTCTGCAGGCAGGTGAAGATTCCCTCCCCAGAATGCCTGGAGACAACCCTCTCACCCAGCTCACTCTTGCTTCCCACCCACCACACCAGCCTGCTGTTCCTCCTCTGGTTCCACACAGCAGAGGCACAAAATCCCAGGATGTCCTACTTACAGGCACAGGGGGAAAGAAAGAAAGAAAGAAAGAGAGAAAGAAAGAGAGAAAGAAAGAGAGAGAGAAAGAGAGAGAGAAAGAGAGAGAGAAAGAAAGAGAGAAAGAAAGAGAGAAAGAAAGAGAGAAAGAAAGAGAGAAAGAAAGAGAGAAAGAAAGAGAGAAAGAAAGAGAGAAAGAAAGAGAGAAAGAAAGAGAGAAAGAAAGAGAGAAAGAAAGAGAGAAAGAAAGAAAGAAAGAAAGAAAGAAAGAAAGAAAGAAAGAAAGAAAGAAAGAAAGAAAGAAAGAAAGAAAGAAAGAAAGAAATCATTAGTGAGACACTTCTGATCTGAAGCCCCTTGTCTCCTTTGGAGCCCCTCGGGATCATTAAACCAGGACAGCCCTGACCTGCTGGCCTCCTGTGTGCTGCATTTGCATAATACTTGAAAAGTCATCACTTGGGACAGCTGGAGGGGCTTAGCTGGGATTGGGTTTTTAACGAGGCAATGACCCAGCTTTCAGCAGTAAATGGCAAAGACAGCATCCCCAGTGTCAAGAGGCCCATTTGGAGCAGAGACACCCTTTTTCCTGGAGACAGGACTGGCAATAATTGCTAACACCTTCTGCCTGAGATTTGCAGAGGTCTGCAGAGATTTGCAGCTCTTCTTCAGGCTGCAACAGCAGCTATTCCAGTCAACAGCCTACAGCCACATCCAGGTGAGTAAATGGTTTGGGAGAAAAGGTCCAGCAGGGTGAGTCCAGCCCTGAATTGCTCAGACAAGAATGGAACACCACAGAGAACAGGAACCAGCCACCTCCTGAAGGTCTGATCTGCCATGTCCTGGTGACACACCTGCAGCCAAATCTCCATCCTGTCTGGGTACCTCTGCAACCCTTCCAGAGGCCAGAAGCCAGCAGTCATCAAGGGTGGGCACAAGCAGAACTGCCCTTCACCTCCTGCCCAATCTGTGCCAATACTTCAAAGACTCTTGGAGAGTCCAGAGCCTGCCAACTCCTCCTCATCCAGCATTCACAAGGGCTGTGTCCTCCAAGGCAACACCACAGGGTCCCCAGTTCCAACTCCCCTGAGTGCCTGAGGAGCTGTGGAGGCAGGAAGTGAAAGGCAGGCACAGGAAGGATTCTCTGCTGAACTGTGGGCACAGAAACTCCAGCTGTCACCTGCTGCTCACAGGAACCAGCACATACCTGGGATGTGCAGCTCAGCTTGTGGGATTTCTGCTAGGACAGGGAAAGTGGAAGCTGCAGGTCTGCACTGGGATGTGTCTGCCCTGCTGCCAGCCTCTGTCTCCCAGGAGTTCTGTGCCATTTGAGCAGAGAATCATTGCAAAGGCAGATAAAATAGCCACAGGCAAACACAGCCCTTTGCAGTTCTTCTCTCACCCCCTCCAAAAGCAATGTGACGTTTCCAGTGCCCTTATCTCTGCCTGGTGGTACAGACCCACCTGCAGGATGAGAGCTGAAGGCACAACAGGCACAGCCCTGCTCCCAGCCCTTCCCAGCCTGCAACAGCTTCTGCCAGGAGCCAGCAGCAAACTCCTCTGCAGTAGGGAAGAGAGCAGTGAGGCCTTCAGAGAATCACAGAATCACTAAGGTTAGAAAAGATCTTCGAGATCATCAGGTGCAAGCGTTAACCCAGCCCTGCCCCCTGATGCTGGAGAGGAGTCAGGGCCATGTTCTGGCACCAGGAGCAGGGTGCTGGGCAGGTGGGGAGGAGCAGGGGAGGCTTTAGTGGCAACTACAGCATGAGTAACACTTCAAACACTTTTGAGCCTCAGCTCTCAACAAGAACCAGGTACCCAAATGCAAGGGAGCACTCTGGTACTCTCCAAAGGGATGATGGCATTCCAGCACTCAGGAGCCTGGGGATAAATAAGCAGATGCAATTCCAGGCAGTCATTTTCCCAGACTGTTTGCTGCAGGCCTGCTGTTCCAGGTGCCTTGCATGGATGCACACGGGCTGCCAGCCTGCCAGAGAGGCAAATCAATCAACCATTTTAATTGTTTCACTGATTTATTGATGTCCCTGCACTATCACAGGGGCCACGACCCCTCCAGCACCCAGCAGCAAAAAGGCAAGAAAAACCAGATCGTGGTAGTTGCAGACAATACCACAGTGGTCAATCTGGTAATAGATGACCCCAGAGTTTGTCTGTGCAAACCCATTTAACCCCAGGCATTTCAGAAGCTGCATCTCCCACACTGGATAAGCTGTGAGCACTGCTGGGCCTGGGCAGGACAGGGCAGAACAAGCCTTTAGGAGTTACTTCAGACTTGACCACTAACTCAGCAGTACCAGCACACCCACCCCACCTCTCCAAGGAATCCAAACCAGACTGTTGCTTCTGCCTTGGGAAATCATGGAGACAGGGTTCTCTGGCACTGCCAGAGAAGAGAGAGTGAGCATCTCCCAGAGCCTGGAGGGTGTGTAATCTCCTGAAGCTGTCTGTGCTCTAGCTGAGCCCTCCACACAAGCCAGACCCAAAGCTTTCGAGCTCAGCATCATGGAAGGTTTATTTAAAAGTCATGGAGAGCATAAAAACTATAGATATTAAGGGTATTTCAACAGTCTACTGAGCCATGCTAAGCCATGCCAGGCCTGGCTGAGTCCACAGAGTTTACTCCTGCAGCACTGGAGCTTGTTTCTCTTTTCTCTTCTTCTTGGCTTTGTCTTGCTTCTGCTGGGTCTCCTGGACAACACTCCCTTTAGTTTTCTTTGCAGCTGGAGCCTGCTCAGCTTCATTGCCTGCAGCACCCTTTCTTTTTCTGTTTTTCCTCTTCCTTTTCTTCTTCTTCTCAGCCACAGCATCTCCTTCATTAGCAGTGGGGAGGTCCCCACCTCCTGCCTTTGCCACTCCGTTCTCCTTGCCCCCCCTGTTCAGATGCTTTTTGCTGCCACCAGGCACGAGGCCTTTCTTATGCTTGGGGATTTCTGTTCCCAGGGGCTGTTCCTCTGGGGCTGCTGGTTCTCCATCTTCCCCTGGTACCACCCCGTTCTCCTGGATGCCTTTCTTGCGATTCTTGCGTTTCTTGGTCTCTGGCAGGAAACCTTTTCTCTTCCTCTTGAGCAGCTCCACTCCCTGTGGGGGTTTACTGGCTGTCTTCTCTTTCTTGGGCTTCCTGCAGAGAGAATGCCAACAACCAAGAGCAGCTTAATTTACAGCCAGAGAACAGCGTGATCCATGTGACAGGCAGCCCATGAACAGGCAGAAGCACCAGACAGGTGCAGGAAGCACAGGATGAGGATGGGTATTATCCATGGAGGTGGGGTAATGCCTGCCTGTGGCCCTGGCTTTCTCAGTCTTCTGGCAACACATGATCAGGCATCAGACAAGTCAGTCATATGTTACAACCCGTTCCCATCAAGTACAAATCCCAAGATGTAAGCACACAGAACAGTGAGCCCAGAATTATTCCAAACAAGCATTAATGAGCGTCTCAACCCCACCGACCAAGGAGGTCCATTAAACTTCACCCTGAACTTGCTGCCTTGACTTCCTTTCTCTTCCCACCTCCCCACATCACCACACATAAGCAGGGCAGGCAGGCAGGCCCCCAGACAAGGCAGAGTGCCAGGATGCCAAGCACACGTACGTGTAGTTCAGCCAGCGCATGACGTTCCAGTAGAGAGAGTCGAGCCGTGGTGAATTCCCAATGTCTTCCAGCTGGTTCAGAGTGAGCAGCACTTCCTCCACCTCTGTCAGCTTCACATTCAGCTTCTGCAAGAGGCAAGAGGAGATCTGTGGAGTGAACTCAGGAGGGGCACTCACAGCAGCAGGGCACAGGGCATTCTTAGGGGAAGGCTGTGGCAGTAATTACCAATCCTGCCTGGCTCCTCCAAGCCACTGCCTTGAGTCTGTTTGCACCACTTCAGTTTGGGGCAAAAACTGGTGAGTCACACCATGCCATCAGCTACTGGGTTTGCTTGAAAACTTGAGTTTCTACCATGAGAGGCATGAGTCTAACAGAACTGCAGTGTCATAAAAAAACCTGGAAAGTTCAGTTCACTTTCCTTTCCTGTCCATGGCTGGGAAAAGAAGACACATGACTATGTACCCATCCAGGAGAAAAGCAGCAGCATGTTCAGTCTGGTTTCTAAAGATCTGGCACCCTCTTCTGTAACCCACTGCATAATCTCAGTCAAAATAGGCACAAGGGGGTGTCTCAAAGGCTATTCAGCTCCTACAGGAATCTTGGAAATGATCTCTCTTCTCCACCCACTTTCCTATTAGGTCTTCACAAAGAAACAGGCTGTGGTCTGAGCTCTGGGCTTATCAGTAGGAAACTGGGCTTTGACAATTCTGCTGCTTGTGGTGTTTTCCTCCAGTAAATACAACCAAATTAAGGAGGTATTTTGTCACCTACAGAAAATCTTTGCATGCTCAAAAAAGTAATTTTTTATTAGGGAAAGCAAAGAACAAAGCTTCACTTTTGCTCTTAAAGCTATTAAGTCTGGTTTTGGGAATCATAATCTCTGCAGTTCGGTGGAGAGGAAAGAGCAATCACCTGAGATAAAACCCACCCTCACTCTACCTCAGGCTGTATTTCTGCTGCTAAGAAAGCAGATGCCACCAGTGTTTGCTGAACACTGCATAAATTATCCTCTGGAGATCAGCTCATAAAGACTATGGATCACTCCTTCAGACAGGAGGGCTCTTCTGCCCTCAGATCCAAGCAGACATTCCCTCTGGAGGTACTTTTGGTAGGAAATGAGGTGGGATGTAGCAATCACATGGCAAAATATAAGTGTGACTTTTAAAAGACAGTCAGAAAACAGCCATTTGTCACATACTGGATCACACACTCACCTGCCCTGTCACAGTTTTAAGGAGAAAGTTCAACAGCTCCAAGCTCTTGGTAACTTTTTCTTTCTCAGCCTTAATGATGGGTTTTCCAAGTGTTTTCAAACACTGCAAATTAAATTAGAAGATTGAGAAGGAACACACATTAGATGGGGAAACAAATCACACTTCACAGGAGAAAGCAGAAAACAGGTAATGAATGGCAGGATTCACCTGTCAGCAAAGTAATTGTGGAACACAAATGCCACCAAACTCTGGAAAAGCTCAGGAAGGCACTTGGTGAAAGCTTCTGATACCCAGTTTAATTAAGAAACAACTGGACAAAGTAAGAGTAAGCAATATTACAGAAGCACAAACTTGCTGCTGTCCATAATTTCTAAGCTAAAGCACAGCTGGAGATGCTTTCCTGGAGAAAAAAAGAGGTACAATAATCCCTGACCCTGCCCTGGAAAGGCCAGGAAGCTGCCAGACCATAGACACACCTGATGGACCACAGCTACTCAGCTTCAGGAGCTGGGATTTACACACAAAGCATTACTGCAGAACTCCATTAATACTTATGCCCAGGAAATCCCAGGTGCCAGCCTATAACAGGGCTTGTCAAGCTTAAGTTCACCAAAGTAACTGAGGGAAAAATCTCTCCTGTGTTCTCTCTGTGTGCTGCAGGGTTTCTGAGACACTGAAAGATCTGGCTTAGAGGAAAATCACACCAAAGTTAGGTCAAATAAAAGGCAGTTATTTACAAAAAGGGCAGAAAATAGCCATAAAAAGGCAGCTGGATCAAAGAGGCAGCCCAGCAGCACTGATCCTCTGCCTGCAGCTGGTCCTTCATCCCTGCTTACTTGGTCCTTTTCCTCCCTACTCTATTTCTGTGTGGACAGCAAACCCCACACGGGTCACACTAACATGAAATAGGATTTGCAGAGACAAGTGTGCTATGGACAGTGCCATGTCCCATCAAAGCCTGTTTCTCTAGAGAAGGCTGCACCTGTGGCCAAGCCCTCCTTTCCTTGGAATTTGGACATTTCAACACAGCCAAGGGGCAAAGCCCATCCCATGCTCAGCATCCTCAGCTCCTCAGGCTGAAAAGTCCCTGCCAAAAACCTGTACCCAGCAGTGGTATGTGGTTCTCTCATAGATCCTGTATTCCAATTCTCCATCTATATCAGCACAAAGTTGGCAAATAAAATAAAAAATCCTTGCAGACACTGAGAGACATAAGAAATCTATTCCCCAAAGTAAGTTCTTTCAGTAATGACACTCGCAACTGAAAAATAATGATGCCCAGCAAGAGTGTAAGGAACACTTTCAGCATAAAAAGTGGGGAGACAAGATAACATGTCTGCAAAAACAGCAGCCTTCAAGTAGAATTATTCACTATCTGTACAGGCTCCACACCCTGGGAGTATCTTTTTTAAATAATAAAGATACAGTTATTTCCTGTTCAGGATGGTCCATTCAAGCCCTGTATTAGAAAGCCATTCTGCTGGCTGGAATTCAAGCTACAACTTCATCTGACTATCAATAACTTGCTAATTACTCTCTTCTGATATAGACAGATGCACTGCAACTCTATTCCAGAGCTGTCATTAACCTACAAGGTCACACAGTTCCACAGCTCTGAAGTCTCCCAGGTAAAAAGAGAGACAAATATAATGTGTGTGATTGGAAAAAAAATAAATCTTCACATGTAGGATATAAAACCCCATGGGTCAGGCACATTCAGTTTATTAGGCTTATCACTAATAATAAAATAATAATAAACAAAAAAGGCTGATTTACATAAACATTTTCTTTGTAATTTGAAGAACAAAATATTGCCAGGCTAACAGTCTTCCTTGTGGTTAAATCACCTTTCAGAGAGACTATTAGGGTGAGATCCTTCTAAGTTGTGCACAAGTTCACACTAAGAGAAAATCAGCATGGATTGTCAGGTCCTTGGGACAAGAATCAGGGCAGTGCTGTGAGATGGAGTCAAAGTGAAGTTAACTGTCATTTCATCTTATCAATATACAAACACTTTAGAATTAAAAAGGTGTTAAAAATAAATTGCATTTTCTCTTCACTGTACGTGAGTGATGCAGACAGCTGCATTTAAATCATGCTCACTTGGCTCTGCCTGTTCTTGCTGCCCTGATGCTTTGAAGGGCTTGAAACAAATCCTACTGAAGTCAACAGAAAAGTCCTGTAGCTCTGAAACAACACCTGAGGGGCTGATTTTCAGCACTACACAAGTTTTCAGGTGCTGGGGCAACTGGGACATGCATCTAGTAGGGGATACCCAACCAAATTCATGCAGACCTGTGGAAAGAAGAGTGGCTGGCCCAGCTGGAAATGGAAAACATCACTAGTGACTAAACATCTCTATTAAAAGCAGTGTTTTGCATGAATCTGGAAACACAACCACACATCCACCAATATAAACAGCCAGAAGCAAACTGGTACAATTCAGATGCTCTTCAAACAAAGAGCTCCCTACTGAAATGGATCCGTTTAAAACAGCTCTCAAAGACCAGGAAGGAACAAGGAAGGTGAGTGGAGAAGCCAAAGAAGCCACAGGGGAGCAGTAGATAATTCACTCCTACAGACTGTACAATTTTCTCTAGCCCAGAAGCAGAAGGATTGGCTTTAAGGAAGCTGGATTCAGGTAAAGTTTTACTGTTTCTCAACATATGCCTCCTCCCTTTCCCTTCTGCTACAAAGGTGTAAAACAAATCTGCTAATAAAGCACAAAACCACCACCACCTCTGTATGTGGTAGGTTGAGACAGTCAAGCCTCCCTAAAGACTTGAGCCCAGAGTCACTTCTTATCTTGATCTCACCACTCAGAGCACTTCCCATTAGCATTCCATGAGATGGCATCTCTAATTAGGCATTGCTTCATTCTCCTCCTCCCAATAGCAGGGAGAATGGAGCATTTGCTTCCATGGGATTTGTGTTGTTTGTGCTGTTTGCTTCAGTGGGATTTGTGTTATTTGTGTTAGCATGAGACACCAACACAAACATGCTCACTCTGGTTATGTAAAAGAAGCTGACTTTGGACTGGGACTGCTGGCAAACCTGAGGAAATGGCTCCCAGGGAATTAAATCCAAAGCCTCTTCAATGGGAAGAACTGGGTCCAGAAGTCAAAAGCAGCTTTCCCGAGAATTTATACAACTTAATCTCAAGTAATTATAAAACTTCCTGCTACACAGGGTACCAACCATTGTTTGCATGCTGTGTTCTGCTCCCTCACTCAGGTCCCCAAGTGACAAAATCAGCTCTGCCACCCAGCTGCAGAGGTCAATCATTTTACAGGCCTAGCCCGATTTTATTTGGGAAATGTATACAATCCAATCATAAAATTAAAGCAAAAGCTATTATGTAATAGATGGCAAACTGCAACACATAGCAAACATGCCTTAGAAGTAGTTTTCAGTCCTCTGCTGCACCCTTGGGAGATCCTTGAACACTGATCAGCTCACAAACACTTGCACAAGGCTGGTAAAGATGTTTTACACAGCAAAACTGAGGCACAAAGCAGGGGTTTGCTTCCAGCTATGCTGCAATTCATTGGTGGAGAGTTAAAGGAAAACCCAGGAGAACTTGTCTAACCACCTATTCTGTGATTCTCTGCCATGTGCTGTTCCAGAGGTTCCCAACTCCCTCTCTCCCTGGCCTCTGAAAGCACTACCAACCCAAGGGTCACACAGCCCAATGATGCAATACTAGAAGCAGAGAGACCACATGATTTATACCAAACAGCTACACTGCATCACTTCCTGATTTATGTTGCTTTTCTCCCATTTTCTGCTTTTCTCACTCTGCTGCTTCAGGAACAGCCAGTCTCACTTCACAGGGTATCTCAGTTACAGTTCCAGCTCAGCAATACCTGTGATGGTTAATCATGTCTGTACATCTGAGCTGCCAGCAGATCTGGGCAGGTCATTTTCCAAAAGAAAAAACTATGGAGGCAATTTTCACATGGAACTCCCATCTCACCTCAAGCCAACACAGCAATGCAGCTCCTGCCTCACCCTACGTGGATTCAGCTGGCAGAGATGGCTTTGTCTTGTTAGGTCAGACACGCTGCTTACAAAAGCCTCTGGCTGTTTCTGGAGGAGGGCACTCCTGGATCCAAAGTTCTCTGCTTCTCAGCTTTCTACAAGAACTGCACACTGCCAGCATCTTAACAATCAGTGGGTTTTATTATATCATTCATTCCTGTATCACATGGGAATATATCCCAACTGCTGCAGGATCCAGCCTTCGTTCCATGTCACATTGCACTTTTCAACATTCCCCCATCTTCACAAAGTGTAAAACAAGTTAGTCAGAGCACAGGAGGTGAATAGCTGCAGTAAATCAGTCACACAGGTAGGACAGAGAGCCGGCATGTAGTTATAACCACACAGCTCAGTTTCATAGTCCAAAACTCCCCTGAAACCCACCACATAGCAGAAGTGCTGTTTGTGCACCTAGAGCTAAAGTCAGCATCCCAGCCAGCACCCAACTTCCCTGCAGGGGAGATGGGAATATGCTGTTACATGGAGCCAATGCTTCTGGAAGTTTCCACATCCACACCTGCCTGCAACTCTGCCCCTTTCACAAGGACTACTGGGGGACACACTCAGCCCAGACCCACAAGACACAGCAGCATCTCAAGTTCCACAGAGTGCCCTGCCACTAGAGATAAGCTCAGCTCCCAGCTGGAACTTTGAATGCCATTTCATGTTTTTGCATTCCCAGCATGTCCTTCAGCCTAGTCCATTGTTTGAAACAAACAGCCCTTCCCCTCCATGGGATCAGCCTGACAGATCCATCACCGAGAGCTGGAGAAGGTCAGCCAGCTTGCATTCTTTCTGCACTCTGTGCTACCTCCATCCATCCCCTTCTCCCACACAGCAGACCAGAAGCTGATGGATGAATGTGTGGATTCATGGCTGGACACAGAACTAAGTCCTTCCCAGACACACCTTACACCACTGGACTCCTCAGGTAAAGTCTCTTCTCCAGCAGCAGAGCTCAGCAAAGGTTCCAACCCACAGAACGTCCCCAGCCACAAGGAGGAAGTGCCAGAAGTCTGAGCTCTGAATGCTGAGATCCCAGCTGTGCCCCAGCTCCGTGCTGCATGCAGCATCCCAGAACAGTGGCACCTGGGATGTTGCTGGTGGTATAGCTCAGGTCCCTGTGGTGGAATCACAGCCAGAGGGGCCCAGCAAGAGCATCTTGGGTCCTACAAGCCATGTCCAGTACCTGAGCCAAAGCACAAGATTTCCCATGCCACCATACAGGTGAGGTTCAGGAAGGACAGAACATGCCTGTGTTATTTGAGAGGTTAAGAATAAACTTAAGAAGACTGAAAGACTGCAGTGTTCTGTATGCTCACAGCTCCTGTTCCTATCCCATGTGAGCATACAGAATATTCTGTATGCTCAGTATCCCCTTGCCTCTCCTGTTATTCTGTTTGTGCTTCTCCTAAGAGGAATGAGGTACACCAGCATCCTTCCCCCATCTCACAGAGGCCAAGTAACATGATGCAACACAAACTATGACAGAGCTTCCCAAACCCAGACAGGCTAGCCCCAAATATTTCCTTTCATGATAATATTCACTATACAATAGATCCCAAGCCAGAACTCAGGGCTAAACCATGGAAGACAAAGAAGAGAGGAGGGAAGAGCAGTATGTCTCTTCACTCCAGTTTTCATCTATCCACAGAGCCACATCCATTTCCAACTCCATGTACACCAGGTACACAAAGAGAGGTTGCCACACCACTCACCTGAGCAGCACAGCAGCTGCTGCTGAGAGCACTGAAAGGCAGAAAAAGAAGCACTGACAGGCCCTCCTCCTCCAATCATTTTCTCTCACTAAGTTTCTGAAGACTGAAGGTATGAATGTTCAAAACTTACTTCCTTCTCAAAGGGTAGGAACCACCAAGCTTCTGCTTGCCCCTGATTGAGAAGGGAAGGCTGAAGACTAAGCAGACCCACATGCTGAAGGGTGTAAATAAAGACACTTTTGGTGATGTTTATTTTGGCAGTTATTAGAGGAAGGAGACAAAAAACCCAGAAGCCATCCTCACAGAAAATGTCAACACTTTCCCAAGTTTAATGATCTTGATCTATTTTTTTTTTCCCCAAGTCCATATGAAAATGCAGCAGGGAAAAAACAGCCAGGACAGCTGAGGGAATAGGGGAAAAGGAAGTTTCCACTGAGACATCCAGTATTCTGAAAGCACTTCAAAGATATCAGTTAAATCACTACTGGCCTCATTTTACAAGCAAAGAGGCTGAGAAAGGGCAATGAATTAACAATGTATAAAGATGGACAGATAAAGATTCAGGCAATCTTCAAGCAAAAAAATTGAAAGATGGCTTTTTTTCACATTTGATGAAGTCACTTTAATAATTTATCTCACTACAAATTAAGATACTGATAATCAAATGTGATGCCCTTCAGAAATTAAGGGCATGTCTACACTGGAAGGCCATTTAGTATATCCCTCTCTCCCCTACACATTCTCAGGAACTCCAGAGATTTATTTTAAATCCCCCACTGAACAACAGCATATTAACAAAACCCTGGAATGCTGTACAACAATGGTCTTCAGTGGAGCACAGTGACTTCCACATAATATAGAAAAGAGGCCTTGGGTTATCTATGCCATCCCTTCCCAGGCCATGTGATTCCCTACCTGTCCAGTCCAAGCCTAAGCAACCACCTAAGTGTATGGAGGCAACAAATGCATCTCACTGGGGTTCTGTGTAAGTGTCTGAAAGCCTCCAGCACTGGTGACTGGGAGTGCTTTGGTCTTGCACAGAACCTAGGTATTAGATTCTGTCATGGCTTTTACAGTGCAAGATCAAATGCCTAGATCCCATTTGGGTTTCAAACAGCCAACTGGAACACTGTCTGCTCTGCCTATTCCTTATGACACTGACAAAACAAGCAAAGGGAAAATCAGTAGTAAAGTTTCTCTCTTTTTATGATGTACTTGTTGAAGAAAGATAAAGGAAACCCTGAGGTAACTACTGTGTTCAAGCCAGAGAAAGCTATTTTAACAACAGTTTTCTGAGGGCTGTTTGGTTTTGAAGTTCACAGCCATAAAAATATGTATTTTCCGGACTATTCCCACTCCCTTTGACTTTCACATCATAACTGGGAGTTTCAGCATAAGTTGGGAGTTACACAGAACACCTCAGTTCAGGAGGGCAAGCTGGTCCCTAGGAAAGGGATGACAAAAAAGGTAATGAAATTATGTATTCAGAATCTGGAAGTTCCTGCCCTGAATTTGTCAGTGAGTTACTGAAAAGCTGGTACAGGTTCAAGATATCTCCAAAGCCAAGACAGTAATTTTGTAACATATAAAAAGAAAACATAAATATATCTAACAAGGGAAGTAAACACCAAAATGTGCCTACAGTGACAACCGAGAGAGCTGAAATATCAAATGAGATATATGACTGAGAGATCAAATTGAGAGGTGCTGGGTAGAGCCAAAACAGTGTGTGAGCCCTAGTGGACCCAGGGATCCCTCACCAAAACTGGGTGAGAGCTTCCTATATGGAATGGGGAACTGGACCTCTCGGGCTCTGCAATAACTTCACTGTGTTATTTGGGCAGCCTCACAACAATCAGCAGAGGTGACCGTGGGACAGACATCACTGCCCAACACACAGGAATGTTCTGGAGCCAAGTTAAGAGATGCTCAGATTGTCCAAGCACAAAAAAGGTCCCTGAGATGTCTCAGGAGACCCAAGTTTGATTCTTGGCTCAGCTCCCAGCCAAGGAGTGTCACCTGTAAAACAGGATGAACGGCTTTAGCAAACCAAATCCATTACGTCTTGGGTTTCTGCAAAATACTTTCTCCATTACATCAACAACTCACTGCTTTGAACTTCCTCTGTAAAGCACTTTGAGACCAACTGATAAAGAACAAAGCTCTCCAAGAGGAAAATGTTTCTGTCAAATGTTCCAGCATCCCAGGTGAGCTCTGTCACTTACAACATGAAGCAACACTATTTCCTTATACCGTGAACACAACTGAGCCATCCAGATCCACACTTGGAACACACTTGAGCAACTGTAGCAAGATTCTGCTTTGTGTAAAGTAACCATATGGAATTTGGGAGGCCAAAACTGTGCTAGAGCTGTTTTTCTGCTTCCTCACCTTTGCAGTGCAGGGCTGTGGACAACACTTTCTGCCCAGGTGCACAGCAGCAAAAGCCAAGAGCACCAACAGCAAGCAGGGCTCTCACACAAACAAGTCAACTCCAAAGTACTCAAAGGGACATGAAGACCTGCCTCACTGACAGTAAGGAGAGGGCAAACATGGATCCCTCATGGCCATGATGTATGTTTTATAAGCATGCTTAAACAGTTTGGGAACAAATAAGGTCAAGTTAGCTTATGTAAGCACAAGAGCCATTGCCTTGCAGCAGCTAAAGCTGCTATTTCAGGAATCTGTCTCTTCACTTAACGTTCCTGGCCGTTGATTCTCCCTCATCTGCCTCTTAGCTTTGCCTGCATAATTCAGTGATATCCAAGACTGCACTTGTCTCATATTGCTTCTTCCTCAGTTCCAGCTCCTATCACTGCCTACTAACCCATCCCAGATTTCCCTGGTGACGCTCCTCACCAAGGGATCTCAGCTGGTGTGCAGTGCAATCCCTGAGGCAAGACAGGATAAGCAGGTGGGCACCAGGAGACAATATCTTTTCCTCTCTGACAGCCATAAGCCTGCCAGGGCAATCCTGCACCTGGGGAGCTACAGCCTCTGAGCTGCAAATGTGACCCAGGACACAGAGCATGGCCAAGCCTTGAGGTGACAGTCTCCTTGGGAGTAACAGCACTGCTGGAATCACAAGAGCACATCAGTTAAAGAGTTGCAAACCTTTCCCTGGGTCAAAGAAAGGTACAAAATTCTCGATTACCATTTTTTTCCTCTTAAAACAACTGTTTGTGAGGGATGGTGGCAGGAATGGCCAATGACAAATATAGACATTTCAAGTAAAGGCAGGGCAATAAATATCATTTTCCACAGCATCCCACAGCTTTCAGTCCAAGTTCTCATAGGTAAGCACCCACATCTGCCAGAATCTACTCACATACCTCTAAAATCACAGCTGACCTAGAATGACCATGGAAACAAGTCTCAGAGGAAAAGAGATGAGACTGAGCTGCAGGAGAAACTCAGAGTTCTGCAAACACCCTCCCAGTCTCCAGCTAAGCAGGAGCTTGTGAGGACAGCAGCAACAGAAAGGGCTGTGGTTTAGTAGAAGCTCTTCCCAAACAAACTCTTCCCATAACTTCAACATCAAACCTGGAACTTCCACCCAACCTGTCAGAAGCTGACAGCTTCTCTGTCAACCAAGCACACAATGTCCACCTGGAGATTCAGGGCTAATAAACTGCTCAGCAAGTCACCTTAGTGGTGAAATAGTCTCTTTGACAAACACATACTTTCTACAGATTCTAAATTTGCTCAGTTCCCAGCCTCTGACTTCTACTACAAGAGATTTTTTTACCATCTTTAAACAGATCAGTGACACTGTGAATATCATTTTACTACACCACAGAGCCACTACACATATTTACAACTCTTACTCAGAGAAGTGAGCATTTCTGTACCACCAGGAAGACACAGAATTCCTTTTGCAGCTTTAGAAAGTTTTTCAGTACAAGTGCCAGCCTTTGGCTATGAATCAAAGCTGTTAGGTAAAACACAAAGTCCTTGACCCCTTCTCACTAGAGCAATATTTAATGTGCAGCAGCCCCACCCCACAGAGCCACACCAGCTGGGTTAAGTACCTTGGGGAAGCAGGAGGAAAGTAGATAAAACTTCCCACATGTATGAACAAAAAACAGCAGTCTGCAGAAATGTTATCTCAGGACTTTTTCAGGCCAAAAAGAGAAACAGCAGCTATATGCCACTGCCACTTAACAGTATGGGAGGCCTCCTGCCCACAGGGTAAACCTTGGACAACCCAAACAAACTGACAGTATTTCTCAGGAATTTTTCTTTAAACACACATGACCACAGAAATGAGAGGCACTGAGGAAACTTTAATAGCAAAGCTCATTATAATCTTGGATGGGTTGCAAGTTGCTAAACTCTCCCTGACAAGAACAACATAAAGGCATTGTAAATGTTTGTGGTTTCCCAGTGAATCACTGAGTTCTGCATGTATGCAGCTGCTAGAGAGAAACATGGAAATGACCAGGCTGGGAGGAGTGGCATGTTTTATGTAGCTGAGAAACAAAATCATACCTAACTCCACCCACTGGACTCCTGATGTAATCTTTAAATAAAAAGTATTTAATGAAACCGAGCATCCAGAATTATAAACAACATCTTTAAATTCCCTGTTTTAAACTTGCTTAGATTTTGTCCCTCTTTGACAGAAAGAAACAGATCTAATTGCTCTGTTTCAATACAGCAAATTATAGAATAGCCTAAATTACCATGTAGCCAGCATCTGAGTAATTAATGAAAGATACCCTTAGGAAGAGGTCATTATTACAGTTACGTAGAAACTCCAAGAGTGGAATCTCCCATGTCATCAAGTTTAGTCACCACATCACAACATTAATTTGGCTGCTTGGTTCCCCCCACACCAATCCACAAGAATAAAAGTCAATGGCATTTGCTTCTTCAACCTCCTGTCCCACAGATCATCTCCCATGTAATAGCTGCACCCAAACACTGTCCTCAGGTAAAATTTGCACTTGCTACTGACTCAGGAGCCCTGTAATTTCTGCTTCTTCTGTACAAATTATTTTCCAATGTATTTTAAGGTTTCCCTGATGAACAATATTAGCAAGGAAGTCGGGTCCAGAAGGCCTGCAATGCACCAGGAGCCAGAAGTCCAGTGCACCTCAGCTCTACTTTTGTGGCCCTGAAGTTCATTCCAATACAGAACTTGCATGACATGTCCTGAAATCATTGTTCACAATACCATTCCATTCTTTTTTCTTTTTCCATTTTTTTTTTAAACTTAAATTGATCTGTGTAAGTGTATTCCCAAAAATTCGAGCTCTGACTCTTGGATCAGCCTCACTGAGCTGCATCAGGAACACCACAGTGGTGTTACAAGAATTCTGCCAGCCTGGCAGGCACTACTCAGAGCTGGTGCCATCAGGCACAAGGTCTCTAAGACCACTTAAGCTGAGCACAGTCCCAGACTGCAGCTCTGAGATCAAGCACCAGACAAATGAAAGTAGCACCCATTAGGTGTCATCTGTACTTCAAACATGTTGGAGTTGTTACCTTTGTCACTTGGCTGATGCTTCTGGTGATCAATTCCTCCCACTCCTCCTCTGTAACAAAGAGCTTCAGTTCATGAAGTAGCAGAACTCTGTGGAGAAGCAAACAGGCCATGGCCTGAAAGAAAAAGGGGAGAGAAGAACATTAAACTCTCCAGGGAAAGTGTTAGCAATGTAAATACCCTGCTAAAGTGAACATCTACACACACCATCTAGGGGAGGCCAGCTTACAAAGGCTGCATATCCTCATCAAACAAGTACATCACAGACTGATTTGGGTTGGAAGAGACCCTAAAGATCATCTCATTCCAACCCCCTGCCAGGGACCAGTACAGGGACAGGGACACCTTCCACTATCCCAGGTTGCTCTAAGGCCCATCCAACCCGGCCTTGAACATGTCCAGGAATGGGGCATGCACAGCTTTCCTGGGCAATCTGCGCCAGGGACCCACCACCCTCCCAGAGAAGAATTTCTTCCTAATATCCAACCTAAACCTGCCCTCCTCCAGCAAAGGGCTCTGTTTGAAAACATTCTCTAGGTTGTTAGAGTCACCCCTCAGGAGACAGGGTGGTGGGTTTTGGTTGAATGCACATATATAAAAGAGAAGGTCAAAGAGGAGTGGAGGGATCATCACAGTTCTAGATTTAGGCACAAATATCCAAAACATGCTTTAGCAGCTGCTCCAAGGGCATCACTATTGGTCTCCTCAAGTTTTCAGGCAGCACCTTCAAGTGACTGCACCCTTTCCTGTGCCATGACCAATGCAATAGGCACAAATATTTAAAAAACAAAGCTGGCAGGATAGCAAGTGCTTCATTTCAAAGGAATAGTAGATGGGAACTGATGTTCAGAGCATCACTAGGCCTTGCCCTGGAGTCAAACTTGCTCATTAAGCCCCTACATTAACACAGCAATGAAAAGAACGGCCACTAGAAAACCAACAGTAATCTGCAATCTTCTTACATATCCTTTTCTATTCCAGAATTCCTATGTTAAGGCTTTCTTAGGTACAAGAGAAAAATGCAGCATTAGTCAAAGGCAAAATAGAAAAATGCACAAAATACAGTAATGAGGATTAGTACAAATAGCTTAGAGGATTTAAGGGGGAATTTTTTGTAGCAGTACTGAGTTAGTGAGCAAATTCTACTCATATAAAGAAAAAATCGTTGCCTCTAGCTGCCATCACACAGACCAAAATTGAATGCACTTACAAATATCAAAAATCAGAAGGATTTACAAGAGTTAATCTCATCCAAAGAAAGCAACGGCTGCTGTTCTTTAACCACGTATCACAGAAAACAAATGAGCAAAGTTTACAAAGCTCCTTATGAAAAACATTGAGATTAAAAGTCTGAGACCTCAAGGACAAAAGCAACCTGGTGATACCCAACCTGGCTTCCAGGGACCTCTTGGGTCAAACAGAAGCAACCTGAAAAACATGGAGAGAAAGCTAAAAACTTGTCTTGGGTCATTCCTAGGGAGCTATTTACTGAATAATTCAAAGTGAGCAAGAGAAGAAATCCCTGGCACTCCTGAGAGCAGTATGATCAGCCAGAGCCATAGGCAGTCAAACAGAACATGTCAGAAGTGTCTGTGTTTCCTACACAACACATTCCAGGCTTCTGGGACAGATGGGATAGTGGAACACAGGTTGCTCCCTGGAGAACATCAGCACTTGTATCTGTTTCACAACAGATAATGTCTCACATCCTTGCAAAGTTGCCTCCAGTTTGCACCAGTAGAGCCAGTGAAGAGAATTATCCAAACAGAAAGAGCTTTCATTACACACAGAAATTCTGTTCTTTACTGGAAGGTGAAAATGCAGCAGGGAACCAATGAGACCATGTCAGAAGATTTATGCTCATTCAATGAGAGAGAATACCCAAACACCATCTTCAAGGCAGGCAGGTTTACATATACCTTGTAATTATGGGGTGGCTGTGTCTTACAGAACAAATTATGGCATGCCTGCATGTGTCTACGTAGTGGAAACTCACTTCAGTGCAATTACAAAGAGAACCTGGCCCTCTGTAATTCATTCTGAAAAGCCCAGGCAGGATCACAAACCTCCAGCCACCAGCTCTTCTCTGAAAATTGCAAACACATTTACACTGCAAGTGGGTGTGAAGCAGAGAGAGGGGTGTGTTAAGGTATCCTGGGATATCTCAGGACTACAGGTTAACTCCAGAGGCACCAGTGACAAGGACCTGTTTGGGAACTGCTCCAGTCAGCAGCTCTGGAGACCTGAGACTTGTGCAGTGCACTGAGAACAGTCCCTGAATGGGACCTACAACACTTCACAAATGGACAAAAATAGCAGAAGATTCAAGACTCCCAGCTACTAAACTCCAGTTCAGTTCAGAAAAGAGGATTGTAATTCCCCACATATGTGCAGTCCCTGAAATGAGAATGTGAGAACAGTTCAAGCAGTTGACAGCCAGACTAGAGCTTTTTCTAAAGGGAGCTGTATGCTGCAGTGTATCCTGTGCACTGGAAGCCACCCAGTTGCCTAATCAAAACATTTTCTCCTTAATGTCAGTTTTTAAAAAGAACCATAAAATAGTAAAAACAATAATATAGTATAAAAAAACCCACAAGGGAAGTCTATTCAAGCAGGTGCAGTAGATACACATACAGACTCCCACACATCTCTATCAAGCATAAACTAAACAAGGCAGAAAGGCTCATTATCAGTCCATGTGGGACCAGAGAACAAACAATAACTAAGGGCAGTGCTGACCCTAAGATTTTCTGTGGCTTTATTCATTTCTCTCTTATCTACAACAATTACACAGAATACCATTCCATGCAAATGGTTGTGATTTCTTTCTGAAACAGGCAATGTGCTCACTACAGTAACCAGGATGTGCTGGCAGTTCCCAGGGGTGCTTACCCACCTTAGTCATATACTAAAAGGGAGTGTGAGTGGAGTGTGCACAACAAATCCTGCACATGAAGGACAAGACATCTGGCCTAACCATTAAATAAAGTAATGGATTAAAGCCCCACCAATCCAGACAGCTTTCCTATTGAAAGCAGGTATCTAGCCCAAGTAGGTCAGAAGTTGCTTTCCCCAGTCACCAGCCAGATGAGCTGGATGGAAAGGAACAGATCGAGATGTTTTCAATCACTCCAGTTGTGAAAGAGAAAAAGAACAAAACAAATAAGCCTTTGCAATACTGTAAAGATTCTGTCTGCAATCCTGAAGAGATGAAGGCATGACCTAAATTCAGAGTTGTTTTTCCAAAGAAAAGCACTCTGTTAATAGGAGGACACTTGTTCCTGATGCAAAAATAAAGACTTTTCAATCCCAGGTGATTTAGGATACTGGCTGGAGATGGCTTTGCAAACAAGTGAAAAAAACTGCCACCCAGGCACAGTCCTGAGGGAAAACACACTGAAATGAGCACTGCCACCATCAGAGGAGCAGGAACCTTAAGATGTGCCTGCACTGTGACACCAAGCCCCAACTCTGAGTATTCTCACAGCTCTTCTGCTGGGTGATCCCAAAGCAGTTTGCAGGCTACAGCTGAGTAATCCTTCCAAACTCCCTGACAGCCATTTCCATCTTTCAAGAAAGAGGCAGCAAGTTTGCCTGGCTTGTAGTGTGGCAAGAGCATCTTATTCCCTTTATGTTATATATATATATATATATATGGCAAACATTTTACCTGGAAAATTACAGGTTTGTGCAACTCAAATACATTTTTAGAAGTGAAGAAGCATTAGGAGTTTTATCAACATTCCACTGCTCTTGGAAGTCCAGGAGACAAAAATATAAAGCTGGTATCACACCATAGAGCCACTGGTATTTCAGAGCACTGATGTCTCCCTTCTGGCACAGAGCCTGCCCTGCCAGCACATCTGACTCAGTGCCAGCACACAGCATAAAACAGCAGCTCTCAGTGTGTAATCCTCAGCGTTAAGACTATTCTACAGCAACAGGGATATGGCAAAAAATAATTGCACTTTTGGAAATTCTTTCCTCCCAAGCCCTTTAAGACTGCAATCTCATGAATCACATGCTGCATTTGCGACAGATGCCACCAGGAAAGCTGGGTAAAAGAACAGAAGCCAAGAATAGGGGAAATTCTAAATAAGTTTTCTTTTAATTTTAATAAACAATTAAACTATGAAATAAAATCCTCAATTATCTGTAATTTATTACATGTTTAAAATAAATCAACCACCCCACTCCAAAATCAAAAAGCTCCACCTCAGAGCAATATTGGCTACAGGAGAACAACCTGTCATTTATTGCTACAGAGCAAATCCAGAGCAACATAGCAAAAGTCTCTTCCAATTACTCTTAAAGCTTTTTTTAAAAAGAAAACAGAGAGTATCCAAAGCCATGAAGCAAGTGCCAATCTAGTCCCATTTCTGCTCATACAAACTATTTTAATTTTACATTCACACTGGATGTGGGATGGAGACAAAGACTCCAACTGAGCAATCTTGAGTTTCAGGGTTTCTTACTTCTCAGCCATCAGTGATTGAGATTGATTCATCCATTTGAGTATTTCTGAGCCCATGAGCTACAAGTCTGTTTGATATTGGCTTGGCAGCTGAGTCCAAGTTAGAAACTCAGCCTTGAATGTTATTCAAAAGGAAAAATTATGAGAGGGATGGGACAATAAGACAACACAACAATAACTCTGTTCCCCACAGCAAATTCCCAGCAGGCTGTTCAGAGGCAATGGCTGTATATACCATGTATGCTGTGTATACCATACAATCATGGATTGGTTTGGCCTGGATGGGACACCTTAAAGCCCATCCTGTTCCACCCCTGCCATGGGCTTCCACTATCCCAGGTTGGTCCAAGTCCTGTCCAACCTCACCTTGAGCACTTCCAGAGAAATGCAGCTGCTCTGGGCAACCTGTGCCAGTGCCTCACCAGTCTCACAGGAAGGAATTCTTATTCCTTCCCAATATCCCATCTATCCCTGCCCTCTGGCAGTGGGAAGCCAATCCCCCTTGTCCTGTCACTCCATCCCTTGTCCCCAGTCCCTCTTCAGCTCTCCTGGAGCCACCTTAGGCACTAGAAGGGGCTCTGAGGTGTCCCTGGAGCTTTGCCTTTTCTCTTCATGATCACCCCAACTCTTCCTGCCTGGCTCCAGAGCCGAGGGGCTCCAGCTCTTGGAGTATCACCATTGGGGGAAGATGAGAAGAGGGACAGAACAGAATTCTTTCCAAATTTAAGGACAAACAAGAAATTATGCTTGAAGATCCTTAACATGTCAGGATGTTCCTCGCTGAACAAGCACCAAACACCAATTATTTACTTAAAATATACAAAACTTATTTGAATACTATAGATATAAAAAGTGAAAGCCAGAGGTGTTTAAGAAATGTTTGCCAAATAACTTTTCCTCAGTCCCCAAGATGTAACTGCAGTATCTCACACACAGCATGTGCACACAGACATGATTCACACATATTTCAAATCCAATAGGGAGGGAGGATAAGACAAAGCCCTGGCTGTGGCTTAAGAAAATTATTTTTGGTAACAAAAGCTTATTTTCCCTCCTCACCACCATGGAAACAAGTCATACACAAATAGTAGAGGCAAGACTGTCATTTAGTAGCTGACTAGAAGGTTTCAGTGAGGAAAGTGCTCACACCTTCTGGGGTAATGGATTGTTAGGAAAATGTGGCTGGCATGTTCAGCTGTGCAGAATTGCCCACGCAAGGACATCTGAGCAACTACACAGTAATTTCTTGGTTTAAAAATCAGACATCAACTTTTACCCAAATTTACCCTGTTATCCCTCTGATTAAGGGACCCAAGAAGCGCCTTCCCTGCACCCTGTTCCTGGCTGGCTCTTCTGTCCAGCCTGGCACAAGGACATTGTCAGTCACTAGACAGACTCCTGGTGCCTGAAAGCACAGTCAGAGAGAGCTCACACTCCCCACAAAGACCATGAAAACATCTCCTGGATGATCACCTGGATTTGGAGCCAAATTCAGTAATTCCTGCCACAACCCAGTGTCCTCAGACTAACAAAATGGCTTTTTCAATGCGTTCCCTCAGCCAGCCCTGACAAGGTGTGATATTGCTGTCTAAGGTCAGAGGAACACAAGCAGGACACAACTTGGCCAGCACAGAAGCTGTCAGACTGTCAGATGACAGTTTGCAGGTCTGTCCTTCTGCCTTCAGAAACAGAGATCGTAGAAGAATGCAAAGTAAAAACTTAGCAGAAACCCCCAGCCATCATCCA
The DNA here is from genome assembly GCF_963662255.1 of Cinclus cinclus. Lineage (NCBI taxonomy): Eukaryota > Metazoa > Chordata > Aves > Passeriformes > Cinclidae > Cinclus > Cinclus cinclus. Next base: position 7,642,945 of record NC_085067.1, read on the forward strand.
CCATCCCCTGCTCCCACACCTTCACAGTGCTCCAAACCTCATGCTCCGGGCCAGAGAGCAGGTTCCTCCCTCAGTCTGGCCTTGCCAAAACAAAAAAAAAGGAGATTTACAAGCTCAGGAATAAAATTCTCTATGCTAAAACACGATGAAAACAAATGATGTTTTACAGCTTAAATTAAGTTCCTGCCACAAATGGATGAGAAAAAAATTTGCAAGGCTGGTTAATTACAACATGTAAAGCATTTAAGTGACACCTAAATCACATTTTACAACCTTGGACAAGAAAGGCAATTTCAGTGTACTCCCACCAAACATCCTATGTCATCAAGCTCTTTCAATCTTCAGTGGTTTAGAACAAGCCAACCTGCACTGCAGCCCAGCTTCAGGCATCTTTACCTGTTCTTCCTTCCCAGTAAAAATGCAGATTTCCACAGATCTGGCAGGAACCTTTAAACCACTCAGCTTACAACAGCTTACATATAATTAGCACATTGATAATAATTGCCATACAAGACATGTTTTGCTCATTTGACCATCACCATTGTATAGCTGCTCTGTTACACCCTCTTGAGCACAATGAACTCTGTGGGTTTAACTTTTATTCTTAAACCTCTCCCTCTCTCTGGCTGGTTTAAACAGGCAGAACAGCAATTTGCAAACAAAAGGAGTTGAGTGTCCTCCTGGGACTGTTTGAATATACATCCATACAATAATTCCCAGTGCAGGTCAACTTCCCAGTCACTATCTCAACAATGGAAAAAGTGGAAAAGCAATCACCTGCTCATCATCTGCCAAAGTAGCAGGTGAACTGGATCCCTCATCTCCATGAGAAAGGCTCAAGACCAAGACTCGGGCATGGTATAAGTGCCTCCAAGTAGAGGAAAACCACAGGATGTGGAGCTAGATCAGACCTTGGTTCCTACTTTGGATACTCTACTTTTGGGTTTCAGGCTTTGCTACCTTTCTTCTGAAAAAGAACAAAGCTCCTGAAAGCAGAGACAAAACTGGCTGCTAAGGAATCTTCATCTTCCTACCCCTCCTGCTCACTCTCCTCTCTAGTTTTATTATCCTTCATAAACCTCTCCACCTATGGCTCAGATGTCCTGCTCTAGGCAGTAGCAAGGAGAAGTTAAGCAACCACTCACACTTAAGTTATGATTCCACTCCTATTTCCAGGGCTCTGAAGGGCAGCAGTTGATTGATCAGACGAGCTGCTCACTTCATTCTGCTGTGACTGAGGACTTGCCAAACAACACAAAATTTATCCCCTTAGTTACACTGGCACATTCTCCTCTTCCTCCTCCACAACCTGAAGCATAACAAGCCCTTTAACCACTGCTGCTCAATCTGGCTGAAAACAGATCTTGAGCTACACCCCACACAAACCACCTTCATATAATTCACTGCACCTGCATGAGTTGTGTCAGCCCAGACCCTACAGGTAAAGATACTCATTGATTTCACCAACACAGTCCCAACAGATGGGTTTTAAATGTACTTGAGACAGCAGGAATCCCAGGACTAGCAGTCCTGACAGATTATACATTCAGCCTGCAGACCATATATACAGCATTCACTCACACACAGGTTTCTTCATGCCTTAAACCATCATTGTTTAACCAGGGACTCTGCAAATCACAATCTCCTCACTGCTGCAAAGGAATGGACTTTTTCAGTGCTTGTTCTCCTACAAACAGTGTTCTGGAGGATGTTCTTGCCAGAGGAAAAGCTTCAGTTGCACTTGACTAACCAGAGGGGCCCATCTGGGAGAGTCTGTTCACTGCAGCAGGACATCTCTGCCCAATAAAAGTGTGCACAGGTACAGCTGCTTCCTTCAGCACTGTTCTGTTGGCAGCTAGCAGATGCAAAAAAATAATTAAAAGAAAAATTATACCTTCCTCCTATGGTCACCACAGTCTAACAAGACACAGTGGTACAAATAAGAAGTTGCTATATTTTAAAGAGAGCGAAGAGGAGTCAATACACTCAGAGAGATCTGACAGTGCAGTTTTTCAGAGGGTAACTGCATGTTAAATACTAGGGTACACTGGCAGGTTTTCTGCCTCAGATAAAGGGTCTGTAGAGCATTTGTCCAGTCAAAGCAATGAACATGTAAAACAATACACAGGACCCCTGAGCCAGGCCTGGCTGATGGTATTAGGTATCAGCTCTGAATATTTCACTGGCATACAACAAATGGTGAGCATGCAGGGCTGGGGAAAACCTTGTGCTTTTCTTTCACAGAGGCCAACAGGCAGACCCTTGGGACACAGCAATCCATATTGACTGCTGCATCCACAATGACTGCTGCTTTGGTCAACACAGAGAATCATTTCTCCCTGGGGTAACCACTTAGCATATCAGAAAGGCCAATCAGTCTTAACATTTTGCTAAAAAAAAAAAAGTCAATATATTATTAGCCTAAATTCTTGGAAAATGAAAAGATGCCATAATTAAGTGAGCCATGAGGTCACAAGATAAATCAGCAGCAGAACAAAGATTAGCACCCATGAGCTCTGATGCTTTTTTTGCTCTTCCTGTAATGCCCAGTTACAGGAGTGAAATACTGGGGAATACTGGTACCACAGGACATACTGAAACCAGAGGAGGAAAGATCAGGAATGGACTTTGTGCAATGCAACCAAGCCTCCCTTTCCTACATTAAAAATCATAATCAGAAAATATGCCCATTTTCATTCTTCTCTCCCCAGTTAATGATACAGTCACAATTTTTTAAAATAATCTAAAACAATTTGGTTTCTTAATGTGACCCTGTTTATTTTGGAGCATTTTTACTTTGCTTTTGCAAGTCTCACTCTAAACATCAGAGCAAGAAATGTTCTTTTGTTAAGAAATCAAAGCAAAGACACTTGCAGGACATCCCAGTATCTGAGGCTCAAAGAAACATGACCAAGAAACCTCTCAGGAGTCATCTGGGACACTCTCCTTTCCCTCAACTCTGGCTTTCCTCTTGAAAAAAAAAACCCAAACCAACCCACCCCCAAAGCTTTAATTTTGTCCATTTCTATTTAACTTTATTTATTATTTATATATTGTAGTATTGAACACCAAGAGGCTCCACTGACACCTCAAGTTACTCATTGGTAAGACCAAGAACAAGACCAAAACTGTCCCAGTTGCCTCCTCATCCTCACTGCTCCTCCCAGTACTTTCCAAGCCAGTTGTCTCCTCTGCACAACAAAACCCTCAATTCAGAAGAGACTCACAATAGGATTTTCTTGAGGCAATTCAGAAGGCAGCTACAGCATAATGCAGCCTATTTAAGGAGACTTTGCTGAAGTCTAATTTAATAATTTAGGAGATTTAAGAGCAGCACATGTTTAAAAAAAGCCCATGTTGCCTAGGCACTGTGTGCTTTTAGCTGCTGCCCCTGATACCAGGCTTGATGTTGCAAAAACAAAGGTTTTCATCTTTTGAGAACATTTATCAGCAAATAATGAGAAATTAGAATTCCAAAACAGCAACCACTGAAGTTCAGCTTTCATGCATTATAAAAAAAAAGTACTTGCACGTCAGGAAAATTGTTAGCTTGGAATATTGAAATAAAAACCATTGCTAAGTAAAAAAAAAAAAAAAAATTGGAAACTGTACTGGGTTGAATTTTGAAGATTCATTCTTTTGGATGTTCACCAACAGACCTCTTTTCATTCTGCAGAATCCACTGGGAGAGACATGATGACAGAACAGAGGGCACAGTGCCCTTGGGAAGAGGGACAGGGCTGGAAACCCTGTTCTGTGTGGAGGTTGCTGAGAAATCCTGCAGAGCTACCTGAACTCCCTTCTTGTGCTTCAGCTTTTGCAGAGTGGCATTTTAATATCCCACACCCCCAAGCTACAACAAAAATGGACCTGCCACTTCATACACAAACACCTGGGGACATCCTTGTCAGTGAGCAGAGCTCAGATTAGTATTTCATTTTGTGCTGTAGAAACCCTAATCTTTTTTTTTGCTTGCCAACAAAACACCCTTCCAACACACCTCCTAGTACTCCCACACCAAGATCTCATAGCTCACTGTAAAGAGAACATAAATCATTCCCCAGAACTTCAACAGGATTCTATCCTGATATTTTTTTTTTTAATTTTGCAACATTAATGTATCTTGAGATGATTGAGAGTCACTAATTTTATCCCACCACGGCCATTTCTTCCTATCCTGTGTCTGTTATGCCATTATTAAATACATGGCAATGACCTTGTCTCTGAGCAAACTTTTCCCATTTGCTCTACAGAAACACCTACTCCTCAAACTGTTGGAGGGGCTGTGCTTGGGAGGCTGAGCACAACACACTTGGGTGGTTCAATCTCTTTTTAAAAACTATCAACTTTTCATGTGTCAGATGGCAAGTTTAATTTAGTAGGCTAAGAAATTACTGAGAGTTAGAAAATCACTGCAATATGGTTTAAATCTAACTCTGAAAGCCCATCCTACACACAGGGCTGTTACTGCTCTGAAGTACTTCCCTCCTTGGACAGCTCTTACCAGCAGCTGTGAATATAGCAAGAATTAAAGTTTATGTGACCTTTTCATTTTCTGACTTCTTCCCAGCAACAGACTAGAATGTTTCCTCCATTACTGAGGATTTGCTACATGATCATCAACACAATCAGCTGAACAGCAGTGAGCAGAATAAATACAGCCTAGATCTCCAGAATTACAATAAAGAGGCAAACAGAAGCTTTTTCATGTTCTGCTTGTGCTATACTGAGCATGGTGGAATATAAAGATAACAGGGCTGTGTCTCTGTGCCAGTCAATTAATGCCTGTTATCTCTTATGGACTTGTCTGTAGGCAATGCAGGCAACTGTCTGCTAGACACTTCTGGCAAAAGACAGAGAGGCCATTAGAATGCACAAAGAAGTACAACAACAAAAAAAAAACCTCTCCATGAAGGAAAAATAAGCAAACATAAACAGCTCTCAACATGCATGATGCTGCCAAGAGATCCTGCAGGTTCAGTGACAGGGGTCCTACATTAAACTGAAACACACCACAAGCACACCAAGATCTCAATGCAAACACAAGTGAAAACTCATGCCATGGGATTTTGGGCACTCAGCTTTAAATGCAGTCAGGAGGACCAGAAAAATTTAAACAGACCTTTTTAAATTTTCAACCATCTTACACAAGTAAGAGAGAAACATGGCTCAGAAAGCAGTTCCTCCGGGAGACACGTTTTGCTGTGGCATCAGACACCTTTCCAAAGAACATCAGACTATTTATAGATGCTGTCAATGTCCTCCTGCTCACCAAAGGAAAATGTTTTTTTCTGTGCAATCCCAGTGCAGGAAACACTCTCAAAAATGAAAGGTTGGGATGCAACAATCCACATGCACAACCATCCTAAAGATCTGGGAACTAAAAATCTCCACATAAAAATGTAGGGCACTCTGGCTCTGACCCAGCAAAGCATATAAGCATTCAACTGCTTTCCCTTCAACTTCAATAGACAGTTTACACATCTAGAGCCAGTTCATGTCACAGGGCTTTGCTGGCTTGTGATGAAATAGATCCAAAATGCCCATGAGCCCACCCATAGTTCAGCTTCACCTTGCAAAACACAAACTCTTCTTGACCATCACCTTACACAAAACAGAAACAGGAACAGGACACAGACTGGAGCCAAAGCATGTCTGTTTGACATAGATTTTCCAGCTGCAAATGATTTCTTTTTATTGAGGAGAGGGCACATACTGAACCAAGGAAGATGAAAAGGATGGATTCGACAGGCAACAGCCTCTCCAGCACTGCATCCCTTGGATCTCACTGCCTGTGGACAATTCACCTCCTGAAGGTCTGTCCACCAGTGACACCTCTACAGAGCACACAGGCACAGGGTGTCTGACCTGTGCCAAGGGACAGAGGATGCTCTGAAGGAAGGGAGCCTTTCACTCATGGCCTATTGCTCAGCTCCCAGCACCTGCCTGCCCAATGCTCATTCCTGATGCAAAGGAGGTAGAGCTGAACTGATGCTGCTTCTTATCTGGGGAAGCTTATTTTGCTTCATTTTTAGTAACAGCTTATGCAAAATGTTCTATAACAAGGTCTTCCTCTACTACCTGCTGGAAGCTATCTGTGAGCACGCAGGCAGGGCATGGTTCATTAGTGTGGGCATCTATTCATCTCCCACAGCATGAAGTGAAATATTCCCAAACACTCACACAGAGGGGTGCTGGCTTCTGAGGCTTTGCAGCACTTTTACTGTTCTTGCTGCATTAAAGTTTAATTAATTTTTAGCTTAGATATTTACATAGAATATAAACTGTTCAGAAGGACAACTGTCAACCAGCCAAGACCTCTTTGGCAGGACTTTGGGATCAGGTTTTACTCTTCTCGTGATGGCAGCTCTGGCACAGACCTGCTTCAGTTCTGTAAAATTATGTCTGTGTATGTTTGATCCCTTCGGGGAGATTGCCAAAGCACCAAGATTAATTAGCAACTTACCTAAAATACACTCTCTATTAGATAGATCTTAAAAGGCTCCTTGTTACAGACAGCTTTATAAAAACACATTCTGAAATACTGATGAATCTGTATGACATAAGATGACATTTTGAACTCTGTCTCAGTGCCCATTCTCATTTCCACACTAAGTAAAATTACTTTTATTAGTTTCATGACAGCTCTGCACTTACATCAGCTCTGCAGAGTTCTGTCCAAATCACAGAAAATAAACTCACTTGATGGACAAATACAGCCTCATTATGCTTCCAGCTACTGCAACATCCTCAATCAATATAGCTTTGAATGTTAATAAGAAGGCAAGAATGTATTTAAATTGATGTGCGACCACAGTGCAAAAGTAATTGCAGAGGCTCTTAGCAATTGTGCTGAATGGGTACTCTCCCAGTGCCTTTCCCAAAGGAAGAAAACAGCATGTGTCTCGGTTTAAGAGACAGGTGTCTGCTAGGGAAGGCAGGAGCCTCCCTTGGATTGGAGAATGTAAACCCCCTCCCTGTGAATTATTATAATTTTGAAATTAAGGGGCTCTCAGGTAAAGATACAAGGATAGGAATAACAGTTCTTTACCAGCATGTATAACCAGGCAAACAATAACAACAACAACAATGGAATTAACAACAAACAGCCCCAGGGACCCCGTGCCAGCCCAGAGGGGACAGCAGGGAGGAGAGGATTTGCCTCCCACAGCCCCGGGACACTCGGTCCCGGTGCCCTGCAGGACTCTGAGCAGCACCGAGCTGGAAGGGCAGGAATGAGCAGGAATCCCGGGCTGGGGGAGGAGATGGAGCAGAAACTCGGGGCAGTGCCTGAACTGCGGTCCCGGCAGGGCAGGGGCTGGGGCTGCAGAGCAGAGAAACCAGAGCAGGGTGGAGGAGCAGCAGGGATGGGGCAGGGCAGGGATGGGGATCAGGGGTCCAGCAGGGATGGGGGATCAGGACAGGGATGGGGGATCAGGGCAGGGATGGGGGATCAGGGGTCCAGCAGGGATGGGGGATCAGGGGTCCAGCAGGGATGGGGATCAGGGTTCCCTGAACATGAGCACACGGGGACAGGGCCCTCCTTACATGAGGTAGGGGTTAATAAGGTCCCAGTCAGTGGCTGCTCTCACAAGGAGAGGCTCACCCCACAGAAGAAGAAGATGAAGAAGATGACAAAGAAGATGATGAAGAAGACCACAAAAACAATGAAGACAAAGAAGACAAAGAAGAAAAGTGTCCCTGAAGCTGCAGAGTGAGAGCCAGCAGCTGCCCCAGCACTCCTTTTCCTGCCCAAAATCCCACATCCCTCAGAAATGCCCCAGATAAGAGAAAATGCAACCAGAGGCCTTCCTTCTCCCTGAGTTTGGGCACTTCTTTGTTTTCTTCAGTACTCATTAATGCCCAGTAGTCAGTGTTTCTTAGCAGCTTATAGGAAAAATTCTATAGGCAAGAAGAACAAAAGAAAAGAAACCTAACCCCCAACAATATTAAACCATTTCTCTAAATCCATGGAAAAAGTTTCAGACTAGAAGAGGTTTTAAGCATCTGCCAGGAGCAAGATGGAGACAACACCTTACTCCTGGCAGTAGCATGGCTTCATTTATTAGTGCTCATTTCCAAACTGGTTCCAATACTGCTGGCCAACAGACTTTTTCTCAGGGAAAAGCACAGCTGTTCCAGGCCAAGCTTCCAGAGAGACTTCAGCCTGTCTCCAGCTGGGAGCTGGCAGGTGCCCTTGCCTGCAGGAGCCTGCATCAGCAGCACACCTGGGTACTGCAATGCAGCAAGCCACACGTTTTCCCTCTTCACCTGATCATCATGGTCAAAGAGAGTTTTTAGGGTAGAAACATGAGTTCATGGACCCTTCCAGTCCTCATATATGGGAATGGGGGGGATACTGCAGTCTCACCACAATTATCAGTGCAGCACTGAGGGGTCTGTGCTGCAACAGCATCAGCCCAGGGACAGCCCAGGATTGCACAATTACAGAATTAGAAGTTACTGAAGTTCTGCTCATCAGACCAATACAGCTAAAAATAAACCAGGAAGACATTCCTCACCTAAGGCTCAGGAGGGTTCTGGTATGTAGCTGAGTCATGCAATAATCATTAAATTAAACACATCTTGATCCCTGGTTTATGCTCCATCAGCGGGAACTGAAAAACTAAGCTTTTGTGCATACTGAAAAAGCAATGTTACACCCACTGAAACAGACACAAGGAAGTAATTTGAAGGTCAAGGTCTCCTGGAAAGCGACTGCAGCAGTAAGAATGAATTGTCCTAAGAAAGGAGGAAGTGAGGACTAGCTCACACTCGTTTTTCTCCTCCAAACAGAATTTGAGAGAACATGTTTAGAGCTTATGGAAGAGATCAGGCTGAGAGGAACATCCTTCATCCATGAAACAGCACGAGTCTCCCCCATCCTATCAGCACTACACACATTCTACTGGCTAACTGCACTGCCAGTGAGATCACCTGTGCCAGACACTTCTCACAATTCACTAGCACCAGGACAACTCAAAGGGATAATGCAAGCCCCATTTGTGATGGCTTGTCATTTTCCCATACCAGTTATCACTGGGGTCTCTTTGCCCAGCTGTCACTTGTACCTGAGTACCGCTGTGTGACAGGTATGTGCCTGGTTACTGCACTCCAGGAATGCCAACTACACTTCACTCTGGTGTAAGCACCTTGTCTGTAAGGAAAAGTTCTCAGATCTGCCTGGATGTACCAAAAGATTGTGATGTGGGCACTGGCCCCATTCTCCTACCACTGAAGACATTTCCGCAAGGACAAGGTCACAGTGTGACTGATTCTTAGGACCTCAGTCTGCAGAACTGCATTCAACAACTTAGATTAGACTGCACTACAAAGTCATTCTTTACCTCTTTCTTCCTATTTTTTACTTAACTTGTAGCATTTCTCCCACACTAAAAGTCCTCTTGGAAAGCTTCACAGTTGCTGCTTGCAATCAAATGATTTTGTATAGTTTCTAGTCACTTCTTTCTGCAGAGAACACTGCTGGCAGGGATGAGGCAGGCCATATTCTGAGAAGACAGTACAGCCTTAAGTTATATGTTGGTTCAACATACATACACGATGGCAAGGATCAACAAAAGTTTGTGAAAGGGATCCCAGCTACTATGCTAGAAAAAAAGCAAAACAAAACCAAATCAAACAAACAAACAAAAAAAAAACAAAAAACAAAAAAAACCACAAAACATTACAAACCCCACCAGATTTCTCAGTTCAATAAATGAGTTACAACCAAACACTCGTATGCTGATTTTTTTTTTTAAAGCCTAAAGCATTTAAACTTTCACACAGGCATGTTTGGGACTTCAACTTCCCACTTAAAGAAAGGCAGAGTTTGAGAACAGGCCAGCCAGTATCACTGAGCATTGAGAGCACCAGCTGACACAGGCACAATGCATTTGAACTAGCAGAGCACAAGTCATAGGGTTCTGCAGCCAGTGTGGTCTCACAACTGGTGACAAGTCCAGCTGAGAAGCATGACCAGCCTGGAACAAGGTGGTTTTGCAGATCCACTGTCACACACATCTTGTATCTTTCTGATGAATTCAGGGTGGGACAACAGCCCCCCTTCCCTGGTCAAGACATCCCTTGCCTTTTTTCCCCCACTCACAAATAACACCAGTCTATCCACCTCTTTCCTTATCCAGGGAAACTGCTGCACTACCATCCCCTGCAGGTATCTGTACCCCAGTAGGAACATCAGAGGAGCAGAACATGGCCACAGGTACTTCAGTCTCAGTAAGACCACTGCAAATTCACCTTTCCAGTTTAAAACTTGTTATACAGGTTGAGATTACTGCTAAGAAAAGCTACCAAACCAATCACTGTGAGAACACTTACAACTGCCTTGAGAGCCCTCACCCTCCCCCAAAGTGTTGTTTTATCTTAAAAATTACTTCAACATGGAGCTGAACAACCTCACTGCTCCTTTAGGCATATAGGAACAGTGTCAGAGGAAAAGGGCTGACAGTGTCAGTCACACTATCTAAAGTTTTGAAGCCTCCTTTTCTTTTCCTAAATTCCACATCAAAATGCAACCTTTGAATATCTCCAAAACACCTTTCTCTACAGCAAACACCCAGGCCAAAGAAAAGTACCTCCCAGAAAGACATGTAACACCCATCCAATATCTACAAACACTTCTGTCTGTAAAGACACAGCACTGCTGCTGAGGGTTTGCTGTTCTCCAGGTTTTAGAGGTGACCAACTGAGGGAGACAGGATGCACAGAAAGGCAGCAGCAGTGCAAGACCCAGTTGCCTGGGTCATCAGCTACAGCCAACAGTCCACATATAATCTCTCCTTTACAATATTCTTGTACTGACTTCACAGAAGCCATAATTTCATGTTAATGAGCACTGCCTCTGATTAAATAAATCACAGCTTTCACCCAGACATTCCTGTCCCTGAACAGATTGCACTTGTGCTCTGAATAAGTGAATTGACTGAAGTTAACTTTAGCATGGCAAAAGGAGGAAAAAAGGCTTGTGTGCAAGGGCAAGGTAAGTTTTCAGCCAAATCCTCCTCATGTCCCATTTTGTGATGTAAATGCACGAACACCTGGGCAGCAGGCAGACAAGAAGGGCCCCAGGACAAATGGCTGGGGCTGGAGAGGCCAGACTGCTCCTCTCCAAGCCAGTGCCAGCTGAGCAGTATCTGAATGGCTCCTGTATTTCCTACAGGATCATCTCTGCTATCACTGCTCAGAAATGGAGTTTGACAGACCTGCAGCAGCCCACAACAGCACACACAGACTTCAGGTTTGCTGTTTCTTGACCAGACCCCAGGCAGGTCCATGCCTTGCTGTATACTCTGTTCTGCAAACCACCTCAGCCAGGCTGGGCCAGGGTAATCACTTAATGATCAAGTTTAACTTTACACTAGAGGTACCAGCAAGAGCAGAGCTTCTTGAAGTAAGAGCTAGGCACGTAGGCCAGTGGCCACAAGATCTTGCTTAAAGGCCCTAAAAACATAGGGACCAGTCTGGCTGACAGATGTGGAACAGACCCCCTGCCTCCACTGTTCTCACAAACTTCCCAGGTAACAGGGTGAGGAGGAAGGAACAGCTCCATCACATCCTCTTCACTAGTAACTTTTCTTTTTAAAGAAAACTGGAAAAGTTTTTATTTTTTCTTTTTTAAAGAAAAACTTTTCTTTTAAAGATCAACCTGAAGGTGCATCTTCTTCTCCCCCAGGCTGGCTGGCACAGTGGCCAGCAGCCCTGCTGGGCCACAGCCCCAGGGTTCATTAAAAGGCCAGTACAAGACACCTGCCCAGAGCTGAGCCTCCACCTTCCTGTGCAGAGTATGGCTCTTCCCACCTGGTGTGGCCGTGAGGACACCCTGCTTAAGTAATCTGCAGAGCCAAGAAGTCAGAATCCCAGTGGGATTAGCTGTCCCTACAGATGCAGCAGCCATATCCAGAACAATCACCACTAACAAGAGGAGTGTGAGAACAGAAATTAAGCCTGCAGTCCCTGGGACTAAGCTATTTTAATGATTAGAAGCCAGTATTCAGGGCTAAAAGTGGAAGACCTCCCCATTTGCCTCTCAATCATCAGGGCTGGCCAAATTCAAAGTATCTTCAGAGTATCATGAGACCTTTGATGTTTTCAGAACTCTTGAGTTAGTACAGCCCTTTGGAAGCTGAGTCCTTCAACCTCATTTTCCCAGAGGATGCCAGGGAGAAGTCATGCCCCTGCTTTACCCACATCACTTTGCCACATATACCCACCTGGCTTGACTTCCACCCTACCCACTAGGATACCAAAACACATTTACATTGAGCATCAGTGAGAAAATTTAATTGAAGATCTGACAAACTGGACATTTGATGCTTGGAGAGCAAAATTCCTGAGAAGGAAGCACTGCGTAAAAAATGCAAAGCTGCAACTCCAAGCTCCACAGGCTTTCCAGAGCTCACTCTCCATGTGCCTTTGTTTGAACAGCAGTGTATCCATGTTCTGTACCCAGCTCCCACACACTCCACATGTCCTCCCCTACTCCTCCCCCCCACAGGCAAACACGCTCTGCAAACAAAGCTCCAGCAGCTTTGTGGAAGCCCTGATAGAAGGAGAATGCTATTCCCTGTGGAGAAGCAAAGATACCCACATAATGGAGCTGTCTGCTTGGGATGCTGTTCTGGTCTCCTGAGGATGGGATCAAGTATGTGCCTTACAATTAATTTGTTATTTGTGTAACATATCCTTATTACCATCTATTACCATCCACTGAAATTATTAAGAGCTCAATTACTTTCTTTTTTTTTTTTTGTATGGTTGGTTTTTTTTTGTCTGGTTGGTTGGTTTTTTTTGGTCTTCTTTAAATCAAAGCCATTCCTCTTAGGTAGAACAGTCTGAACTGCAATTTACACTGACACTGTAAAGCAGCCCTACTGCAAACACATACCTACCCCTTCGCATTCCCTCCAAAGATCAGAAACAATAAAACTATTGTAATAAAACTAAAAAAGCTATTTATGAAACAGAAAGATCAATCTAGGATGCACTTCTGCAGGGGACAGACACAGGGTACAGCTGGGGGGTGGGAAAGTTTGAGACAGTGCTACTGGCCTAGAGGGGTTTTGGTTATTAACTGTGAAAGGCCCCCCCCACTGCAGTGAAAATCCAGACAGGCCTCATACCCCTGCTCCAGCAACAATGAGCTGTGCACTCACCCTGCAATGTTTTATTGATAAGGCTCCACTAATTTTGTGTTAGTCAGGCACGGGCAACCAACCATCAAAAATCAGATCTGTGGTACAGGTATTCTTAAATCTAAATACAGCAGCACACAGACTATAAAATGCAGGACAGCTAACAAGGCACCGAACAGACTCAAGAACCTGACCTCAAGGAAGCATGAGGAGGCAGGGACTACAGCATATCCATTAATACCAAGGAACATCTTACCAAGAAGGAAGTAATCAAGGAATAAACAACTGGAGTCAATCCCTACCACAATCAACCCTGAAAGCTGCAGGCAGTTTTTAAAGGAGATGCTACCAAAGAACCCTCATAACTGTGGACATGTTGTGTGGCACTTCCACAACTTCACACACCTGAAGCACCAAGGCAGTATTTGCAAAAGCTCTGCCCCCCTAGAAGCCACTTCCGAAACTGGGCAGCCCCCAAAACATATTATAAACATATTAAAAATCATCTGAGCTGCCAAGTTTAAGTGACTTCTCTGACTGACTGTTATACAGCTTTGTTTGTTTACTTTCATTCTTACCTGCTGATGTTGCCTGGCTGCTGCTGTGATAAACTCAACAAGAGTATATACTAATGGCTTACACATGATCTGTAACAAAGAAAGACACAGTCTCTTATTAGTGGTTTGCTGACAGACAGGTTTGTTTTTCAAGCAAAACAGTCTATATTTTGCATACAGCCTTTTAAGTAAGAAGAAAATTACACAAGAAAAAGAAATGCCCAGAAATCAGCAACAGTTTATTTGAAAATTAACAGCTTTGTTCACACCAGCTCTGAGCGAAATCTTGATCACAACAAAAAGCAGCAGTGAAACTCTTCACCTGGAAAAATCAGGCAAACATTTTTCACCCGTTATGTTCTGCCAAGTGAAAACTAAAGTCTACATCCAGCTGACACTTTCTGTAGTGTCAATTCACTTTGTGCAGAGCCCCAGTCCCAGGCAAAGAAGAACATGCCGAGTTGTAGCCAAGTGTGGGTTGCTCTCTCCTCCCAGGGAACAAATGACAGGACAAAAGGAAAGGGCCTAAAGTTGCACCACGGGGGGAGGTTTACATTAGGTATAAGGAAAAATCTCTTCACTGAAAGGGTTGTCAGGCACTGGCACAGGCTTCTCAGGGAAGTGGCTGAGTCACTACCCCTGGAAGTATTTATAAAGACATGTGGATGTGGTAATTTTAAAAGATTCTACAAGGAACAGTCATAGGGAATCCAAAGGCTTTAGAAACCTGTAGATGGGATCTTAGGTTTGCTGTCCATCTGGGCAACATACAACCCTGTTCTCCCTCCATTTCTCAAACTAATGTACAAAGCATCATGGCTTGGTGTCCTAAGAAACCTGGCAAGCAGAGGAACTCTATCCTGGATGGAGTCCTCAGAGTCTGAAAACATCCTCCCCCAGTTACACAAGCCCACATCTCCTCCCACCCTCATGTCAGACATCAATTCTAAAAGGTTTTGAGAAAGGGCTTCTGGCAGCTGTCTCTAGCTTGCTCTGACCTAAAAACCCCTGAAGAATTGTATGACATTCAGTCCCATGGGCTATTTCTTAAAAACTGGCTGTCTTCATAGAGCAGACCAGCCCCAGGCATAGGTCAAGATTGCAGGAAATATCTCAAACATTTCAGACACTTGCACTCTCTGAATATCAGGCTTGGAGATTAGATTCCAATTAGACTTTACACTCCTCAGCCTTTTTGGAAGAAAACTGAGAAACTGAGCATGCAGTCGGAACAGAGCTGGACAGAGCTACATCAGTTGTTCAAACAAGGTGACCGGTTTTGCCACTGTGCAAACCTTGCTCATCCATTTTGTTTGAATACTGGTAAAAATTAGAGTTTCTTAGGCTATGTTTTAAAGAGCAGCCTGCTGTTCACCTGATTTTTGCATGCAGTATCCCAGTCCTAACCATAAGATCCTGGCCTCCTGCAGAGCTGCTATGAAAACTGAGTCTGAATTTTAGAGTCTGAGCAGGTAAAAATCCAAGGAAACCTCACAGCAATTTCAAAAGTCTGCAATAAAGCAAAGAAGTTTCTCTCCCTACTTTCCTCAGAATTATAATCATACTTTGGAGCCAGCAGAAGACAACAGAGCACACAGTCAGCAGCACTTACTGGGAAGCGTTTGAAGAGATCATGGAACATGGAGCATGTCAGGGGACTGTTCCGTTTACTGAGGAACTGGGTCAGTGCCTGCTGATAGACAACAGCCACCTTCTCCACATTCAAACAGCCTGGGTTCAAAAGCTGTAGGGAAGAAAACAGAACAAAAACACTTCCAGTGAAACACAACAATGAATCACTAACAATGAATACATTAATTTTCATCACTTCTAAGAGGTTTTTCCAACAACTAGTCATGCTTGAGGTACGACACAGAACCATGAAGAAAAGCCAAGTGAGCCCCAAATATGCTTTCCCAGGCACTGATAGCCATATGACCTTGTCACTGAAGGGCAGCACAGCTTCCTAGTAGGACTACACACAGTCCACACAGTGTGGGGACTGTGCTCTAGGTTTGTGCCTGGCAGGAGTAGTACACAAGGTTCACAGAGCACTGCAAGCCCATCATGTAATAGTTGGGCTGTGCACATGGTGTTCTCAGCTGGAGAGCTACTTGTATCAGTAGATTTTAGTGTATGCACATATCTGTATCTACATACACTTAGCACCTATGTCCAGGACTCCTAGGTACTCAGCAGACAAGCCCTAGCACTGATCCGGATCCAGAAATCCCAAAACCATGTCCATGCTCCAATATCCCCCTCTGGTGGGGAACAAGAATCCCAGACACACAACAACCAGCTGAGACCTGCTCAGGCTACATGGATCTAAACATACAGGAGAAACTGAAGAGCCAAGTGTGGAGCACTGCATCCCAACGTTCCTGGACTGTACTCATATTGCCAGGGAAGCACTGCTCTTTGGGAAGAGTGAAAAATTAGGGCCCAGGAGGAAAAAGCTGTAATCTTCACAGCAGTGAACCTCTGCCCAAGGAATTTTTCCACGGCCCCATGGAAATCGAAAGGCAAGTTAACGTGGTATCCCCTTCTCAGGTCAAACTTCCAGTGCACTGGATCTGAACACAGGCTAAAGTGGAACAAGGAAGATGGGTCTTGAAATATGACCTCAGTTTTTCTAATTAAGTGTCTCCATTTAGCACTTACTCGATACACACGTCTTCAGGGGAAATAATTGATTTCTCCTTCCATGCATATATTTACTGAAAAAAAAAATTCTATAGTTTATCCATAAATTTGGCTACTGCATCGTAGTGTCTGCTCTAGTTCCACTTTCCTGCTTATAAAAAAGGTCCAAATTATGCTCACAAAGCACAGCTCACTGGAAACACACCACACACCTCTATCTCTTCCACACTGCAAAACCTCCCTGGCCTCAATACAATGTCAGCATTAGCAGCATCACATGAACTGAGTTGCCATTTCCCTCAAACCAGCAGTTCGTGTCAGCTGCTGGCTCTGTCCCTACCTGGCCAGAGCCAGAGCTCTGCTCCCATTGGAGTCAGAGGCTTCCCTGTGAAAGTGCACTAGGATGCTGTGAAGCATGCCTCACTCTAGCCTCAAAAGTCAAGTATCTTGTTTATATTCCCACTGATCTCCCATTTTGTTTTTCTTTCACAAGAGACCAGCACTGCACAGGAGTTACTTGGATTAACACCCTCCACCTCTCACTCAGCTCTAGAAGCACTGGTTGTCTTTTCAGCCTCCAGTAACACCTCAGTGTGTGTAATTTCCATGAGGGAGCTCTGCTTATTTTTTTTACCCCACAAGATGTCAGCAAGATTTAGGCACTAATTCCTGTGGTCACTTTGAGGAGTTGAGAGGCAAGGTCAGGGTCAGCTGGCAAGACTGAGACACTACTTGATAAGTTTCTAGTGGAGGTGACTGGAGTGGGATGCCCAAATATAAAGGGTCACCATACTCTGAGACCTGTGAAATGCAGCAGAGACAGCAGGTGAAAGGGGATCAGACTAAGGGTTTCCTAGTAATGGACACCAGTAGCACAGTCAGGTGAAGTCTCCCTCCAAACAACTGCCACCAAAATCAGGGCTGCCCCACACACTCTTCACACGTCACTCTTCGCCTTAGCCCAAACCTCAGGAAAATAGGGCTTTACTTTCATCCACCACTGCCCTGTGTCTTTCTGCTCCTTCCTGCTCTGGAGAAAAACTCAAGAGTGACTGCCAGGAGTCTAATGGAAAAAACAGCAAAACAGGGAGGAGAACAGCACAAATACACATGAGACTTTTTTGGACATCAACCTGGATCCACTGAATCAGCAGCCCCTGTGCCTATGGGCAAGCAGGCACCGAAAGGCAGGAGGGTGAGGGCCAGAAAAGGAATTTTCAGTGTTATGGAAATAATGTAGACAGGTAACTGCAAGCAGCAGACCCAGTGACAAAGAACAAGGAAGGCCCACTCAGCTGAACCAGGTAATGCAGCTTTACTGACAAAAAACACATCCCCAGAAACAGCCTGGTGTCTCACCTGACACGCCTGCTTTGCTCTGCTGTCGCTCTGTTTCTCAGGCTCAGGGGGAGGAAGAGTTGATGACATGTTTCCTTTCAACACTTTGAGCAGGTATAATGAGGCACTATAAAAGGGGAGAACACTGCAGTTACCACAGTGAAGCTGCCCAAGGGCAGAGGCCAGGCAGCACAGGCAGCTTACTCTGTAGCAAAGATGGTTACAGAATTTGAGAGGGTCCCTTCTCTCAGTCTAACCCACTCTGGCCAGACCTAAAGAAATCTTGAAAAATTGAGTATTTTAATTATGTGTCATTACTGTCAGATATCCCCACTATCAGCCTGGTTTCCTCAAGTACATGCTTTTGACTGGCACTACTGAAGGAGTTCTGCACCCTGCCCAGGATTTCTGAGCCTGCACAACTCAGCCAGTGCTGCAGCATGGCCTCTCAGCCTCAGCTGCCATGTGCTGGAGAACTCAGGTGTATCCATTGTGAGAGCATGCAGACCTCTGCTCTTTTGGGAAATGCAGAACCTACTGGGCACTGCTCCACTGAGGACTGCCACTGCTGGGAAGCTGTCAGGGAGCCATGCAGCATACATAGCCAGCCCCATGTTGCCAGAAGTACCATGGTCCCTGCACAGCTAAGGGGGAGATGTGCTGCAGAGCCAACAAAGTCCAATGGCACTGCGCTGACCATGCAACATGGTACCCATTGCACACACAGCTGAGTTGAAAAATCCTAGACTGAGTATGAAACTCCTCATGACACTGGCTGCATGTCACAAGAGAGCCTGCTGGTAAATGGCACTCCTATTTACACCAGAGAACATCAAGATCACTCATGTTTCTAACAAATACATATCTGTCTTATCCTAATTTTCCTGTATCCTACAGCAAAGGAGAAAATACTGGTATGCACAGTCAGGACTTGATTGCTATTGCCCTCACTGTGCTATCATGAAGACAGTAAACACTGTATTTAAAGAACAATCATCACAGGTTGACTGGGAATTGCACACATTCCCCACTGAATCACACACACTGAATTATTCCCAGAAGCCTCAAGAAAGCACTTCCCACCAGCAGCAGCAATGTTATACCAGATCATTTATGTATCACAGAAGCTATAAAAGACAATTCTCAAAAAATAGGAATGTTTGAAAATGCTTCAGACTGCCAGGACTGACTAGTCCTTATGTAAGACACAGATGTTGCTATCAAGCCTTCTGCAAGGCTCTTGCTTCCCAGACCTCTTAACACACAACATCACACTTGCTCAGATCTCACAGCATCAGTAGAGATGCTCCCTGTGAACACTCACCTGAAGTAATAGAGAGCCACTGCAGAGTCAGTGTGCTTGCAGGCTTTCTTGACAAGTCTCTGCACTAGAGCATGCACATCGTCTTGCAGGGAGGCCACTCTCTTGCAGTACTGCTTATTGCGGCACAGCGAGTTCCTGCACAGCATTAAAACAAACCCAGAGTCACTACCTACAGACAGAGCTCTGGGGAGCAGATGGCCAGCAACACTTACCACTTTATCAGGGGGAGAGAACAAAACCAGGACAGTGAGTGATAACAGACAATGCTGTGGGCAGCACATGGCTGTGGCAAGAAGGGTGAGGACACTGAACACTCTTCACTTTCAAGCACAAATTTAGGCATCAGAGCTCCCACAAAGAGGACTGACTACCTCAAACCTTGTTACTTCTCAACTGCTTCTCAGCTGGGGCAGGAGGGCAGCACTGAAAATGCTTTAGAGAGTGCTGAGGATGTCAAGAAGTGGTGCAGAGGACACACCATGACATACCATGTGTTATGTCTGTCTAGCTGGTATCATCCTTCACTTCTGGCCCTGAACAGAGAATTTGCACTCTGCCTGTCTCAGAAATAACTTGTTGAGAGTTCTGCCAGCCACAGCAGCAACTCTGTAAGCCCTGGGTGTTGTTGCATGGTCTGACTCAGAGGTCAGAGGACCATGGAGGTATTCAGTGACATGGCTCCATACCTGCAACTCTTGTGTTTGTTACTGAGGCTTCTACCTGCAAACAGGTTTGACATTTCAAGTCCTTTAGCGTAGAAAATCCAGATCCTAATTCCTTTCCTGCAGGATATACTAAGCACTGTGTATGTGTGTGGTGCTGGTAATCTAACCTACACAATCTCTAAGCACAGCAATTACCTTCAACCTTAGAAAGACCAGCTCCTGGTGTTCAATCAATTCCACAGTTGTTTATCAAAAGCCATTGTCTATTATCTGAAGGTCTAAGGACACTTACTTGAAGATACTAGCTGTTTTCTGGAGGATGTCAACCTCCTGCTTGTCAGAGTCTGAGCTCATGCATTGTTCAATCAATTGAAGCAGGGGCTCAATGATATCAAACACCAAGGGGTTCTCTGCTTGCTTAACCAGGAACACATCAATCAGATCCAACACCTGCAAACACAGTTATCCATGTGAGGAGTACAGCAGGCAGGGAAACAAGATGGATTTACCCAGAGCACCTACCAGTAGGCTGTGGAGCAGTTAGAAGGGGCTGAAAAAATTATTTACAGCTGAGATCTGTACACATTCTGGTACCATTTCTACTGTTAGGGCACAGGAAACTGAAAACTAAAATCTGAAACTGAAGATTAAGAGTTGTCTGTTGGTCCCAACTCTGTTTCATGCAGTGACACCATTTAGAAAGAACAGTTACAAGGATCAGTGTCACCTGGCCAGACCTGCAGTCACTCTAACCTGGCACAAGTCCCTGTTAGCACCACTGACTGACAGCTCTCACTCCTGCAAGCCCAGCTTGAATTACAGACAGTGCATTAGCATAAAATCAGCCTTTTTATGGAACAGCATCAGAAGGGAAATGCAGTAGAGCCACTGGCTCACTTCACTATTCAGCCTTGGCTAGCCTGACTCCTGATGCCCATTTCTGTCTGGGAGCAGCTGGAGCTGTCCCTGGACGCTGGCATGTCCCAGAAGGTCCATACTGACACCAGGCGGCCTGAACTCAGCATTACAGTCACAACCAACCAGAGGGTTTATCAGAATCCCCCCAGATTTTACTGGCACAACAAGCCAAAAAAGCTGATGTTGAAAAATGACCCGAGGCATTTTATGCATGTGTCTTTAAGGAACACCAAGTTTGTCCAGTTAAAACAAAAACTGAGGGGCATCTTTGGATAGCTGTGAGAAAGGATCTTGTCAGTTTAAGCATTTCAGATCAGCAAATGAAAACCACTGAGCACTTTCTGACAGCACAGACCTGGTTTTCAAACAGGCCTGTGAAGCCCCAATCACTGACCCCAAACAGTGCTGTGTCAGGTGCTGTCCAAAGCCAGAACAATCCAGTCCCAGCTTCCAGGAGCTCATGACATAGGTGACTATCCAAGCTGTTTAGTGTCAGGTAGCTCATGGCATGCATAGGCTTCAACATAATACTAAACCAGAGGTCTTCACATCTAACACTTCTCTCCCACCTTAGCCTTGAAATCCCTCCGTAGGATCTTCTCTTTCCGCATTCTGTCTTTCTCATCTTTCTTTGCCTGGATCCGTTTCTGCTGCTCAGCAAAAAGGGCTGAGATGTTCTTGTCAAGAGCCATCATAGCATCATCATCCAGCTCTTCATCACTCTTATCTCCTTCCTTTTGTTTTTAGAAGAGAAAACCAATACATCAACTCATTTACTTCAAAAAGACAGTGAGGAGGGAACCAGACTCAAGCAGGGATGTAGCTAACCCAGAATAATACTGTAGGGAGGGAAAACATGCTCAGATCCATGAGAAATCTCACTTATATTTCTTTTCAGGTAATCTGGCTGCACAGCACTAACATGTAGAGAGGGTCAGGAGAGGGAAGAGACTGAGGTTTTCACCTCTGTGCTGTTCCTCCTTCAGTAAAGAGGTTCATATTTTGCTATGTCTGCAACCTTTATTGGAATCATTAAACCAAACTCTATCACTGCTACAGTTAAGTCTCCAGAGTGGTCTTCAGGGAACACTCCTCCACACAGGCCAGTCAACCCACATAAAGTATCTCAGTGCTCTAGTTCACATCAATCTCATTTATTACAGGAAGGAGCACAAGCTGTGTCAGGCTAGACTGAACAAGCTAAAGTGCTCAAGACATATGAACAATAAATAAAAGGACAAGTGACTTATTCCCACAGCTCACCTAAAACCCTGAGCTATTTCAAGTGCCATACAAAGATGGCTGCAAGGGCTATGACTGCATGAGTTCAGGCAAAATGAGTGTTACTAGATCATCTCTCACCATCCCAACCTCCCAGTATCTGTATCAAGGCAGAAAGTGAAAACATACCAAAGTATTCCCTGCTTGGAGAACTTTCATCAGCTGACTGCGAAAATTTTCATCAACTTCTTCACCCTCCTCATCTCCACTGTCAGTGCTGTCTTCATCCGAGGAGTCCTCACTTCTTTCTTCATCCTAAGGAAGGAAAGTTCATCTCCTGAGCACACCAGACAAGCCCAACTCAATTATCAGATGTGTCACTGTTCAGAGATAAAACCTCAACCCTCCCCTCCTGCCTTCCTCCTAGCCCTCAGATCCAAGTACAGACACCTAAGATAATGGGGTACCAGGTCTCCACAAGAGCTAAAGGTGGAATATAATGCAGACTTCTGTGTCATATTAAATAAGTATCAAAGAGAAGCTTCCAAGGAACTGCTCCCATCTGACCCTCCTCTCTGCTGATGCCTGTAATGCTTTGTTACTTGAATCTCTACAGTCCTTACAAATGTGAGCTCTGGAATCCAGCTGGCTGTGCACCACAGCCACGATTCTGTCTATGGCTGAAAAAAGGAGAGGCCTCTGCTCATTTCAGGATGCAGCTATTTCTTCTCAGAAAGGCATCTGTTCAACAAGCCACATCCACAACAGCAAGCCAAGAGACTCCAGCATGCACTTCTAATAACCCATTTGTGTGTTGAACCTTTAAAATAAATCTTAACAGAGTGACAGCTGTTTTCCTCAAACAAAGAAATGGTGTTAATCTATTGACACAGTTCAGGAGAAACATTAAACATTGAGGATATGAAGAGTGGTTGTCACTGTCAATGGCACAGTTACCGTGTCCTCTGCAGATTTGGTTTTTTTGTTTGATTCTTCCATCACAACGACAGCACTTTCTTCATTTTGCTCTTGGTTAGGGTCAAATACCTACAAAAAAAAAATTTAAAAAAAGGGACTTGAATTTTTCAGTATTTTGTTTTTAAGCATTTCTTGTGTACAACAGACAGAAATTTCAGCACAGTAAACCAGCTGAATAACGGAATTTTAAGTAAGGGCATTAACTTTCTGCTTGTTAACATGCCAAGTTCTTTCTGTAAGTAACGAAAAAGGTGGAGAAATCTGATTAAGCTGGTGGCATTGCACATCTTGGTTTGCTACAAATGAAGTATTAGGTTCATCACAAAGTATCTGACAGCCTATCTTTGGAATCCACATATTATTTTCTCAGTAGGCATCACCTTTCTTAGTGGTATGACCAATTCAGATTTTTAGTCTCACTTATCTTTAGCACCTCTATGAAAAAAGCACCTTTCTAGAAAAAATAAATGTTACCATTTATACTCACATATAAAATCTACCGGTTACATAAACTGAATCAGGAATTTCTTCAGCCTAAAGCTATCAAATAATACAGCTTAAAGTTAGCAATCTCAGGCTCCTGTAAAAAACAACCAAACTCCTCCCCCATAAAAACAAGAACCTCCAACTTGAAACTGCAGCTCAAATTCAGCAGCACACATCATCAGATATTCCCTAAATCAAGCAGATTGTAAATTAAACCCAAAATTGAGACATGTTTATACATAAATCTGTTAGGGACAAAACAGGCAAACAGTACAAGGCCCCTCTAGTGCCTCACTTACATCCAGGATCAGCTGCAAGCCCCTCTTGGTCAGGTTAGGGCATATCGATACAAACACACTCTTGGAAATCCGACGTAAGAGGAGGCTGGGCTGGGCAAGGAGGGAGAGAAGGATTTCCACCATCACCTCAACCCATCCTGGCTCCGAGTTGTCTGCACAGGATCAAACAGTGACAGGAAGAGGCATTGGCATATCAGTAAGAAACTACAGAAAAATTCACCAAGGAATAAAAAATAAAATTGTCCTTCTAGCTGACTCTTAGAAATACCCACTCAGCAACTCAGACCAGAAGGCTGGAGGGAGAAACCACAGGGAGAAACATGCTTGCAATGGTCTTTTGACCACTGCAAAGGCTTACTAGGTAACAAAAGCTACCATTTATTAAATCATTACTTAGATTAGCAGTTTTGCAAGTCATGTGACACCTACTTGGCCACATTAAAGCCATTAGCAGCTGGTCAGTAAAAGTATATGCATTTTATAGTGTTTCAGTGAAACCAGAAATCACAGCAGCTCATGAAAAGTGATGGCATTTGAAATTCATCCTTTAGTCCAAAAGTTTGGGAATCCTGCTCTACAACCAACCAAACCACCAAAGAATTACAGCTTTTATTTTCACAGTGCCCTCAAATTGATTTACACAGATTTTAGGAGAACAAGACCACAGCTGGAGAGGAAATCAAAAGACTGAGCCAAGTTTTTTCCTGGTCAAGTCCCAACCTAGAGGGTCCACAGGCCCTAAACAAGGATCAGCCTCCATCTCCAACCACGCTGTGTATACACAGAGGACATGTTTCATATGCTCAGAACTCAAGCTAAGAAGAAAACATGTTTCATGCCTGCTGGGTGTTCAAGCCCATAGCTTTTCCAGGCAGACACCACCAGTCCATCACCAGCCACTGTCCCACAAAGAACAATGACTCAAGGAAAAGGAACTCCCTTGGAGTGCTCACCCAAACAAGGGCAGCTAGGGATCTCAGTTCTCCTTTCCATGGCACACAGGAACATAACTCACTGACAGTGCAGACAGAGAGCTGGAGCAGAACACTTAGAAGGGCACAGAAAGAGAATGAAGAAGGGATTCCCCTGGGAGTAAGTGCATCAAGCTAGAACCAAAGCAGAGTGTGTCAATAATGCAGAACTGCCATCTGTCTTTGACAGACCACTAACAATCCCAGTCCCTTTCTTTGTGTAGGAAGGACTCACCAGTCTTCTTCTTCTTCTTCTTGGCTTCTTTGCTGAATGCCCTCTCTGTGCAGTTCAGAAGGTCGCTCAGAACATCCACTGTTTCAGACTGATTCTGTTTGATCAAAAGCAGACAGCAAGCAGGCTCAGAACTCCCTACCAGCACCACCACCAACAGAGGGAATAGCTCCAAATCTAAGGACCACTCTAAACAGGCACATATATTACAATCAACTACTACAACTCTTTTGCAGAAAAAAAACACATTAAATTTAGTAAAAATCACTCCAGTCAGCAGCAAATCAAGGGCAGAACTAATGCTCAGGCCAAGCTTTGCCCACTACACGTCTACAGGCAGTGTAAGAATCACAGTTTATTAGCTGCCAGTTGCCCATTTTCAAAAGCAAGAGGTTCTGTAAGGCTGGATCTCTGAACACAGAGAAACTTCCTCCCCATTTTGGTGTTCAGAAAGCCCAGCTATCAGCCTATTCTATACTAGAGAAACATTCATCAGACATCTTACCTTGAAAAGATGAATGGCCATTGAAAGCAGAAGTTGCTGGAATGCACCAACTTTGGCATTGTGTGATTTGTTTTCCTTCTTCTGCAGATCCTTCACGGACTGAAGTGTTCTGAAGAAAGAAACCTCTCTGAGTTTTTCACAATTACAACAGCAAATCATCTCATATGACCAGAGTAAAAACATGACCAAAACTATAGTACTGCTTTGTATGCTTAGCATTTATTTGCATTGGGTATTCTTTCAGTACACAATCTTAACACAGTATCTTACTGGATGTGGGTTATAAAAAAACTACACTTGTGAACAGACTACATTCCTAATACCACAGTCAAAGCTAGACCTTTATGGGGAATCAAACTCAGAAAAGAGTCATTGAGAAGTTTGTACAGGCATTATTAGGAGAAAAGATGAGCCAACTGTTACAATTATTTTGGAGAAGGACTATGAGCAAAAATAGAAAAGACATGGCTATCATAGTTAACACTTAGTAAATACATAGAAGGAAGAGGAAGAAAGGAATGGGGTGGAAAGAAACAGAAAGGCACTCTGAAACCCAGCCATGGGTGCAGGATACTCAAAGGGAAAAAAAGGAACTGCCACTGCAAGTGAAATGGCTGTGTTACAGAACAGCAGGAGGCAAAGAGAATACATCTCTTTTACTGCCCTAAAGAGAAACCAAGACCAGGGCTTTCCTACCTTTCTCACTTCACCAACCCAGCACCCAGCTTCCCAAATGCCTCACCTCTCCCAGATATCCCTCTGTTCCTTGGTAAAAGGTTTCACAGCTTTGACATGCTCACTGGAGAGCAGTTTGTTGGCATACTCAACGAGGAGAAAGATCCACAGCTTCCCATCTGCAGTCACACCATGGACATGCTTCTCTCTCAAGGCTGCAGCCTCTGCTGTATCCCCCAAAACAGGCAGAGTGTTTAATGTCTGAAGTAACCTGCAAAGACAGACAGCCACCATGTTACTGTCAGAGGAACCAAATGGTCTGCTCCCACTTTCCAAATTCATAGCCACCAGCAAAGCACTCTCATCCCAGAGCTCTGGTCACTCACTGCAGCCCAGACTGACAGTGCCCAATTTTCAACCCACATATGTAGCCAAGACAGCAGTGTAGAGCTCATCATCTTCATGGCCCTAAGCCATCTGGTGCTCTCAAGGACACTAATAATCACAGTTGTTTCCCACTCTGTCCCCCACCATGTCCTCTGCTTTCCTTCTACTGAGGTTTGGCAATCATCTAAAAACATCCATTACCAACTCTATCCTCCTTAATACAGGGAGGGCTGTGGACTCACCAGCACCTGGCACACAGAGTGGACAGTCACCAGCACAACCCCAGCACCTCCCTCTTGGGTCCTTCCCCTTCCAGCTTGCAACAGAGGCAATGGAAATATTATGGGAAAAACCAGTATGAGCTCATGTCCAAACCTGCCATATCATCTCACATATACTCATCAGATTTGCTATGGACAATACACAGATATTTGAAAAATCCATCACCTTAAAAAAAGCCATTTCCTGGTGCTGGAGTCAAAGAAATGCTCCAAATACAGCCTACCGTTCCAAACTTCTTGCCCTGCTATTCACAAGCTGATCTTATCCTCAGGGGAAAAAAAAAGATAAATTTCCAAGCTTAAAGCATGCAATCAAATCCTCACCCAAAAAAGTAGTTTTCTGTCTCTGTATGATCCCGTTCATTTAGGGGCTCTGATGGAAGGACATTAGCCTCAGCTATCTGGGAATTCTTCTTCTTAGCAACAAAGAAAGCATGGAAGAAGCAAAACCTAGAATAGATAGAAACAGGAACAAAATTAAAACGCAGATTGGTCCTAACAAAGCAAAATCAGCCCATTGTGTGCAAACCAAACAGCTCCAAATTCAAGGAAGTCCAAGCACTGAAAAAAGCCAGTTTACAATGAGACTGTATTCTTGAGATACAGGATAAAGAAGAGAACAAGATGCTCAGGACTTCATAAGAAGCACCAACACTTAAGACCACAAAACACAATACCAAGGCCATCAGATGTGGGTGACACCCTCCAAGACACTTTAAGTGACAGATAAATATTTATTAAGACCTGATGATAAAAATAATATCTTCAAGCAGTTTAGGCAAGCAGGAATGGAAAATTTATCGAAAATAAATAGAATAATGTGATTTTAAGTGCCAACTACTTATGACACGTTAGTCCAATTACGCAGAAGGTATTTTGAAAACAAAACCTAGTCTCCTAAATCATTTATTATGGAGCATTTCCATTACTGGATTTGCCTAGTATCATGGGGACAGCTTATTTGGAATACTGCTGTTGAGCTACACAGAATTATCCCAATTATTCCTTTAAATCAGTCTCACCTGGCAATGTCCATCACAAGGCTCTCTTCTTTTCTTGCTGCACTTTCAGTGATGTTAACCAGTCGGTGCATCATCCATCTTCTCAATTGAGCAGTCTTCTGTTGCGCTCTTTGAATGAGAAGTGGGCACAGTCAGCAGTTTGAACACTAACCCAGCATGAATACACACTGCACAACCCACTGTATCAAGAGGTGACTTTCAGATATTTAGAGGCTTCACACTAAAATTGGCAAAGTTATGTAGCAACAAAGTAATAGGTACAAAAGAAGAGATACAATCTTCTCAAGTTTGCTTTTTACTATGCAAAAGGCAATGTATTTACCCCCCCCCCCCCCACATAGAGTCTGCAGATGAGCAAAAAGCACTTCAAGAACAGCAGCAGTCAGTACAGTGAGGTTTGTAGGTACCAGGTACACATAACCTGGCCTGAATGCCAGCAGATAAAAGAGAGGCACAATTCCTACAAAGACCTGAGTGTAGCTCAGTAGCTGTAGTGAAAGAGGAAACCACAGGACATATTCTCCAAAGCAATTGTCAGGGCTAGGAAAAGAAGAGAAAAGGCTCTTTTGGTGATCCAGTCTGTGTTGGCCAGGCTGGCTGGTTCTCAATACACTTGGCAGAATTTGCAGAACTAAATTTTATCCCAGCAAAGGAGTCAGATGCTGGGGCTAAACTTTCTGAGACAGAGGAAATAAACAATTATCAACTCATGGCAAGGGAACCAGCAAATGTCGAGAGGAAGGTGCAATACCCATGTACTCACGTGTCTGCATTTTCCCGGTTCTGTTTCTGCCGGTTCCGTGAGAAGTCTAAGCAACAGTCCAAGTCTGGCCTGAGGAACATGTCTTTGAGCCAGGAGATGTATTTTTTCAAGGCCACTGCCTGCAGGTGTCTGACTACCTTGGAAGCACTCAATAACACTGGCCTCCCTTGATTGGTAAGGGTAGAGAAGCCCATCATCACAGCCAGCTGCCTCTCTGGGTCATCGCAGCCACTCAGAAATGTATCTATATATCCCTCCATTTCTGCAGCAAACTTAAATCCCTGTGGAAACTGAAAAACACAGTCAAAGAAGCAGGTCAGGAACTTCACACTCAGTCTGAATGGCTCTGTAAATATAAATCATATATTGAGTCATAGTCATATAACAGCCTGGGTTAGAAGGGACCTCAAAGCTCATCTCATTCCCAAGCCCCTGCCGTGGGCCTGAAGGGACAACTTCCAATAGATCAGATTCCTCCAAGCCCATCCAACCAGGCCTTGAACACTTGCAGTGTAAACCACATGAAAGGATTTGGCTGCAGTAAGTAAATTAAAGTCAAGTGCCTGAATATTTCTCCTAAAGCTTACAGTTGATTTCACCTCATGGTCTTCCTCTCACAGCAGCAGCCACTGTAAGCAACCACAGAATCTTGCCACATACCAACATGAACCCTGGAATTTACACCTTCCAGAACAGTGAGGCTTCAGCAGGATGGCCCACATGCTGGCCAGTAAAACTAAGCTCCCAGGCTGATCAACCCTTTATTTTGGGTGGAAGTTCCATGATGTTTCTCACATCATCTACCTTAGAGTCTCCCTAGATTTGGAAATTCCCCACCATCAATTCCAGTCTCATCTAGCAGCCCTGGAGTCCACTGACCTAAGTGGCTTAGAATAAATGCCACCTCCTCTCCCTGGTGTCTGAGAAGCATTGAGGCATTCTGAAAGGTGAGGGAGTTGATTTGTTCAAGCTAAAACTCATATCCTGAGGTGTGGCTGCTCTGTGCTGAGTTTTATCTTCGGTCCTGCCACTGCCCACAGGGTATACAGCTGGCAGGTTGCTGGCCTTGGACACTGTCCAGCAGCATAGAGACCACCAGGACATGTCCCACTCCACCATGCATCCCATTCCCTTATGGTTTTTAACAGCCCACTGTGTTCAATCCCACTCAACTTGTCCTAGAAAAAAAATACACGCTTAACTGGAGAAATCTTGAAGAGGTGATCTCATTCCAAAAGTCCAACAAACCTTCTTTTAAATTAATAAAGCAATTTGTATGGTCTACTGTCACATTCAATACAGTGACCTGGCAAGAGCAGAAACAGAAGCGAAAGTCTAGGGAATATCAGTCTTTTAAATAAAGAGACTACAAATTTGTAATTAACTACAAATCCATCCAATTAAAACATAAATACCCCTGAAAAAAATCTCAAAGAAAACACAACTTAGCAAGCTCCTGCTTCCACTGTTGGAGAACTCAATACTTGTGCACAAATATGAAAACTGGGAAAAAAATTCCAGGAAAGACACTGTAAACAGGCTAATAGCTCACAACAAGGAGTTCATCAAGCACCTCTCAAGAACAGCAAACCAGGTTTATTTGCTCCCTTGTTGATAAAAAAAAAAAAAAAGTGGAATCAGGAGGATAACTGCCAGTAAAAACCAGACTGCAGCTTCCATCTCCAATAATCACCAGAATCCCATCAGGAAGTACAAGGTAACAGCATTTACTTCTCCAAACAACCAACCTATGTCAAGAAACAAAACAAAACAAACCCCAAAACCAAACTCAAATTTAAACTAAGATCTATTCTACTCTCTCATCATCACCACTATTAGGAGCTTCTGCCATTTAGTCTCATTGTCTTCAGAGGATTTGTACATTTCAGACAAGAGCCAAATAAAAATAATTTTGATGCACATGGAAGAACACAGACTAATTTACTGTGCAACAAGCACTTAAAGAAAGAAATAGGAAAACTACTAAGTCAGTGGATAAATCCTGGAGAAAGCTGGTCCATTTAGGGAGGCAGCATAGTATGCAGTACTTGCAGAGCAAACCCACACACCTACAGCTGCTCTGATAACAGAACCAAAAGATGACAGATCTGTGTCTCCCAGCAACTAATTTTGGGTGCATGTGAAGAGGTTGGGGATTGTGTTACCACAAAAAGCCAAGTAAAAGCCATTTTTACCAGTATACCCCTTTTCCTCTGATTATTGCAGAATTGTGTTGTTTGCTGGCTTCCCAGTAGGGAAAGACTAAGAGGAGCTCCAAAATCCAATTCCAAATAAATTTTGTGCTTAAACCTCAGATGTGCTTATTGAAACAAGCACTAACAAACAAAAGCACGAGTTGTCCCTTTGTGTCTTTGCCTTCTAATGTTCATGCAACACCCAGAACAATAATAAACAAAAAGGAGCTTCTGGACACACAAAAGCAAAGGGACTGTTAAAGGACAACACATGACACTGTCAATTTGCTGAGGGCTGCCCTTCTTCTGCTTCCCCCATCATTAGAGCTTTCCTGGCAGCAGCAATGAAAGCAGGTGGGACAGTGCTGAACAGTTTCCATACCCTTAAAATAGGCAATGACAATCAAACACAGACTATACTCAGTCTACTGCAATCAGTGGTCATACAATAACCTTGCTTTTAGTAAGAGCTCAAGGTCTAAAATTGCAGGTAGGTCTTTTTTTATACAAGATGATTTGAAACTAGAAGTAGGGCAGAGACAACTCGTGCTCAAGAATGGCTTTTAGCTTGTTCAAAGACCTACCTGAGTGGCTACCACGTGTTCTCCATAGTGCAGCATCACCTTCCCTTTGAGAACCACCTGCAGCTGCTCCACGGACAGCAAGGGGAGAGCACTGCCCAGCAACCGGTAGCACATGTAACTGAGTGGGAACAAAGAACATTCCCTCAGGCTAAAGTACAGCACTGAATCCACACACAGGGGTAAGATAGAGAGGAAGTGCTGGGGCAGGCTACAGGAGCATGCAGGGGGACAGAAGTTAAAACCTGTGGGCCAACAAACAGGAGGATGACACGGGAAACAACAGTGTAAGTTAAAACAAACCTCACAGGTCCTGATTTCTCCTTCAATAGCCCACTCTCCACAACTTCATTCCAGAACAGTTCAAAGGCACCTTCCTTCAGTGCAACTTGTAGCAAATCAAATGCTACACTGGGCAATTTCTTGTCTTCCTTCTCAGATTTGGCAGCGCTTTTCAGCAGCTCTACAAGCCTGGAAGAAGAAATAAAATCATGTGAGAGATCTGACCTGAAAGGGAATTGCTGAAGGCCAAATTCACCCAGCTGAAAGACATAGAACACTTCCCAAGAATTAAAGGCTGTGCCTCCTGGGAGAAATGACACAACCATAACTTGGGAACCTGCATAACAATCAACACCTAACCCTTACCAGCACCTGGAGTGGCAAATACAAGCAGGAATCAGAACCACAGCCTCATTTCTCTCACTGCTAGCTAGCCAAGAGGAAAATAATGTT
Source organism: Cinclus cinclus (assembly GCF_963662255.1). Lineage (NCBI taxonomy): Eukaryota > Metazoa > Chordata > Aves > Passeriformes > Cinclidae > Cinclus > Cinclus cinclus. The sequence goes on from NC_085067.1 coordinate 7,674,875, forward strand.
CATTTAAACCTCCTTATTTGAGAACTTACCTGGAAATATTTTCTTTATTTACAACAGTAGGTGAGCCAAACAGCTTCTTCAGCTTTTTAGGTTTCAGAACACCAGGGAATTTCTGCATACCCACAAGCAAAAGGTGCAGGTTCTCTGGAGATGTGAAGGCTGAACACAGGTCACCTTGCAAGATGTCAAACAGGACCTCCTCAAACACAGTTTCAGGTACCTGAATGGACAGGAATGAGGGTGAGAGCACGTAAGAAATATCTGAAGGCATTTTACAAACTTGCAGTCAAGTAAGTACATTAAAGTATCTGCATTGGAAGACATTTTACTAAAAGCTTGCAGTGTTCTGGAAATTCTAGAAATAGTCTTTATCTGACACAACAAAAAATAAATAATGGATGTGTCCATAACTGCCAGACAGTCCCAGGTGATTAACCATGGGGAGTAGGACAGTATGCTGTCATCAGACAGCAGTTCTGGTCAACTGACTCCAGTTGCAATTGTTCTCTTGCTGTCTGACTGCTTTGCCTGTACAGCAGGGCAACCTAGGCACAGGGAAACCCTCTATTTTTATTTAACACTGCTAGTCTTGATGTCTACAAATTATATCCACTTAAAAAAAAAAAAGGAAATAAACTATTTTCTTTAACTACATACTCACAGCTCTTTACTCCTTGTCCCTACATCATTTCATTCCCAACAGCCCAAAATTCAACCTTAGACCCAGGCTTGGTACATAAAAAAGGTGGTTTGCTGTTCAGAGCTTTCAGCATACATCTATTCAAAAGAGCAGATGCTCTAACACATACTCCAAGCAAGGGAAATGGCAAACAACAGGTTGTGGGATTGTTCACGATGAAGTCAAACCAAGCTAAACCAGAGTACCCTTCCCAGAACACAAGCATCTGCCCACAGACAACACAGGGACAGCTCCCAGTTTACACTCACTCTTCCACAGCCCCTGTAACTTCCAGCTATGAACAAATTAAAGGAAAATCTGACCCCAAAGCCAAGCCCTCTCCTTCTCCAACCCCACCAACTCCACCCCACAGCTGTGCCTGTACCTCAGAGGTGATGTCAATTAGAGTTTTGCGTGGGAGATCTCTGAGGTGTGTTTGGTAATTTGTCAGCTGCTGGAGAAGCTGGATGCTCTCCAGCAGAGCTTTCCGGTCCTAGAAAGAAAAAATAAACCAAAACCAGAGGACATAGATCAGATATTAAGCTGAAGGCCCAAGTAATAATCCACTCTTTAGATACTTATGCCTACTTGTAATAAAAAACACACAATTGTTTCTTGATAGGCCACTCAGCTTTTTCCAAAATCATGTTTTTCAGCTGGGTATGACAACATACCCATACAACATACTCCTTCCAGGAGAGACAGGAATCTCCTGTAGCATTTGACACAGTCCCTACGTTCTACTCAGGAACACACATTAAAAAGGTAGAAAGAGTCCATGGATGACAGAAATGAACTGAAGTTGATGCTTCAAGTGCCACTGCATCGACTACCCAGTGACCAGTCTTTGTCAATCCTCTTTCTGCATCAGAAGCCCCAGAACCAGAACTGACACACCTGACAGCAGTACTACCTTCACAAGCCTCCCAGACTGGAACAGAGCCATAACTCCAAAAAAGTTCCCAAAAGCAGCATTTCTCACAAGTTTCTGAAAGGAAAAAAAGAAAATAAAATAGATTTTAAAATCTAGTTACTATCCTGAGAGGCTAGATTTCACATGCAGCTATGTGATCAGTGGAACAAGATGGCAGGAAGATCCAGCTTTAAACACCCCATTGAGGGAAGAGAACATACTGAAAAGCAACCCCCTGCACAATGTTTAAGAACTGTCCTAAAGTACCTCTTCATCACACTGACAAATCTTACCTATAACAGGGCCAACAGGGCCAGGTGACAATATCATCAACCTCCAATTTTTAGAAATATTTGTTATTTCATTATAATCACTTGTTTTAACAAGAACCCCAAAACTACACTATACACCACAACTTCAAAGAATAGAGAACAATTTATTTAAAGTAGCAGTTGGCAAATATCACCATGAGCTGACTTACTTTTTTCACTTTTTCCAGATTGTGTTTTTCTTTTATCTGTTCCAAAATGCTGCACAGTGGAACTTCCTCAAAAGCCTGCAAAACCTGAGGAGAGAGATGGAATAGCTGTTTGCAGTTCTTCCATTTCACAACACTGTATTGGGTTAAGCTAAAACAGTTGTTCAGCACAGCAGCAGATGTGCTGCTTTATCAGGCCAGAAAAAAGACAACCAGAGCAGTAAAGATGTACAGACAAGGAAGTAGGCTATGAGAGCTGGGATTGTACAGCTTGGAGAAGGCTCCAGGAAGATTACTTAGAACTTCTTCCAGTGCCTCAAGAAGCTCCAAGAGAGCTGCAGAAGGACTCTGGCATCCCAGAATGCCAGGACAAGGAGGAATGACTTCCCATTGACAGAAAGTCAATTTAGGTTAAATATTAGGAAGAAATAATTCCCTGTGAGGATGGTGAGGCCCTGGCACAGGTTTCTCAGAGAAGCAGCACCTGTGTCTGCCCCATCCCTGGAAATATTCAAGGCCAGGCTGGATGGGACTTGGAGCAACCTGGCCTAGAGGAAGGTGACCCTGCCCATGGCAGGGGGTGGAACAAGATTATTTTTAAGATCCCAAACCATTATAGGATTTAATGCAAACACAAATATACCTGGTGATATTCTGTACATGACAGAATAATAATGAGAACATTTTGCTGAAACTGCCCGATCCCATAACTTTTCATCGTGGGCAATGCCCTGATCAAAGCAGGAAACACACAGGCTCTTCTGCTTTCTCAGATTCTCGGGTGAGATGAGGTCACACACACCATTGGTGATATCACCTGCTGGAAGTCTTTTCTATGTTACACACTCAACCAGTGGGGAGGAAAACAACTCTGAAGTGTTTGTTAAAGGGTTACCTTTTCAGATATCCCACATCAACCGACCCAGACCAAGAGCAAGACAGTTTTAAGAAGCAGTAATAGTACTAAATACAGAATAATTGAAACCTTGGTCAAATTTTGTAAATTAAGCACAAGATCCTTAAAGCAGGGCTGAATTCTGTAGTATGAATGCGATATTGGTACAGTTCATAACTTTATAAGAGTTTCTAAAGCAGAGTAGCATCATTTAAAAACACTATGGTTAACTGTGAGAGCCTTCCCTCCCACGTGCACACAGGAGCAGCCAGAAGGGAGCCCTCCAGCTTTGCAGAGACAGCAAAAGATACCCCAAGCATGGACAGAGGCTGCCGACGGTTCTGATCAGCGCTGGGAAACACTGACCTGCGCCAAGGCCAAGCTGAAGCCAGGGCGGGCGGCCTCGCGGGTGGCTCCCAGTCCCTCCACCAGCCGCTTCAGGGTGTACTTGAGCTCATCGTCCTGCAAGAGAGACCGTGCTGGGTGGTGCCCGGGCTGCTCCGAGCGCGGCCCGGCCGCCAGACGCACCCGCGGAGCGGAGGGATGCTCCGTGTGACCCACTGCCCGCCCGCACCCACCGCCCCTCCGGCCCCCGCCTCACCTTCTTGCCATCCCGCAGGTGCCGCAGGAGGCTCTCAGTGGCCGCCAGCCGCACCTCCTGCTCCGGCTTAGCGATGTCCCAGAAGAAGTCGAGGAAGGCGCGGCCCTGCCGCAGCACCCCGCGGGGATCGGTCACCGCCGCGCCACCGCCCCGGTGCTCTATCTGCTCCATCTCCTCCATCTCCTCCATCACCTCCATCACCGCCATGCCGCCAGCGCTGCCGCACGTGGGGCCGCCCGCCCGCTCCGCCTCTTCCGGGGCAGCGCGGCCGCCGTCTGAGCCGCTGCCCTCAGTCCCTCCGGTGGCTCAGGCACGCTCCTCTCATGGCCGCGCCTCAGCGCCTCTCGGCCTTCCAGCCCCGCTCCCCTCAGCGCCTCTCGGCCTTCCAGCCCCGCTCCCCTCAGCGCCTCTCGGCCCTCCAGCCCCGCTCCCCTCAGCCCCGCTCCCCTCAGCCCCGCTCCCCTCAGCCCCGCTCCCCTCAGCGACTCCCGCTCCTCTTGGCCCCACCCCTGTCCCCTCAGATCCCTCTCCCCTCATGGCCGCCCTTCACACCCCGCTCCCTGAACCTCTCATCCCACAAAATCGGATTGCTTGCCCGGTGTGCCGCAAGCCAGTCGTGACACACTCGACGGACGCACCGATTGATATTTCAGAGTTGCGCTAACCGCGGTGCTCTGTGGTGTTCCACAAATCCAGCACACCCCGGGCTGGATCAAGACCGGACTTTTCACACCATCATTTGTACTCAGAAGTTCAGAGTCAGTGACTTTCGAAGTACTGCCCATCTATAGGGATCGATTAGTAATTTACAAGTTTCGTAACCTCAGCTAAATTCTACATATGTTGAGAGGAAGGGTTTTCACAGGGTCTTTAGAATTATAATTAGCATAAATCACCTATAGGATACACGGACCTTGAGTCTTTTGCTAAGTTAACAAAGTATACACAGGCGTATGCCAACATCCGAATTTACTACATCCTTAATGCTCGTTAGTTCCAGGATGTCTTTGAGTAAGGGATGCTGCCTGCCCCACGGGTTAGTTCTCCTTTTTTGCTGAAAGTATGCAAAGATCTTACACTAAAGGCCATTACAACTCAAGTTATTCTTGGAACGTTCCACATTTTGCAACAGCCCCCCTGTCCCTCAGATCCTCCGCAGGGCTCCTCTGTCCCTCCTCTGTCCCACGGGCTCCTCGCCCGGTCCGCATCTCCGGAGGGAGGGTTGGATCCCGGCTGGACCCTGTCCCGGCGGGACACTGGGGCAAAGCCTGCGGGGTGAGGCGGGATCGGCGGTGTGGCCATAGCTGGTTATCGTATGAGAGTCTGTCGTGTGGTTTTATAAGAAAACATTAAATTATGGCCTGGCAAAAGGAGACAAACCGGTTGGTACAAATGGTATTTCTTAAGGACACCGTGAAACTGTCGGGTACAGCCCGTTGTTCTAACTTGCAATAAAATCCAGCACTGTCTTCCAGCAGCCCTGTGAACTCTGCGTGTTGCTGCTATCCTGCCAGACACCGGTGCCACCCGCGGGAGTGCAGGGAATGACCCCGGAGCAGGATCCACCCCTGTGATCACTGTGGATGACTGTGACACCTGGAGCAGGCTCCATTTCCGTGATCTCTGTGATCCCCGCCCGCAGCGATAGCGGGATGCTTGGGGAACCAGAGCCGCGGGCTGGGCTCGCATCAGCGCGGGAGGGTCCAACGCTCACCGGAGGCGCTACCGCTGCCCAGCCCGGGCAGATCCCCGGGGGGACCCCCGACACATCCCGGGCACATCCACGGGCAGATCCCAGGCACAGCCTCCGGCAGAACCGGAGCAGATCCTCAGGCAGAGCCGCGGGCGAATCCCGCGCAGATCCCAGAGCAGACATCGACCTGATCCCCGGGCAGATCCCGTCCCAGAGCGACGCAAGCGACCCGTGCGCTTCACCTCCCGGCAGGCAGCAGAGCGGACAGCCCTATCGGGGCGGGGAGCTGGAGGCAGGCACTGCGCGGGGCAGCCCCGGCCCGCGCGCCGCCGTATATAAGCGTTGCGGGGTCCTCGGGCGCGGTCCTGTCACGCTCGCACGGGGACGAGGCCGCGGCGGCGATGGCGGATTTCGATCCCTACGACGACCGGGCCTACAGCAGCTTCGGCGGCGGCCGTGGGTAAGTGGGGCCGGGGGCAGCACTCGGGGCTCCCCACGTAGCAGGGACGGGAGCGGGGAGCAGTAGCCCCGGCCGGGCGAAGTGGGGGCGCGGCCGCAGGGCCCGGCCCGCCCCGCTCCGCAGGGATGGCGGGCGGGGGTTGCGGGATGGGGGCGCTGCCTCTGAGAACTGTTTGGGCTCGTTCTGTTCCCCCGCCCGCCCTCCTCCAGGGCGGGGAGGTGCCTTTTTGCCGGCGGTGACGGACCCGCTTTGTGCGGCGGAGTGGGGCTGCGGGTGCTGGGGAGTCTCGGCCGTCCCCGCGCTGCTCCGGCCAGCGCCGCAGGGTTCAGGGCCGGACGGCTCGGGAGCGCCGGGAAGCGGCGGGAGGAAGAGGGTGTCGCTGTTCCCGCCGTCCCGGAGGCGAGTGGAGGGGGGATTTAGGGAGGTGCTGGGCCAGAGCCAAAGAAGGCCGTGAGGAGCTTGTGCGGGGCCGGACCGGAATGGGGGTAGGGAGCGTCCCTGAAGGACTGGAGCAGGGCAGGAGGCCGCGGTGCTGGCGGGACGAGACGCCCCCGGGAGCGGGCAGCGTTGTGGTGCCTGCGGCGGGAGGAAATGGGAGGGTGTTGTGGTGTCTCCGCTCGAGTAACGCTGGGAGCTGCTGTCCTGCCTTATCCGGGGCTCCGGGTGCTGACTGCAAATCCCTGATCCTTCGGAATCGGGCTTGTCTCTGTCTCTTTGCTAAAGAGTGTTTTTAGGGGAGGAGCTGCAGGGGCAATAACCGGTAATTAGAACTTCTGTTTGTCTTGAATCAGGTTAGGAAAGTGCAATCAAACAATTGATTTTTGTGTGTGTGTGGGGCGGGGGGGTGGGGGAAGAGAGGGGTTGCTGCTATTACTAGTTTCTGTGTGTACTGAAATAAAATAGTAGGCACAAATCTGTGGAATAAATTTCCTTGTGAGCAAGTCTTCACAAGTGTATTACTGTATAATCTATTCTTCCAGGGTGTTTGTGCCCTTTTCTGTTCATAGATTAATGACGTGGTTTCATTTCAAACTCTTTAGGCAATAGGGAGGAGCTGCTAGAGTTAGAACAGCACTAAGTTTTTCTTGTCTTTGGAAGGACTCTGTCACTTTAGGCTTTTCAAGCTCATTTTCATGCAGTGATGCTCTTTGTGTCTAATTCAGAGATGTCCCAGAGCAAACAGATGATGTAGACACTTGCATTTTTTTTTTTTAAATTCTGTAATAAAATAACCTTGCCAGCAGTCTAAAGTGGTACTTGGCTGGTTGTAAACTCAGATATTACTGCACAGTGTATCCTAGTCAGTGTAGGCATATTCTATTAAGCAGTAAAATGCCAGTTCAAATGTTATTTTATGTTCAGATTCCTGCAAGAGAACTTAAATTTGCTGTCAGGGAAGAATCTTTGCTTGGTAAACTAAAGGCATTCTGAAAATCAGAAGATGTCCTTACAGATCAGAAAACGTGCGTACTCTGATTTACCTGTCGTTCTAAACATCAGATACTACTATTAATATTAGATACTACTACTAATATTGGAGTCCAATGTATACTTCTGTCTAGTTTATTGTTATCACTTTTAAGTTACTGATAGCTAATTCACAGTTCAGCAGGTCTGTGTGTATGGTATGAAGTCCTATAGTATATGAAGTGTCATGAAAGTATGACTGTTCTTGAAGGTTCTGATTAAAGAATCCCATGTTAATTTTAAATGGCTCCTGCTCACTTTTGGGTGCTCTAGGACTGTAGGAATAGTGTAAACTCAGCTGAGATGTAGTTTTTGTGGAAATTGTATTATGCATAACCTTTGGTGTACTCAGTGAGTGAACACAGGATTTCAGTGTGACAGATGGGAAATCAGTGCCTAACATGTAACACTTACAAATTATCTGCCTCTTTCTCATCATCATCAAAATAATGGTGGAAGAGCATCAGGATATGACTGGTGTGATGAGATGGGTTTTTTGCTACACCTGAGATGTTTAGTGATACACTGACTAAAAGCTGAATCATAGTCTTAGAGGATGCAGAAATCACTTTATTCCTGGTGAAGAATGTGATGCTGACAAAAATGACAAAAGGCTTACTATAAGCCTTTTACAAAGTATTTTGGAGCCCAAAACTTGACAGGAAAGCCTGTCATTAAGTATACTGAGGCCTAATTGAAATTGAAACTGTCTGTAGAGCTTCTCAGAGTTGAAAGAGAGGGAGTGTTTATCACTCCTAACTTGCTTCCAGGCTGTTTATTTAGGTGTGGCTTGCAGTGCTGGGCACCCTACTAAAGGTTAAGATTCACCTGCTGAAGTGCTGCACAGTTCAGTGGAAATGGGGAGTTAGTCCTTATACTTCTGGCAGCTTGGATCCCATCTTACCAATCCAGCATTGGAAGATGCCCCCTAATTTTTGGGCTTGGGTAAGCACTTTGCTGAAGACATCTGATACTTGCTCCAGACGTGTCCTGGGTTGCTTGAATAAGCTGGGTTTGAATTTAGTGTTGTGATCTTGGAGGGTTGATACTGTCATCCTGCTAATCCTTATGCTGCCCCAGAAAAGCTCTAATGTCAGAACCCAGGTAGGCTATTGTCTCTGTGTTGTGCAAAAGGTAAATCTTGAGTTTTAATCTCTAGTGAAAGGCCATTTGACTCAAATACTGGGTTTCAAAATATCCTTTGATTTGAACTTCTGGCGGAGCTTCTTTTCTGGAGACACAACTAAACTTTGCAAAAGAATAGCTTTAAAATGGGAGTTGAGTTATTTTCTACCCAGTATGGCCAAATTCATTAACTCAGCCCACCAAAGTTTAATTATGGGGGTGTTGTTGGAAGCAAGCTTTCCTCTTCAGCTTTCTCCTTTGGTTTTCTGAGAAGGAAATCAAGCCATGTCTTTCAGATTCTCACAGTAAGATGACATAATTATTACCTAATTGCCCCTAAGCAAACGTTTAGAGTGGGAAATGCAGATATTCAGAACTCTGGTTTGCCTAGTTCGGATGTGTTTTCAATTATTTTTTTACTTTTGTCCTGCTTTGTTGCAAATGAGAGAATCTTCTGTCATTCTCATTGTTTGGTTACCGAAGTCAGCCCTTTTATTTCACTGTTTCAGTGTTGGAAAAAATGTAGGGAAGTACAGAAACAGTTTCTCTTTGTGTTGCTCTACCTGAGTTCTATGAGAAACTTGGTCTGAAACTTAATTATTGTTCATTCCCGTTCTTCAAATGGAAACTAAAATACCAAAGGTATTGTTATGTATTTGATAATCAAAGCCTTAGTTTCAAACTGGAGAAGAATATTTAATTTTCTCACTTTAAAATCAGTCTGGATGGCACAATAGGGCATGGATTTCCACACATGCAGTCTTTGAAGTTCTGGTGCACTGTGGTAGAAAGGAGGTTTGTCTGTAGCACAGAAAATCCTTTTGGGGATTGACAGTGTGGTTTTAGAAGTGGCTCAAATGGAGCTGAGTGGAGGTTGCTGATGAAAGTTGTAGTTCCAGCCCTTGTTGTCCTTCTCATTGCTGTCTTGGCAAAGTGCTCTTTGCATCTGTCCAGATCACCTTGGTGAGGCTGAGGACACAACTCCACGGTGGGTTTTTGGGTAAATCAGCTCCCTGTGAGGTGACTGGCAGCTCAGGGAATGTCCTGGGGATACCTGTAAGGAGAGAATGCTCCTTTGAAATTCAATTCTGATGTTCCTGTAGGGCATAAACATTAAGCCTTTCTTATTTGGATGCAAGTTAAATGTATGGTATGTTAATAGCTGTTCCTAATGCTGTAGATATTAAATGGGGACAAAGGCATGGAACTGATTGTGTATTATGGGATTATTTAGAACAGCAACTCAGCTTTCTTGGAGTTCCTCCTTAAAAGTCAGTCTTGTGACTAAAGTAATTCACAACTATTACAGCTTTAGTTCTCCAGAGTTTTTTGACTTGTTAATGAGACAAAGGCAGATGAGAAATATTGTCAAAAATGCTAAAATGCAAACCTGGGTGGACACTAATTAAAGATATGTAGATTGTGATTAAAGTAGATTTAGCAGCATGTTGGTAGTGTTGGTGACAAATGATTCTTGCATGGAGCTGCTAAATAAGGCACAAATGACAGGTTCACCTAGGAAAAGTTAAGGAATCTTACTCAAGCTTAATGCATTGTCTGATTCATTAGCAGTAAAATATTTATTCTTGAATAAAAAAAAATACTGTGAAGTACCTTGCTTGCCCAATGGATTTTTTGACTGCATGCTGCCAAGCAGAATAAAAGGAAATTATAAAATTATTTGGCCTTCTGGATTTTAGGAAGGAATCTGCAACAATTTAACTGGTCCATGTCACATAGGCAAATCCTGCTGTGGTACAGCTTGTGTTCCTCCATGGCTTTAAATGCAGAGGGAGCCTCAAGGAAAGGGAACAGACACAAGCAAAGCCCAGTAGAAGGAAGGTGATAAAGGGACGATGGACAGAGTTAGTAAGTAGATATTTCAGGTAAAGGTCAGAGATTGCTTTTGTGGGACAAATGGGGTTGGTGCCAGTGCCACTCTACAGTCTACAGGTCTAGGAACTTTAACTTCAGATTGCCTTGTACATACCTTGCTCTCTGTACAGAAATTTCAAGTTGGCTTTTGGAGATTAAGCTCTGCAGAAAATTCACACAGATGTGTTACCTCAGTACAGTAAAGAATTTAGCAGGTACAATTTATCACCTCAGCACCCAGTGCCAAGAGTTTAACTGGTACTGAGGGACAAGAGAGGAAGAGACTAACCTGGTTTACCTCTGTAATTCACAAGACAAAAGAAGTAAGCATCCAGACAGCACATGATTTTTTTTTTCTGCCTCAGAACCCTTTGTTCAACCAAATTTATTTTGTGTGCAGTTCAAAGCATTTCAGTCCAGATAGCCAACAGTTATGGCCACAGCTTCAGACTTAGGGGAAGGTATTTCTCTTAAGCTAAATGTTGCTGAGATAATTTGGGTGATTGTGGTGTGGGTGTTGGTAATACACTCTTTAGTTAAAAGCATTGGCTCCAGCTTAATATCCAGGTAAGCTGACAGACCTATGCCATACAAGTATTTCTTCGTCACCATAAATTAATTAGTTTTTTAGAGGTAATGTTTTTGAGCAGGGGACATTAGAGATAACCTTATGTAGCTTTCCTTAGTGAATTATGGATTGAGAAGTTCACTCATCACTTCATGATGTATTCAGTTTCCCATTGAAGTACTGCATCAGGTAATACTGGAAAGGAGTTGACCAACACTTCAGGTGGCAGGTACAGGCCAAAGGACAGGATAACTAACCAGAGCTGTGGGAAGATTGACTTGCAGCTAAGCCCAGCACCTGAGCAGGGCTGTGGACTGCACTGTGGCTGTGCTGGGAGGCAGTTCCAGAGGCACTGTGCTTTTTCCAACAGGTCTCGTGGTGGCGGCCTTGGTTCCCGCAGAAATAAAGAGCTGCCAACAGAACCCCCTTTCACAGCATATGTGGGAAATCTGCCCTTCAACACTGTCCAAGGAGACATAGATGCCATTTTCAAGGATCTCAGCATAAGGAGCGTACGACTAGTCAGAGACAAAGAAACAGACAAATTTAAAGGTGAGTATTCAGAGTTCTTTGGTGGTAGATGAAAAATTTATAGGAGAAAAAGTCACTTTAAAAAGAAATTTCAGTCTGAACCACAGTTCTCTGCTTTTATGTTGACTTCTGCAGGTTTTCTTATTCACTAATACGTATCATTTGAATGAGAGTCACTGTTTCATCTTGAGATACAGAGTAACCTGAGTGAGGAGTCAGTATTTGCCCTGACATAAGAGAACTTTCTCAAACCTTGTCTGGTAGGAATTCTAGCAGAACTGACCCACTTAAGTCCTGTGACCTTAAGTATTGGGTAATTTCTTTACTTCAGAAGACTCCCACTGCTTCAGCTCTGTCTTTTTTTAGTAGACAGGGAGAAAACAGGCTGTCTTAAAGGATGCAAATTCAATTGCTATGGAAATTGTCTAATGGAAATGGACTATATCTATAAATTACTTTAAGTGGTGGAAAAGGCTTACCTTGGATAGCAGAGGGCCTTTGAAAAGGAGTAAATCCACTGAATGATGTGATGACACAAAATCACACTGCTGACTACATAAGTATTTCAATTTCTTTTTCAAAAACAGCAGGAACTAAGTATCAATATTCAGCTGAATAACTGTCTGAAGGCATAGATCAGACCTAATCTATAATGAGAACTCAGTAGAAAAGGGAATTAGGCTCTTGGCATTCACAGAGTGCCCGGAGTTCTGTTTCAGGATTTGCCCTGTCATTAACAGGTGCAGGTGAACGTGTTCATTGTTGGTGATTGGTTTCTGAGCCATGTGCACATCACAACTCATATTTAAAAGAGAATGAAGTTACTAGCAGGCATGCAGGAGTAGCCTCTTACAAAGGCTTTTTAAAGTGCTATTAACTTGAGATTTGTTTCTTACAGGATTTTGTTACGTAGAGTTTGATGAGGTGGAGTCACTCAAGGAAGCTCTTACATATGATGGTGCAGTAAGTACATTTGCAATTAATTTGTGAAATCAAAGACAAGCATAGGTCTCAAACTTTTTGGCAGCCTTTGTGATACATCCTGAACAGATTCTTCCCTTGATTTAACAGCTTTTGGGTGACCGATCACTCCGAGTGGACATAGCAGAAGGCAGGAAACAGGACAAAGGTGGCTTTGGCTTCAGAAAAGGTGGCGGGCCTGATGACAGAGGTGACTTCCATTTTTCTGAGTAGCTTCTTAAATATAGTGGTCATAGTTATGGCTTCTGGTGCTGATTAATGCTAAGACAAGGCATGCAAGTGAACGTGAAGATAATATTGAAATGTGAAGTTTTGTATGTAGATATGTATGTGTTTCTAACCAGCTGCTGCTGCTGTTCCTGAGGTGTCTGAAATTTAGCTGTGCTTTGTGTCCAAAGGCTGGATGTGTTGTCACTTCTAACCCAGGAAGTGAGACCAATACCCCTAATAATGTGTTGTGTCTTGCAGAGGACAGTCATAAGCTCAACAATCTGATGTGCTACTATTTTATGATGTATGGAAAGTGAGTAAGCACGTGTAGATAAGTGCTTATTTTGGAGTATATCTGTTGTTCCAGTGTAAAAACATTCTTGCCTGTAGTTGAAGGTTGGTTGAACAGGGCTCACCAGAGGTTTCTGTTGGATGTGTATTAAAGAAACTTTTCTGGCTGCTTATTCTTAGTTAACTTAAACTGACTGTTCCTGTGCGATGGAACCTGGTAGCACCAAAAGAAAAGGGTTTTCCAGCAGCATAGTTTGAATACTGAAGGACTGAAACGTTGGTTTGGTGTTCCCTTGCTCAGTCTTTCCCACAGCATCAGATTTGAACACAATTGTGGCTTTTTTCCTAGGAATGGGAGGAGGTTCCAGAGAATCCAGAGGAGGTGGATGGGATTCCAGAGATGACTTCAATTCTGGTACCAGTATTAACACTTATACAGATAGGAAGCCTAAAAGGCACTGAAATGTTCTCATTTTCACTTGTCACCATTACTGGTTTGATTGAATCTACTGTGTGTGCCAAGTTTGGACATCCTGCAGTTGTGGTGGGATTCCTCATGGGGAATCTTCTGTTGCTTTGAGAGGAAAGTGTCTCAATAGAAAATTCTATGAAACTACCATAAATGGCAGAGTTCTTGTCCAGATGTAGCCTATGGGTGACTGTTTTAAGCATTTCTCAAACATACAACTAAGTGAATTCCTGAATAGTAGCAGAAACATATATGTAGAAAGCCTGATACTCTGTCAGAGCAGAGGCTTTCATCTTCTCAAGGAGATGTGATGCCGTTATATGTGTGTCCCTGAAGTTACTGACTTCTCTAACATCAGATTAGTGTTCCAAAGCACTTGTAAATGCAAGATGTTCCTGAACTTTTAGACCTGTTTTGGTAATGCAGCTGCAGCAAGTGAGGGAGCTTGCTGAGTGGAAGGTAGTGATGTGGCCACTGGGTTTGCTCTTAACTTCCAGTCAGTTCCATCTATTAGAATGCAGGGTGGCATTAACATAATTGCTTTTGTCCTCTGAACTCATGGGTTTGGTCCATTTTCTGATGGGGAGATGTTGGCAAGTACAACTTTGCAATGTCTGGTCTCTGTGTGAGTGGAATGAGCGATGTAGGAGAAGCAAAGTGTGCCCTTGCCCCCAGCATGGATTGGAGCATGATGCTGGAGAGAGGAGCTTGCTGCAGTCCTGTGCTTAACCTGCCTTTGGAGCTAAGCCTTCTGTGTCCCAGCTTCATACCTTCTTTGGCAGCTTCTCCAAATGTGGATGCATTTCAGCCTGTTAAATGCTGGATGAGTGCTTTGTGAGCCAGTTTAGCATTTCAGTCTTAGCTGCTACAGAACCTTTTCTTCTCAGGTTGTACAGCCTCGCTCTAGATCAAGTCTTTAAAGATGGCTTGTTTGGCACTGAAGTAAGGTACAGCGGCACAACTCTGACAAATACTGAAGCAAAAAGGAAAATCTCTGTTGGGAACCAAACAACTTTCTCTTCCAGGCAGCTTCTGAAAATGAGTGTATTCTTTTCCCATATGCTGAGAGCCTGAAGTGTCCTCCTCCTACTGAAGTATAGACAGTGGGGGCTGGGAGAGATGGTCGGGGTAGTCACTGGTACAGACTGGAACTCTGGTCAGTGACAGATAGTTCTTGGTTTTTTGGGGTTTTTTTTGTTGTTTTTTTTTTTTTTTGGTGATACATAAACTGAAGAAATGCAGTCAGTTTAAATGGTGATTTTCCCCCCTTTAATTAGTTTAGTAAATGCCTGATCAGCTAAACAGCCCTGGGGTTTTACTCTGCTTTATAAGTGTATTTCACTGTTCCCCAGCTATTTTCCCATTTGCTCTGTTCCTGCAGATTTCATGTTAAGGTTGTAGCCAGTGTGATGATCTGGCTATGGAAGTACTCTGAGTACTTGTAATGTTGTCTCTCAAGTCAGCTAATGACAAACTGAACTTACAGCCAAGGTTCATATTTTAAACTCACTTGACCCACTCTCTGACGCTCCAATAAGCCTTTAAGTAGATGAAGCACTTTCTGAACTTGGCATAGTATACTTGGTTTCAATTGGACCCTAAACAGCTCCTCCAGAAGGTGCTAGAGCTCTGTGAAACAATCTGTCTGCAGACAAAGGCTCCAGTGCATCACCTTGGACTGACAGCGGTGACTAGCAAGGTTTTCCAGTCATCCAGATAAGTCTAGATGAAAAACGTTGCGAAAGATGCTCTTTAAATTCACTGTCTTCCATCTTCAGGATTCAAAGATGATGACTTCTTGGGAGGTCGGGGTAGAGGAACCCGCCCTGGAGACCGGCGGCCACCAGGTGCCTCCATGGGAAGTGGTGGCACCGGTCGCTTCAGAGATGGGCCTCCCCTTCGTGGGTCTTCCATGGACTTTAGAGAGCCAACAGAAGGTAAACTCCTCCCGTGTGTGATTTGGTCTTCCTTCACAAAGGAGACTCCTGGTTTTGTTGTCAGATTAAAGCTCCTGCCCTTCACAGGCAGATCTCACAAGTGGAATGTTTTTCCTTTCAGAGGAAAGAGCGCAGCGACCCCGACTCCAGCTCAAACCTCGAACAGTTGATACTCCCCTCAATCAAGTAGCCAATCCAAACTCTGCGATCTTTGGAGGAGCCAAGCCCCGGGAGGAAGTAGTAAAAGAACACGACTGAGTTTGGGGTTGAGAGGGAATGGGGAGGCGGGAGAAAAAGCAAGACAGTACAGAGTGACTAGCTCTGCTGGAATGTCAACCCTGCAGTTTACCATTCCTGCCATCTGGTATTTGTCCTCTTTGAAACCGAAAACACAGAGCTTGTGAATGCATGTCAGCTGTTAACAAGTGGTTTTTAGTACGTTCTTGGCTTTGCTGTATCTAGTGCCTGCTTTGTGCTGAGTTTCCCTCTTCTGTTTCCTTCCAAGAAGCACAGTTGCCAGTAGATAAGGCAGTGTGGCTGCTTCCACGAGTGTGGAGGTCTCTGGACAAAGGTGCTGCTTCACTTCTTCCTTTCTGGGTTTGTTTTACTTTAGAAGCACAGGTTAGACTTAGTTATTTCCCTGTATTGTTTCCTTTTACTTCCTCAGTGTTCCTCTTCTGACTTGCATGTCTCGTTCTGTATTGCTGTGGCTCTGAAGAGGAAAACTGAAGAGTCCAGATGAGTTGAACAGAAATTTACAGTTCTAACCAAGTAGTGAAATACCATTTATGACTATTGGTGATAGTCACTGTTCACAGCAGAGCCCCTTATTAAACTAAGGGGGGCAACTGCCCTTTCACATGGGTTGCCAGGAGGGATCAAGTTAATGGATGCCTTGCCTGACAAGCCTGGTGAATAGCTGGTGGAATCAGTATGGATAAAGCCTCTGTCAGCAGCCTCTTCCTGCTGGCTCTTGACTTCCAAATGGTATGATGCCACTACAACTCTGAGCTCAAGGTTAGTGCTGCAAAGCCATGGCCTGTTTGAGCACAACTGCTCACTGGCTCTTTCTGCTTACTTTTCTGGGTTTTACATGTTTGGTAAATTTTTAAATGAAGTTTCTACAAATAAAATTGACTTTTTTATTTTTGTTGAAGGAGTGTATACTTTGCCATGCAGTATTTGATCGTCACTATCCCCTGTATTTCTTTGCCCAGTGGGGTACAGTTCTAGGACCTCAGCTTTCAGAATACCTTGAAAATGGGCAGAGTAGAAATCTTTCTGCTGTAGATTTTCATGTAGAAGTTTGGGTAAAAAGCGTCTCTTGTTACTACACCTCTCTTCACTTGAAATGTTTCTTGTCTGTTGTGTGGGAGGAGGGAGGGGAGGCTGAAGCAAAAGAAGAAATCATTAATGTTTAAAACTAAAATCTGGTTCTACCACACTGAAGTTTGGACATGTCCAGTGTATGGAAAAAGTTTGGGCCCATATTGCCAGTGCTGAGAGCCTTCAGATAAACCAGCCAGCACCCCAGAGTACTTACAAGAGGAGGTTGGAAGCACGGCTGCCCCACTACCAGCACCACTGCTAGTGATGAATTTCTTCCCTAAGGTTCCCATTGTAAGTCAGAGTCCCAGCAATTTACAGAACTACTCTTTCCTTCTTTCTGCCTTTCACTTAATCTGCTTCTGAGATAAGAACCATTTGTCTAACACTAATACTTAATTTAAGACAGACATGCATTTGTGTGGTTGTATTCCAAACGAATAATTGATCTATTTACATCTTCAATGTGGAAAAGATTTTAAGAACAAATTCCCATATAAAAACTCACTTCTAGTCAAGACAGTTGACTTTTAAATGTAAAAACAAAGGAAAAAAAATTCCAAACACTTAGCACATTCTGCTTCATAACAAAATAAATTTATGGATATGGTATTTTGTGAATGATCTTTTAAATAAAAGAAAACATTAAGTAATATTTAACATTGGTCTTTATTTGAGTCTACTCTACTATGTTTCCCCCCCCGCTCAGTTTTCAAATGTTGTATTAATTTGTCCTAGATCTATTCTGATACAAAACAAGGGGGGGAAGAAGAAAAGATAAATGGGATAAATCTAATCTAAAGAGTGCTGGAACAGTGGAGTAAAAATTGTGTGGAAACGAGCCCAACTTCTTTGTCCTGTGACTTCAGTGTCACTTGAGTGCATTGCTAAGGCTGCCAGGTGGGATTTGGAATTTCTGCAGTTTGCAGGTCTTGAAGCTGCTCGGGCTGTGCTCCTCCAGATGAGTGCTGCTGCCCTGTGGCTGGCACAGGGCAGGATGTGTTCCTCCAGTGTGAGTGCTGAGCAGTGTCATTTGGGCTTTGTGCTGAGACAGTAAATGGATCAACTACTGCTGTTTTCCCATCTTCTTCCAAACTTTTCCAACTGACCTCTTTCCCACTAGGCATAATGGTTAAGGAGGCTGCTGCCCTGTGGCTTTGAAGTTTGTGCTTTAATGTACTGCAGGGTAAGTTGAAAGAGGTAGAGCCATGTTTTTATTGAGGAAATGAGCTCTGACCTCCCTGCTGGTTTTACTGCTTTCCATAGCCTGAAAGGATGGGAAGTGTTCCTGCTTCCAGCTGCTCAGTCCACCTTCTCTTCAGACCTGCTCTTACCATGGCTTGAGCAGAGTCCCAGTCCTGCAGTGGAGCTGTGTGTGCCAGCACCTGGCTGTCCTGCCTGGCAGCCTGAGGAGTGTGGAAGAGCAGGGCTGGATGAGAGCTGGTCCCCTGCAGCTCTTGCCACACTTACCCACAGCTGCTCTATCAAACTGGTGCTGCTGGAAGCAGGGATTGCATCACTGCATGGAGAAAAGGAATCCTGATGAGTAAGAGAAGTGGCAAATGGGCCACCTTAATTCTAGATGTCTTTTTCTGTATCTGCTAATGCTGGTTTGGTTAAGGGTTTCCCACTAGTGAAAGCAGCCTGATCCCAAAATCATTGTCATTGCTTTATTATTTTATTATTTTTTAGGGTCTTTTAAAGTCACTTTTCATAGGCAAACATTCATGCATTACCTGATTTATTTGAAGCATTCCACACTGTGCTTCCCATATGGCTCAGGGTCAGACTCCTCCACTCCTTTTTCTTTCCCTCCTTCAAAAATTTAGTGGATGAACATTTTCCTATACAGAAGCTTATCAAACCAGCTTTTGTCAACAGTTAACACAACTCTATTTACTGTATGGATGTGGCAATTAAGTTTTGTAGGAGCAAGGTTATTTTCTTCCCATCCTACCAGGAAGAGCAGTTGAGGTTTAACCTGTGATGCTTAACTTTATGTGCTGCTTAAAGCTAAGCCTGGCATGGCAAAGCCCAGACTGAGAAGGCACAGGAGTGTAGCAAACAGATCATTCACTTTGTGACTATTCATGTTCTCACAGAGTTATTTCTGGTAGCTGTACAGTGCTTTCTTTCAGCTTAAGCTTAGAAAAATAAACAAAACTGAAGGCAGGAAGGCACCAGGCAGGTTTTGGAACTGAAACTGAGTTTGCTTTGCTACTGTAGGAAGTGCTTTGCCATGTTACTCCACTTTGGTTGCAAGTGGGGAAAGTGGGAGTCTGGAAGAGCTGTTGAACACTGCAGCAGTGGACAATAGCATTTAATGTGATGCAAAACTCTGCTGTCAACCACCAAAAAATAATCCCCACTGAACTCCTGAGTCTAGGAGTGCCCTTGGGAGAGCTCATCCCAGTCCTCAGGGCAAGCACCCAGTGCTGGCACGGGTGTGTTGCCAACTCGATGGGCTGTGCAAGCCTGGAGCAACTTCTGAGAGGGCTCTTTGTACGTGTGGCCATCAAGATTGTTCTTTCTGATGGCTGAAGAAAGAGGTGGAGGAGTGTTCACACACTCAAATAATGGGTTGGTGATGGCAGAGTCACATTAGGTCCATGCCCTCGAGTGTGGCTCACTGGCCTTCCTTAAAGCAGCAACAACTTGTTCACCTGCTGAGATGTGCTGCCAATATTCAGAATTGTTAGTGCTGACTATGAATTTTTGAAGTTCTACAGGTGTCCCAGGGCTAATGATGATTGTGGCCAGTTTTGGATGATGCTGATACTTTTAACTTATGAATACTGTTATAATTTCAATCCTGACTTTAGTAGGAGCATTTGCTACCTGTAGTACTGGCTGCTGACTTGTCTTCAGGAAAGATGATAAAATTGTGAGAATTTTAGAGCAAATTCTGTAATACTGCAACCCTTTGTCTTTGTAGGAAAGATTTAGCACTAAAGCCAGCAAATTTTGGAATCTGTGTGCAACCTCTTCAACCAGAGTTGGCATGTTGCAGCTTGCAGAGCAGCCCTTGTCCTGCTCCCTGCTTTGGACAAATCTGCTTGGAGTGACTTTGATGGACACCCCCTGTTCCCCTGGGTATGTTTTGGACACGAACTCTGTCTGTCAGGTTGGCTCCAAGGCGTAGTCACAGGATTTCTGTACCAACCCCATTCCCTCCCTGTGCACAGAAGCCATCTTGGGGTTATTTGCACTCTCAGCAAGAGCACGGGTGAGGAGCTGTTAACACTGAGCATCTTGAAATCTGTGTTGTTTATGTTTTACATTCTGATGGTTTCTGTGTGTCACTACCAGTGGAGTGCAAAGGCTCTGAAGGAAAGGGGCCTCTTGCCTATTCCAGCATATTCTAGTGTAGAATCAGTTACCTTTGTACTTCTCAAGGGCTTCCCTGGGATGGATTCTCAGGATGCAATTTAGTTGGTGTTGCTTATCTTAAGTTTTTAGAAAGGGGAGTTTCTGTGACTGAAAAAGAATTTGATTTCCAGCTGAGAGTGGAATTTTCTCATCTAATAGTTGACTCCCTCCTCTTAAATGCCACTTACCCACTGCAGGAACAAAGTATATTAAAAGTGGCAGAGAGACATCTTTTATTTGGTGCATACATTTTATTTATATAATCTGTAATTTATTCTGTTGTTTGTGATAGCACTTGCTGTAGCAGTATTAAACCAAACTGAATGGAAGTGTTTAGGGTGGTGTAATCATATTTTTGACCCTGCTTGCTGAAAGGCTTTAATCCTTCAGTGCCAGACACTTGACTCTCAAGCCTAATTCACACTAGTAATAGCAATACCCTGATGATATTATATGTTCAGCCCCTCTCCTGTGCACTAGGGCCTGCAGGGAAGCTCTGCTGTTCTCCTGTGTCTGCTCACAGGACCCCGAGATGGACACAAGATGAGCCATGAGGTTCTGGTGGCACATGTGGTGTCTTGGTGGGCACATTGGCATCAGCGTTATTCAGTCTGAAGTCGTGTTCCTCATCTCACTGTACCTGTTTGAGTGACTAAATCTGAAGCATTTTCTGTTTCCTTTTCCATTGTGGCAGTGACTCTGTTGATGACATCACCTGCTTTACAGCAGGTTCAGTGTGACATCAGCTTCCCTCATTTCTGTCCCCTCTACAGCAAAGTACATCCAAGGGCTTTGAGGACTTCCAGTGCTGTTACAGGAGCAACCCTCTTACCTGTGTGCTCACCAATTCCTGTGTAAAGCTCTAGAGTATCCCAGGGTTGATGTTTTTGGGATGTTATTGCTGGGAATGCTACCACCAACTTTCTGCCCAGTAGGTTTCAGCCAGGTTAGTGTTCCCTGTGGTCAGGATTTGCTTCCTGCCACAAGATTGTTTTGTTCATGTCACCGTGCTCCCAAGATCTGCCTCTTTCTTTTAAATAAACCAAAAACTCACAAAGTACCTCTATAAACCCCTGCAAAATCTGTACTGTAATGAATCTGTATAATTTGTATTGCTGTATAAAATTCAAATAAAAGCATTCAAACCTTCTAGGTTTTTGTCTTCAAATTTAAGAATTATTGTGTCCACAAGAATGAAGTCAGCAGGATAAGAACAGGAAGCTTTCTACCATAGGGATGTTTGGGATTAGTCTTTGCAAAGTTTACTTGGCCAAAGTTTTGTGAAGCATCCAGGCATCATCCTGGCTGTGAGATGACTTTCCACTGGGTGGTAGCAGCATTTATTTTCCTTCGGCAGGAACGGAGCCACTTTCAGTTTCAGCTCAGAGAGAGCCAACCTGCAGCTGGGGCAGGGGAGGAGGCAGCACTTCCCCTTTGCCTGGGGAAAGGCTCATTCCACTACAGCAGAGAGAAAAGTTTCTGAGTGTATACAGAACTATGCAGCACTACTTGAGCACATCAGAACATTTGCTCCAGGATGGGGCTTGCGTTAGAGCTGCCATGAAAATGTTGCTAAACAAATGAAATGCATTGTAATCCCAGTCAGTGGTTGGGATGAGACATGTGCTCATTCTGTCCCAAAGCAGGAGGGGCTTGATGCTGGTGCACAGCAATGCTTGACTTACAAAGCTGGTGAGCTTGGAGCCTGTTGGAGCTTGGAGAACATACTGGAGCTCTCTCAAACCTTCCAGCATTGGGTGTGTTTGTGCAGACGGGGTTTAGATGATGCCCTGTTTTCTAGTCCTTGTTTCTTTGCTGACTGTTGATCAGTGTTAGTCACAACACCCAATTCAAGCAAAGTCAACTGGTCTTTGAGCAGCCCCCACCTTTATTTGAAAGAATGTAAATCAGCCCTCGGGGCATTTGGCTTCCCAGGACCCAGGTAAGCTGAGCAGGGTAGAAGATGGGTTCTAATGAGTTTTCTGGACCTAAGAGATCTCTCTGCAGTTTTTCAGCTTTGTATCTAAAGGTGAAAAAGTGGGTTAGGTTAACTGGTGAACCTGCCTGAAGGAGTAGGAGCTATGTTATGGGGGAAAAACAAACCAAAGTTGAAATGGGTGAGCTTTGAAAACAACATGAATGGTAAAATTACAATGTGGTGTTTCTATAATTTGTTGCAGATAAGGGGGGTTTCAGGGGGATAGAGCCCTGTTTCCCAAACTGGATTTGGTGCCTGAGGGCTCATTTTGTGTGTGTTACAGGAGAGTTGGTCTGGCTTTATGAAGAGCAGAACCTGTGGCTGTGCTGGAAAGTGCTTGGAGCGAGGACTCATCCTAAACCTTTACATGCAGCCCTTCTTAGGAGAAATGTGAGGAGGGGAGGTAGGATCCACACAGAGGCGTGTGCTGCTGCAGTAATTACCCTCTGATCAAGGTGGTTGGCCTCTCCAGAGGACTGATGCCTTTGAAGGACATCACTCTGCCCAAGAGCTGTTACATCAGCCTGGGGTGACTCTGCTGTGTCGTTCCTTGGGCACAGGAGCAGCTTCTGCCTGCTCTGGAGAGGCTGAGTGGTCCATCAGGGCACAGTCTGGGGACTGACATGAGGTGCAGCCCAAGCCAACCAGGGTAATGTCCACACCACAGCACTGAGTCATACTTGAAGCTGAGACCCGCCAGAGAAC
Source organism: Cinclus cinclus (assembly GCF_963662255.1). NCBI lineage: Eukaryota > Metazoa > Chordata > Aves > Passeriformes > Cinclidae > Cinclus > Cinclus cinclus. Next base: position 7,697,426 of record NC_085067.1, read on the forward strand.
CTGAAAACAAAAACGTGGCACCTTTTTAGCAGTGGCTGTTCCTGATGAAATTGATTTCGGTACAAAGTTGAACTGTGAATGTCCCCACCGTATTTTGAGTATCAGTTCTGCTATAAAGAACTCTTCTGCAAAACTTCTGCTGTCAGCTTATGTTTGAACACATAAAAACCCTTCTAGAAAGCTGTTAATAAACTATTGAATCTCTAAGGCCTCTGCTAGAAATGTCAATTTTGTAACAACTCTTTTGGCAGTGAAAAAACATTTCACATTTTGCAATGTCCTTTACACACCGACCACCCAGAAACCTTGTGAGCAATTAAAAGCTGAGTCTGTCTCTTTTTATCTTTGGTTCACGTTATACTGACTTCAAGATAGGATTCAGCACCTGGATTTTGTCTGGGAATGGCTTTGGAAGGTGCATTATTTTTGCATCTCAGGTTAGAATCGGAAGAGAGAAAGTCTATTTGCACATACAGTGGATAATTGTCTTATCGAAGTAACATTTCTCAATAGCCAGATTTCACCCCAGAGCTGCAAGAATTGTAACCAGTTGGCTCCTTATTCGTTTTTATGATGAAGAGTCACCATCTTGCACAGAGAGATGGGTGTAGGAGGCTGGTTGTGGTAGCCTCAGAGTGCCCTAATTTAAATATAACGAAATTTCCCTCTACTGAACAATTTACATGTAAGAGAGGCTTGGTAGAGCCTTAGTGAGAGCAGCATGAAACGTTTTGTTTCTGGTTGTGACTCGTGCACCCCGTGGCTCTTGTACACATTTATGTGTGTGTGCAGACTTCCCTAGTGCTGGAGCAGGATCCCTATTTCATGGCCTGTGACAGGGCTTTAAGCAAATACATAAATTCCCAGTAGGGAATTCATGAACCCTCCTTAGTCCATTCCAACACCAAAAAAATATGAGGAGTTACTTTTTTAAGAGTGCAGTGAAATTGTGCCTGCTGCGTGCGAACTGCCAGTGCTGAAGCATAAGAACTGGTTTTATTCTTACAGCCTGGGACAGGAGCTCCAGGTTTGGCCATTAGCAAGAGTGACCTCAGGTTATTTGGTGCCTTTGAAACTTGTTACCATCTTTTCCATAAAAACTAAGAGAGGACTTGCAGTTTGCTGTGCCTGCTTTGAGATTTTCCAGTGCGCGGGGCTATTCCTATGAAAGCTTTTTGCTAAAAGAAGCCTGTACTTTTTTGGGGCACCGACACCACCTGGAGCTCAAGGGAAGTGAGCTCGGTGCTGTGTGTGGTTCCACGCTGTCCAAGCCCCTTCCTCTCCCACGGGAGCCCAAGTGACCCGGGTGGGTTGTGCATTCTCAGCCACGAGAGCTGCCCGGCCAGGCTGCGGATGTTGGGGTTAGTGATTCACAGGGGACAGGAAACCAGCAACTGCTCACGAGCCCTGGAGGAACCAGCTCCAGCCACAGCAGCTGGGTGCTGGAGGAGCTGGGACACGTCAGGGAGAGCGGCTGAGGCTGAGGGTAAGGTGGGTGATGGAGAGAGGGGTGGGGAGAGGGGAGTGCCCGGAGGTGCTTGGGGTCCTGTGGGGACAGTGGGGTGTCTCACTGAGCTCAGAGATCCCACTTTAGACCCTTTAAAGAAGTTCAAGGTCATCCCTGTAAAACCTCTCTGAAATGCAACACAGTGGATGTTGCCTCCTCACTGCTGCTCCTGGCCATCACCAGCACCAGGTAGGAATTACCAACTCTGTCTTCTCAGCAGCATTTAGACCCCTCTGGACCTGAGATGAGTCCATCCCACACAACCTGCCTTGTCTGTTTTACAGTACTGTTCTTTGCATCTCTTCGTCCATCTGCTGATGGAAGCGTGGGTTTAATTACATTATTTCTGCATTCACATATTCTAAAATATTCTGGAAGATTCAGTCTGTGCTGAGCTTCCCTCATCCCTTCATGGTCCTCCTTCTGGCTCCCGCCTGTAGCTTCTGGGACTGCTGCAGCCCACAGTGCTCCCCCTCCAAAGCCCAGTCCTTAAAAATAGCTGATTCAAACGACACTTCCTGGGTTTTCCATTGATTTCAGAGCTGACTGGCAGCATGGATATGAATGCATTTATTTTACTGCATGTAAGTTCTTGAAATAGCTAATTCTAGATAGAAAGAAATTTGGTTTTGCAACACTTTTCTCTTCTGTGAGCAATGATCAGTGTAATATGGGTCATGAGGCAGATAATTTAGAGAAGATGATAATTTTGGGATAATCTTGCATGAGACTGGCTCCTTTTCGTGGTTCTGGAGTCTGTAGTTACACAGGGGTTGCCTGTATTGCTAACATGGCATCCCCTGGGCTCCCCGTGGAAGTGAATGATGCTGTGAGGCTTCAATGCTGCCTGGAACAGGGGAGTTGAAAATACAAGATAAGTCTGAGTTATCTTCTTGTGCTGCCATGCCTGTTGTGATGGGGGCTTTGCACCATATTTTCCACCCAAGATTTTCTAAAAGCATTTTCCGAAATTATAATCTATGTGAAAGTGGATTTACCAGTTCTAATTTTCCCCTTTTATCATATGTTCTATTGAAATGTATCTATTGGCATAAAAGCTTGATCTGCCTCAATAGCTGTAAAAACCCCAGACTTTATGGCAGTACCTTTCCTACGAAGACTGACACTGGCATAAATCTGGTAGGAAATGAGATGTGCAGACCTCTGGAAAGGAGATTTTCTGAAGGCTCAGTGCTGGTCATTGAAGTGGTTCCAGCCACAGGAGCTTCCTTGGTCTGAGACTTCCACTTCTGAATTGATGGGACTTTCTGTGGCAATCTGTGCCACACAGGCAAACAGAAAGCGGAGTTGCTTTTCTTAAACATTTTAGAGACATTGACTCAAGCTGAATATTGCATCTGTTCAACAAGTCAGTATGCTGAATTTCATATGGTGAGTCTTTAAATACACTCTCCACTTCATATTTCATACCAGTGACTCATCCTACCAGCCTGAATTAGAATTAATTTACTGCAAACTGGTACAGACCACAAAACTTTCTGGAGGGGAGAGAAAGTGACTGGTTTATATTTGCCTTTTGGGCATTTTTTGATTGCTATATAGAATACATAATATAAATACATTATTTTAGTCTTTATCTCGCATGGACTTGACATCTGCAAAGGGCTTAAATATCTTATTTAGAAATTATCTCATGGAAAACCAGGCATTGCTGAGGCCACATCAACACATTCCTCACTCTCCTGGTTTCTCAGCAAAAAGATAAAGTTCACTTTAAGTGCTCTTGCAGGTATTTTTAGTGAGCTTTGTGCCTCTTCTGCTGCTTTCAGGAAGTTCTTCCAGACTTTCCATCCATTAGAATTTATTTCTAGCCTGTGCATATCCAGCTTATATCCACTCATTTTATAAGCCAGAATTGCCTTATTTCAATTTAAAAGCTTTTCTCACTTTGTTGTGCTGCTCTTGGACAGATGGACAGCGAGTGTCCATGTCCTCTTGCTCTCCATTTCAGTGGAATTAAAAGCAGAAGACCTTTTAGTCTTCCTGGATGAAACCATCTCTCCTTCCTTTGGATCTTCATAGTGAGCCTTGTTACTGGGGCAAGTCCTTGAATTAGAACAAGACCTGGCACAGAGTAGATAAGCTTTTGCAAGTTCATTAATATTTCAAATAATTTTTTAGTAAGAAAAAGCCTGTCTCCTTGATTGCTAAAAATATCTGAGGCCAGAGAAGGAGTAGCCCCTGTTTGGGAAGAGGAGCTTCCCCCTCTGAAGGAGACCAGCTGTATCCAGAGCCCAGTGTGCTGCTCTCCCAGGAATTGCTTCTCTGGAGCAGCTGCTCCTGAGGGATTTGTGGGGTCATGATGCTCGGGGTGTGCTTGACCCCTCTGGCTTCCTCAGCACAAAAAGGGAGGAAAGAGGCAAAAGGAGAAGAGAGAAAGAGAGAAGTGTGTGAACAGAACAGGGCATTGCAACACTACCCGAGTGTCACCCCTAAACTGATGGGAGCCAGTTTTCTCCCCGTGTTTGGTTTAGCATCTTGAAAGCAGAGCTGGAAATCCATGAACTGCACATGTCCTGAGCAGAGACCTCCATGGCTGGAGTCTGTTCTCCTCTCCAGCTCCCCAAGGCAGAGTGCAGGGAAGCACATTCAGCCTTCCAAATATTTTATTTATATCCTGCTAGCCGTGAGTAAGTGCTTCCAGCCTTCTGCTTGTCATAAATCTGTTCATCACCTCCTTCTGTCAGCTCCTTACCAGAGCACAGCTTGTGCCAAAAGAAAGGGTTTTCCATGGACTTGTGTATTTGGGGAGCACAAATGATCTCTGGGCTGATGGCGTGTGTGTGACTTGGGGGTTTTCTTGGGGCACAAAGCTGTGATGGGGTGGGACACACCATATCCTGTTCATCAGCCCCACACGTAACCACTTTTTGTGTCCCTGCTGAGTGGGGGCTCAGGAGCAGACAGGTTTTGCTGCCTCACTGCCCGTGACCAAAATAAAACTGGCTCTGGAAGGGAGGAGGCCTGCCATGGAATGAGACAAACTAGGTCAGTGTTGTCAGGTGCCTTCAGCTCTGTCTTACCTTCACCTTAAAGAAAAAAACAGAAGGGAAAAAAAAAAGAAAAAAGCCAGGAAACCCACAAACAAAGCAGCAGCATTGCATTTTAGTCACCAGCACTGAGGCACCAACTTCCCTCAGCTGCCTCTTGGAGATGTTTTAGGGATGATCCACAGCTCATGATCTCCATGGGGGATGCTGAGCAAAGGAAAAATGATGGGAAAAACCACATGGTTTTGGCTAGGCTCTTTTGGATTCTGGTCCTGCACCTCTGGGGTGGATGTGTGCAGGTCTGGGCACTTAAATTTAGAATAACTCATCTCATCTTCTTCAGAAAGTGCTGCAAAAAACTGCGCAGGGAAAGAGAGGCTTCTGGGGACCTATAAAAGACAAAGCCATGGTGGAACAAGTGCTGTTAGCTGCCAAGTCCTGGAGAGCCCAGGGAACCTGGAACATGAGAGGAATAAGCCCAGTTTGTTCTCAAGCAAAGGGTGGTCTCAAAGCCTTGTCGAGGTCATTTCTGGACTTTGGGAACCACTGAGAAGGTGCTGACACCAAACCCCTTCAGCCACTGCTCCTGGCTTTGCTCAAGGTCTGCCTGAGTGGAAATGAGGGATTTTCCTTCCCCTCCTTTCCCTGCCCCATGCTGATTTTCACCATGCCCTGATAATTAGGACCGTGGCACAGGACTGAGACTTCAAGGACAAACTGGACCACAGAGCTCCCACCAACATGCTCAGCTGCTGTTCCCAGTGCCTGGCAGGGACAGGACGAAGTTGCTCAGCCCCCACAGGCCCAGCTGCCATAGAGGAGGCTTTGGGGTTTTCTGATGTGAACAAGCTGTCAGAGCAACTTCCAAACTTCTGCAGAGTTTGGGCAGGGAAATGTTCATACCACTTTAATCAAACAGAGGTAGAAGATGCTGAGCAGGGCATAATCAAGCTGCTGCTTTCTATTGTCTGCTACTGGCATTTGTTTCATTATTTTGAATTATTTTAGTTATCAATTGCTATAATATATATTTTCTCCTCCATTCACCAATTTAATACAGGCTTAAGCTGTAATAAGAGACGTTGAAGGTAGGCAGGAGGAAAGATTCCTGCCAGCCAGATGATGTACTGGCCTTTGGCAAGCTGAAGTCTCCATCCCTGGGGAAAAAAAAAGAAAGTTTATTAAAAACAAAAATGAGTTAAAATATTCTGTAACTAAAGAAAATCTGACTCTGGGGAATAGGAATGGGGTAAATGATCAGTGCCAGCAGGCTACTTTCTGTGATATTTGTCGGATGTTTTGTATTTTAAAGGAAGAATTTGAAGCCAAATCATGCTGATTGCCAAAAGTTGTTAGCTGCTGTTCGTGGAAAAGCCTGTCCTGGAAGGGAGGGGAGGAGCCGGTGGCTGAGGCAGCTCCGTGCAGAAAAAGGCGTGGGGAATCGAACACTGGAAGTCACTCAGAGAGCCAGAACGCTTTGTGCAAAGGTTTTGGGTGTTTGAAAATTGCCGAGTGCCTCCCTTTTGCCCTCTCTTCTAGATGTTAAAAAATGACCGTGTGCCGGCAGTGTTTGGTGGCAGCAGGGTGGATTTGGGGATTGGGAAAGACAAATTCAGAATTCAGAGCGTTGCCTCTGCTGCCCTGTCATACGAGCCCAAAGTCCCCCCTGCATCCTCAGCATCCTCCGTGGGGGTGGGAGGGCAAACAGCCCGCGGCTTTTTGGGCTGAAAGCTCCGAGGGATGTCCCCACACCCCGTGTGTCCCCAGAGCTGACGGGGTCCCTCGCCGTGTGTTCCAGGCTGGTTTGGCCGGGCCATGGCACAGCTGGAGCTCTGGGCAGCCGCGGCGCTGATGCTGCTGGGGGCGGCCGTCAGCCTCTGCATCAGGTGCCAGCTGTCCCCAGGTGAGTCCTGCCCTGCCCTGCCCTGCCCTGTCCTGCCCTGCTCCTGCCCCTGCCCCTGCTCCTGCTCCTGCTCCTGTTCCTGCTCCTGCCCCTGCTCCTGCCCCTGTTCCTGCTCCTGCCTCTGCTCCTGTTCCTGCCCCTGCCTCTGCTCCTGCCCCTGCCCCTGCTCCTGCCCCTGCCCCTGCCCCTGCCCCTGCCCCTGCTCCTGCTCCTGTTCCTGCTCCTGCCCCTGTTCCTGCCTCTGCTCCTGCTCCTGCCCCTGCTCCTGTTCCTGCCCCTGCCCCTGCTCCTGCTCCTGTTCCTGCTCCTGCCCCTGTTCCTGCCTCTGCTCCTGCTCCTGCCCCTGCCCCTGCCCCTGCCCCTGCCCCTGCTCCTGCCCCTGCCCCTGCCCCTGCCCCTGCCCCTGCTCCTGCTCCTGTTCCTGCTCCTGCCCCTGTTCCTGCCTCTGCTCCTGCTCCTGCCCCTGCTCCTGTTCCTGCCCCTGCCCCTGTTCCTGCTCCTGTTCCTGCTCCTGCCCCTGTTCCTGCCTCTGCTCCTGCTCCTGCCCCTGCCCCTGCCCCTGCCCCTGCTCCTGCTCCTGTCCCTGTCCCTGCTCCTTCTGCTCCTGTCCCTGCCCCTGCTCCTTCTGCTCCTGTCCCTGCCCCTGCTCCTGCTCCTGTTCCTTCTCCTGCCCCTGCCCCTGCTCTTGCCCCTGCTCCTTCTACTCCTGTCCTTGCCCCTGCTCCTTCTCCTGCCCCGGCCACGCTTTCCTCTGGGATTGTCCCCCCGTGGGACCTCGGTTCTGCTCAGCTGTGAGCCTGCTTTGCCCTTGTGGGGCTCTCTGCCAGAGAGCCGGGAGGGAAGGAGCCCCAAAACTTCAGCACCCCTTCCTTCTCTGGGACAGGTGTGACACTGCAGGATGCAGGTCCCTCTCCATACTCATCCTGCTGGGTGGCTTTGGGATTCCACCTGGGAGGACTCGCTCCAGTCACACAAATCCTGCAGAGGGTCTGGAGCAGAAGGGGAGCTGGAGGGTGAATTGGTACAGAGAGCAGCATGAGCGCCCAGTGGGGTTTGGGCCCCTCCCCGAGCACTGGGTGGGTTTTAATGGGGGAGAAGCTGCAGTTTGCGGTTTGGGGCAGGAGTGGCTGCTTTGCTTTGTGGGGTTTGAAACAAAAAAACACAATTTAAACATAGTTTAAAAAAAAATAATCAAAACCCTACTGCAACTGCTGCTCACTACCTCTGCTGTCCTAATGTGCTGAAGAAATTTTGTGAATGTATTGTATTGGCCTTTCTGTTCCCTAACTCCCACGTCATCCTTTCTAAGAGCTTTTTGTTCCCTTGTCTTCCAGCTACCAAACGGGAGACGCAGCTGAATGAGCAGAGGAGTCAGTAAGTTGCCTTTCCCAACCATGTTTCTCCCCCAATAACTCACCCAAGGTGAGGCCCAGAGCCAGACCCAAGCTGAAATCTGGGTTTATGAAAAACAGAATAATGCCAGGATGGGATGCAAGGCAGTGTGCCCCAGCCCAAGGTGCTGCTGAAGGGACAATGCCTTTACAGAGAATAATCCAAAATGAAACTGAAGCTCTGCCTGTGGTGTCATTGAATCATTAACTAGTTGGAAAAGGTCTGGGAGAGAAGGGCAAGTTCTTATTGTGTCCTGTTGTGCCCTGAGATGAGATAGAAAGGTTATTTACTTCATAAAGAAGCCCCTGCCCTTGGCTGGTGCTGGTTGGACCGTGTACCAGAGCAACCACTGACCTGCAGCACAAGAAATGAAGGAAATGCAGTGTACTCCCCCTTATTTCCTTCAGCAACAGACAAACCACAGTAAATGATGTTAAAAAAAAGAAAAGTTGGGTTGTAAACTTTGCTACAGAAGCAAACGAGGTGCAATGGGGCTCTGCAAAGGCCTCCAAGGTGTTTGGGGTGTTTGTTTCTGTGGGGAAAGGCTCTGGAGTGATCCACTGTAGACTGTCCCCCACAGGCTCCATCCCTCAGACTCTTCCTGAATCGTCCCAACTTCTTGACATTTATACCTGGTTTGGGTTCAGGTTTGTGATGCTGCATGCTCTTTTTAGAGGTGTGATTTGGGTGTCTTGCAAGCAAAGTGGTTTGATTTTATGTTTGGGTTTTTTGACAGCTCTCCCACCGGCCCATGAGTCCCAGCTGGGTATGGGGCAACTCCAATGAAAAAGAGGGAAAGGGTTTCCCAAAACTGGAATTAATAAGTGCCCATGTAGAAACACCTGCAGTAGAAAAGGTGTTGAATTATCTCATGCACTGAAAAGCAGTTCTCCTATTAACTAAGAAATAAAGAAGTTACTGGGCATAGGTTATCACTGATAATGTTATTTTATTCATGTTGATGTTAAGGGATGATGGGAAGGGCAGAGCCAGCAGTGGAGGTGAAGCAGTGGGGTTTGAAGCCATTTCATCCATGAACATCCATTTTTTTGGGGGGTAAAAAGGTTCTTCTGGCCTTCAGTGACTGAAGCATCAGAATGGGAATTATCCTAAATGATGTTTTCTTCAGTCCTGGATCCTTTCCTTGCTGACGTTGGCTGCTCTACAGTGGTCCAAAACCACATTTTTTCTTTAAAGGATCAAGGAAGAGTCCAGGAAGATGTTCCCAGGTCACACAAGCCCTACATGACATGATGAGTGATGCAGCTTGGCATCTCACAGAGCCCAGCGTGCTGCTCTCTGCCCTCCACTCACCAGTCAGGTCTCATGTATCTGTTTTCCTTGTCATAAACCCCAACACTCAGCTGAAATTGTACTACTATTTTTTCCAGGCTCGAAAGCCGGCAGAGATTTGAGGTGATTCGATCCCATTCCAGTGAGTATAAACATTGCATGTGGCTCCTGCTTTGTGGTGTGAGAGCCCCACATGCATACAGCAGGGGGAAAGTAATGTTCCAAGGGTCACCTTGAAGCCAGGCCATGAAATGATGAGACCTGGATTGTCTAAGCCACCTTAGATGCTTCTAGGTATGTGAATTCTGAGCTGTAGGGAAAAATGCCCTTTGCATTGAAAATAATTCACTAAAGCGCTGTCGTTGAAAAGTGACACCTCAACTACTGGGGCTCTTGGAGCCATGCTGTGCACCCTGTGAAAAGAAGGTGTGGGTGATAGGAGTGACTCATTCATCATCCCCCCTCACTGCTTCCTGCAGCAGGTTGGGTTCAGCACTGCACTTTTGAGTTTTATGTCACGAGGAGCAGCGCCAGGTCCGTGTGAAATGTGCCCGTCTGCAGATGGCTCTGCCCTGCCCAAGGACTCTGCTGGGTCCAAGCCCCTTAACCCCTCTACAAGTCTTTTATCCCAGCCTGACCAAAGCTCTCAACTGCACCTTGCAGTGTGGAGGGAGGGGAATAGACCCCAAATCAAGTGGGTGACAAGGCAGCAGCTGGAATTGTAGCTTCCTCCAGTGTTTGCAAGCTCTGTGATCTGCACAGACGCCAGCTTTTTATCTAGTTGTTTCTTGTTTTGACCATTTTTGAACAATCAAGGAACAATTTGGAAGCTATTTTAGGATGCATAAGGAAAATGCTTGCCAGTCCCAGGGATTCCTCTCTGGTGGATGTTCTGTGCTCTTTGAAATATCTGCTGCTGCCATAATAATTAACACGGTGATTTTGTTGTTATTGTTGCCAGCTGCAACCCGAAGGCTGGACAGTATTAAGGAACCTGAAAACTTATCAATAGCAAGGTAGGAAAAAACCCAAATCTAGCTCTAGAGCCAAGGTTGGATGAAGTTCACCCAGCATACATGAATATTTGGGATTGCATTCTGGGCCTCACAGATGTGGCTTGGGCTGTATTTAAAATCAAAGAATAGTTTGGGTTGCAAGGGACCTTTCAAGGTCATATAGTCCAACCCCCTGGTGAGGAGCAGGGACATCTCCAACTTGATCAGGTTGCTTCACTTATTGATGGTCAATAGTATGTTTAGACATTTTCTGAATTTTCTTCAGTCTGACTGCATTCTTCTGGTAACTGATTAAATCAAACCCAGGAAAGTGAGTTGTGGCTGTACATAATAGATACAACATAGAAAATAAATGGCCACTATTCATTTATAAGGAGTTTGGTGTGATAAATCCCCTTCTCCCCATCACCAAAACACCCAGAAACTACACAGCCATGATATCTCTGCTGCAATATTCAAGGATAGTTATTCCCATTTTGGGATTTTACCCCAAATTCTTGATCTCCCCTTGCTCCATGTGTGTGCTTGATAACCTCACAGGGAGGTTTCATGGATGGCCCCTCCGGTGGTGTGTAACTGCTGGTAGGGTTTGCTCAGACCTGGAATTTTAGGTCTCTTCTCTCTCTTTCAGAAAAGCCACTGAAGAGCTCAGTGCCTCCCATCACACTGGATATGGTGAGCAGCTTCCTGGGACAGGCACAGATACAGTGAATTACAGAGCACTTGATGTTGGAAGGGACCTTAAAGCTCATCTCCTTCCAACCCCCTGCCATGGGCAGGGACACCTTCCACTATCCCTGGTTGCTCCAAGCCCCATCCAAGCAGGTCTTGGACACTTTAAGGGATTGGACAGCTACAGCTGCTCTGGGCAGCCTGTGCCAGGACCTTACCACCCTTCCAGGGAAAAATCTCTTCCCAATATCCTATCTAACCCTGTCCTCTGTCAGTGGAAAGGTATTCCCCTTTGTCCTGCCACTCCTAGCCTTTTACCAAAGTCCCTCTCCCATTTAGAAGGGTCTCTAAGGTCTCCCCAAAGCCTTCTCTTTTCCAGAATGAACAACCTTTGCTTTCCCAGGCTGTCTCCAGAGCAGAGGGCCTCCAGCCCTTGGAGCATCTTTGTTCACTCCTCTGGACTTGCTCCAACAGGTCCATGTCCATCTTAATCTGGATCTATCCTGAGTCTGAGTTTAAAGCCCAGTGCTCATCCTGCTGTGGCTGACCAGTCCTGGTTAGAGCCACAGGCACAGACTGTTTAAAATATCACCCCTGGCTGTCCCAGTTCCTGGACCCTGGGCTGTCTAACCTTGCAGCCGTGTCCCCTGACCTCAGAGCTCAGTGGGGGTAGAGCTGCTGGTGCTGAAATGCTTGGTGCCTCCACTGCCAAACTGCTCCCATCACTCAGCTGGAGTTCATGTGTAACGTGCCCCTCTCTTGTCCCCAGGGAGCAGGGATGAGTCCAGGTACCAGAATTTCCTGACAGGTAAATGCTGCAGCTGTACATGTGGGGGTTTGGGAAGTAAGGCTGCTGAGGGGATGGGATGTCCCAGGGGATGGGAGGTCCCAGGGGATGGGAGCTGGCAGGGAGCACACAGGCAGCTGGCACTGCAGCTGGCAGAGCTCTGTCCCAGTCAGTTTAGAGATTGCTTTGTAAGACACACACTGATCTGATTAACGGCCAGAGTGGAGGGGGATGGATGCTCCTGAGCCCCCTGCTCCCTCCTGGGGCACTGTGAGCTGGTGCCTGCCCTAAGAGGATTACTGGTGTGTGGGGCTGTGCTCTCCTTTCCCAGGGCAGGGAGCATATTCCCCATCTCCCTGCCAGCTGGCAGGATGTGTCCATGAGAAATGGTGAGCCAGAGCTTTCTCAGGACCTGGGGTGGATCAGGGCTACCTGTGCTCCAGCCACCTGGCTCTGCTGTGGACAGGCTTCAGGGCTGTGCCAGGGCTTTGTGGCTGCTGGAGATGTCAGCTGTGGTGGTGCTGGGGGATTTGTCCAGCTGTACCCAGGGTTGGCTGCTCAGGTTGATGCCATGGTGGGGTGCTGACAGCAAACCCTTGTTCTTGCAGAGAGCTGCGTGCAAGAAGACAATACCTATGTGTAAGTACCCTGTGCTGCCCCCAGCACAGTTGAGTGGAACCATACTGGTCCCAGTGCTGTCCTGGTGCTCCCATAGCTCAGCCTGGGGAGCCTATGCCAGGCAGGAGGAGCTAACAGTACTGCTCTTCTCACAGGGAGCCCATATCTCTGGATAACTACTACAATTGCACCAGGTTCTTCCATCCACCCTGTGGTAGGTGTCCAGGCAAGCAAGGTGGGTTCCTTCATCCAGCCTGGCTCTCCCATGGCTCCAGGGAGCTCATGAGAATGTTCCTGCTGGTCTGTGCATCACTGTGTATGGCCTGAAGCAAGTGTGGGTCCTGGAGACAAATTCATTAAGAGGGTGTAGCAGAGCTGTGGGATTTGAGGGGTGTCCAATCCCCCATCAGTCCATCTATTGTCGATAAAAAGGACAGCCCAAAACCATTGGTGACTGTGCTCCTGTAGAAGTGCCCACCTGATTCCACTGTACTCAGATATTCCACCTCTTGGTCACCACAGGCTGTCACACAGACCGAATTTTTTAGCTAATCTACAATTCATTGTGGGAAACAGCCCCCTCCTGCAGGTGCTGAGGGATCTTCCCAGGTCACTTACACTTCCATAGGTCCTGTGTCACTCTTTCTTCTCTCCATCAGAGAAAGATGAGGATTCCTATTCCTATGAAAATGTCACCATTGGAGTGTCTCAGGGCTCTGATCCAGGTAAGTGTGTTGCTGTCACAGTTCATGTATCACACACAGTGTAGAGAAGGATGGTGACCTGCTTAGCCAAGAGAAACCTGCTTATTCACAGCTCAGCTCTTCCTACCAGCCCTGTGCCATGGAGCTGGTGTGCAGGGGCTGCTGCATGCACAGAGCAGGCCTGGAACATTTCCCCTTTCTGCAGGAAAATGCATATGGTGATACCTCCACCCTGATGCCATTGACTTGGTGGTTTCTGCAGCAATTCAGGAGCTTTGGGGTCTGCATCTCTAGGGTTTTTATATTGTTTCAGCCAGGATGATTACAGTTCTAGCCCCTTGCTCAGGTTTCTCACCAAATCCAGCACAAGAAGGCTGCAGCCAGGAAGCTGCTGGAGGATGGCACTGGACCACAGTGTCCCTTCAGGGCTTTCAGCATCAGTCCTGGGATGTTGCAATCAAAATAGGAAGTCAGTTTGGTTTCCTTCTGTGAGTTAACACATGCTTTCTGCACTGCTAAAGCCTGCCCTGCTCCTGCCTGGCTTTGTGCAGAGTGATTAGAGGAGGCAGGAGCAGCAGGGACCTGTCTGATCTCCATCCGTGCCTGCAGATATCCAGGCACGTGGCCAGGGCTGGAAAAATGATGAGGCAGCATCAGCAGATCTGTGCTGGCTGGAAACTCAGCCACATGCACAGCACTGTGGTAGGAGGGGGTTTCACAAAGGCCCCTTTTTAGTCCATTTGCTGTTCAGTATCATCCTGTCCAAACTCTTCCTTGTCACAGATGACGCTGTAGACTACGAGAACAGCATGGCAATACAAACATGGAAACTCAAGCAAGGACAAGGTATGTTCCCAGCTGTTATCTGCTGTTTGGGGATGGGGCTCATGAGCAGAGTGCCTAGTGCACTAGGCCAGTATAGACCATGCAAGGGCAACACAGCCATCACTCTTGTCTTGAGCAAATTTTCCCCCCAGTTGTCCATGATAAATATCCAAGGCAATGTGCAAATTGTGACACACTCCTGTAACTGAATGCTGCTCTGTTGGGACGTGGTGGTTGTTGTATTCAAAGGCTACCATTTGGGTAGGCCACCATCTAGCTGTGCCTAAACCCTGACCATCGGGGCTACAGGAAAATGTTGCTCTTCAGGTCTTGCATCCTCTTACATCTGAGGTTGCACACACCAAGTGGTGTGTGCCCTTGACAGCCCTTGACTCTACTGCTGTACTCAGGGGGCCTATTTCTCAAGCTGACCCTTTTAACCACAGTTTAATTTAATGTGTGGCTTCCTGCAAGGCATGAGGGTAGCTCTGGCCTGGGGGATAGTGGGGAGTGTATACATACATATTTAAGAACTTTGTGTCTCTGATGGGAGAGTTGTCTAAGCAAACTGATTCCCATTTGCACACTCTCTAGAGTAAATCTTTTTTGGCTCTGAAGAACCACCCAGAGTATTTGTAAATTTGCCATGATCCTTTTTGAAGCCTCTTCAAGGAGACCTTGACACTGATCTGAGTTTTCTTAGCCCAGGCACTAACACATGTCAGCACCAAAGGCTTAATATTGGTAGGATACATGGTGTGACCTGTGTGGTCTGTATGTTTTTGCATCAGCCCACTCACTGATAAGTGCTTCCCATCCTCACCTACAGCCCCGTTGACAGAAAGCCTGGATGATGAGCCAGACTACATCAACACGTGTCCTGTGTCAGGCCCTGCCCTGCTGTCAGAGCAAAGCTAGAAACAAGAGTAAATGGTTGGTATGTTAATGTAGGGTGCAAGGACTTGATTTATGGTGTTTATTTAGGTGTGGAATGATTTGGTTTATGCCACAGGGAGTTCAGCTGGAGTTCTGCCCTTGCTGGCAGCAGCAGCACAGCAGTCCACATGGGCAGGGGAGGAGTGTGAGGAGCCCACCCCGTGCAGTGCCTCATCTCTGGCTGATGCCAAGCTGACTAACACAGACCATGGAGCCAGATTTGTCCAAGTCCACCTCCCAGCTCCAGCACTGCCCTCCTCCAATAGGCACAGGAACTGAACTGCTCTGGAGCAGCTTGAGGCAGTGCTGCTACATGCAGTGGACAGGGACACCCAGCACCCCCTGCTCTGAGCAGGGAGTCCCTCAGCTGAGCCCTGCCTGCTGTGCTAAGACCACATATCCTGCCCCATTATCAACATCAACCTGCTGCTGCTGATAAAGTATTACTCAAGACAGATAAAATAAAAAAACTGCAGAGAGTTGCAGGAAGGTTGCATAACACTGAGGGACAGTGAATGATGTGCTGGTTAGTGCTGGTCACCCTTCTCCAGACTGGACTAGGACTCCAGCTGGGAGACAGACTGGGACCAGTATCGCTCTCCTTTTTGGGTTTTTACTCTCTTGAGCACCTGCAGAGACCCAGTGGGATTGTCCTTATGCCACGTGCCAGCTGCTCTAGTTTAACAGGGTTTTATATTCCCCAGACAGCAGTGGACAGACCCACAAAATCAGATCTTTCTGAAGCCATGAAGAATACTTAAGATTTGTCCCCATCGTGCAAAGCAATGTAACCCTATTCAGCACACCAGGGCATTTCCTTCTGCCAGATGTAGCTGGACATGGAAAAACCCAGCCTGAGAAACCTGAGCCTTCCATATCTTGGTGCCAGGCATGTTTTTACCATTATAATGATGCCTCTGTTGTAGCCTTTGCTAGCAGAGTAATATTCTGAAATCTCAATGTCCAAACAACAAATGCCAGCAGTTCTCCACCAAGGGAGGCTGAATTGAGAAATGGGTTCTGATGCCTCTGTGCCTCCTGCTCTGATCAGGGATCATCCTCCAGGAGCACAACTGCTTAGACATGGATATTTTGTAGTGTATCTCACTACTTGTCCCTGGAAAGAAAATGTAGCAGGCAGCAGAGTTAAGTTGAAAACAGGGATTAAAAGTCAGTGGAATCACTGTTTTTTTTCCTCTTATTTCAAGTATTCTGCATGAAGTCTGAAGAAATCTTTTGCTGAGCTGTAAGAGCGCACCCAGCGAACATGCACACAGGGAGAGAGGAGATTTCCACCCCTCAGTGAAATCTCTTCTCCAAACTGTGCCTGCAGTGATGTAGAAGGGGTGTTACTGAAAGGAAGAAATGCACTGCTTGAAGCCCCACAGAAGTCCAACTGCAAACCAGCAACTGGAGAAAGCACTCTGCCCCCAGCGACCACGGGCAAGCCCCAGGCTCTTCATCCCAATCTCATTTCCCTGCATGTCCACTCCAGGATGGCCAGTCTGGGCAATGTTTTCTCCTGACAGCCATGAAATGAATCCTTAACTTGCTGAGCAGTAATGCAGCCAGCTACTTAATTTGTCAGGGTGACTCGTGCAGGATGGTATTAAGCCATTGGGATTACATTCTGATTTAGTTCCTGTGCTCTCCTATAGAAGCAGTTTCCTATGTGAGAGGAACTGGCAAGGCAGAGGTTGTTTATAACAGCAGTGGTTGTCTGGAGCTGAATGAGATTCCAACCTGTTCACAAAAGCTAAAGAGGATTAAACGTCTGCCTTATCCATGGCTTGTAATTCGCAATGTTGGTCTATGGCAATTTTCCTCATGTTTCAGTACCTGTTTTATAATTATACAAAGAACCAGCAGAAACTGTGTCAGATCCACAGACACCAGCCTCAGAAACTGTACCAGTACCTCAATATGGCTGTTGGAACATCATCCCAGAAACAATCCCTATCTCCTGAGCCCTGATGCACAGATCTAGCACTCCTGGAACACTTATTTATTAAAATTGAAAAGCTTCCAAAGAAAGTGGGGTGTTTTGCTGTGGTTTGCAATATAGATGTCTGCATGATCAGGTCACACAGAAATGGGAGGATGTGAGGTTACATGGAGTGACGTGCAGGATCTTATGGGGAGAAAATGCATTAAAAGCCTTCTTTCTCAAAATCAGATCAGAAAACTCTGTTTCAGGAAAGACTACAGCCCACACTCCTGGTGAGTGAGCAGGGAAGGGGAGCCAAGGGTTAGAGAGCTGTGTAGTGGGAGAAGGGATGTCAGGTGCTTCCTGCTGCAAATGACTTGGCTCTAATTTTAGTAGAATCACCAAGTCAGACCACAGGTGCCCACCCTTGGTGAAGCTGAAACAGTGGGTGGGGTTGGAGTTTGGCTCAGGAGAAGGTTTGCTAGTGGTTCCTACAAATGCTGCAAGTTTCCACAGGACTTTTACAGCAGAGAAAATCTAGTGCACTTCAGGAATACACACAGACAGGGAGCTACAGCCTGGTTTTCTGCTCACCCCAGCCCAGCTTCTCCTCACACCTTTAGGTTTCCTCATGGTCAAATGCTCTGCAAAAAGCCTGCACAGGTGCATGGCAGCAGGGTCCCTGTGAGCCAGAAGCACAGACAGTGCTGTCTCTGCACAGGGTCCCAGGCAGGAAAGGGGTGCTTTTGTCACTGAAATTGTGCCTGTACCTCCCAGGGTTATGAGACTGGTTTCACCCTCAGCACCTAAGAAGCTTCCACTTTCCATGAAGTGTTGCAGACTGTGGATTGTTCACTGCAAGGGTGAGCTCATTCTGAGTGACTTCTGGTGATGTTACCCACTAATGATTCATCTCCCAACCACAGAGCCATTCATGAATAGGAGATTAGCAGCAGTGACAGATCCTTGGCACACAGCAACAGATCCAGCTGGAGACCTCCCAGAAAGTTCTAGGCATTAGGTCAGTGCATGGTCAGAACATGAAAATACAGGATTTACTGCTCTCCTCACGAAGCAGAGAGGCAGATTCCACCAGTTAGATTTCTTGGTACAAGATTTCCCCACTGCCAAAGTCTGAGTTTGAAATTTGTGGAGCTAAAGCAAGCAGGGCAGAACTGGATGTGGACAATCTTCACTTCTTGGGGTCTGAGCAAATCCCCCTTTGCAGCTCTCCAGAGCAGTCAGCTGTAGTGAGGGATAAATCCTTAGCTTTGTAAAGCTTCTGGAGCACTTCTCAGCCAGTCACCTCACACACTGGAAGGCATCCAGGGACTGTTTCAGAGCTCTCATCAATGTCTGCTATTAGTCTTGCTCTGAACAATCTCATGGTGTTTCTTTGCAGTGAGTGAGTACAGATGTGTGTGTTCACTGGCACTCTGTCCTTTGAGGACTGGCTTTAGGTGTGCAAGGATTCCTGGTGCTCAACCAGAATTGCTAGACACTGTGTTGTTTGACCCTAATGCAAGGAGACTTGTATCTCTCCTGGGTCCACCTTTCTCTCTTCACATTAGGTAGGCAGTCAAGTGAGAAATTCACTTCCTGTTTTCAATTTAAGAAGCTTTAGAAAAGTAGTTCTGGCTGGTGCAGCTCTGAAAATGGAGTGGGGAGTCTGTGCTAAGTGCTGGAAAGCAGCAGCTCTGCACTCAGAGGGGGAACAAATGCCTTTGGAGAGCAGGAGGAGCTGGTGGCCTCTGGGATCAATACTAGTTCTCTTCTTAGGAAAAGTGAGTGTGATTATGTCTCTGCAGAGCTGGAAAGGATTAGCCCAGAGGAGTCTGCTCCAAACTGGAGCTGTGAAATGCAGCTGCTGAATATCATTGAGAAGAAACCCTCTGAAATGAGGTAGGAACAGGAACCATGAGCCTCCATGTTCCTCACCCTTCCACTGCCACCATGACTGTGGGCAGGCACATCCCACAGGGTAAGGACTGGCCTTGAGTCATCCAAATACAGTGTTTGCTGGTTTATGAAACATCCATGGGAGCACCTCTTCCTTCCCCATTCAGCAATGAACACATTTAATGAGAAAGCAGAGTAGGCTGGCTGTGATATGCAGCCAAAGGAAAATTAACCTTATTTAAATTTTTAGGGACAAAAGCTGTGATGCTGTGTCTGTAGAGAACTCAGCACTTCAAGCCCCATTATTAAACTATTAGTTGTGTATTTAATAGAGTTTGTGCAGATAGTAACTCACTGGCTGGGAACCAAAGCCTAAGTTCAATACATATCTAGTGAACAAAGAATGTACTTTGAGCATTACACCCATTATTCCACGCACTGTTTTCTGCATTCCCTGCACTTTAGCTGCCAATTCCCTTGCTCTGCTGCACACTGAATCACAAAAGTTTGTCTACAGGCTCTGCCAGAAGTGCTGCAAGGAAGACTTGAGGGGAAAGTTCACAATGCCACCAGCTCTTGTTGCTGAAACTTGTGACCTCTTTGGCTTGTCAGAGAACAGGAGGGTGTGACCTGCCCCTGCCTCAGTGCAGGACCAGTCCCAAGGCTGAAGCCAACTGGTGCTGCCAGGAAACATCCATTTGGTACCAAGACAGCTGCAGTGGGGAACTGAACACTTGGGGTGGAAATCAACAAAATGGACAGAGTGAAGTGCAAGCACCACCAGCTTGCGCCTATGCACTCTTTTGTTTGACTGCTGTAACCAGACCATGCTTAATTGCAAGGCCTTTGACACTGCCTCCCACAGCAAACTCCTGGAAAAGTTGAAGACAACACTAAGCTGGGAGCGTCTGTCTATCTGTTGGAAGGTAGGAGGGCTCTGCAGAGAGGCCTGGAACAGTTGGATGGATGGGCAGAATCCAGTAAGATGAAGTCCACGTGCCAAGTCCTGCACTTTGGCCACAACAACCCCTGCAGTGCTGCAGGCTGGGGACAGAGTGCCAGGCAGAAAGGGACCTGGGGGTACTGAAGAGCTGACTGAACACGAGGCAGCAGTGTGCCCTGTGGCCAGGAAGGCCAGAATGGTGTGGCCAGCAGGAGCAGGGAGGTCATTCTTCCCCTGTAGCTGGCACTGGTGAGGCCACACCTTGAGTGCTGTGCCCAGTCCTGGCCCCTCAGTTTAGGAAGGACGTTGAGACGCTCGAACGCACCCAGGGGAGGCAACGAGGCTGGTGAGGGGCTTGGAACACAACCCTGTGAGGAACAACTGAGGGAGCTGGGCTTGTTCAGCCTGGAAAAAGGAAGGGTCAGGGAGACCTTATCCCTCTCTACAGCTCCCTGAAAGGTGGATGTGATCAGGTGGGGGTCGGTCTCTTCTTCCAGGCAACCCCTGACAGAATGAGAGGACACAGCCTTAACCTGCACCAGGGGAAACGTAGGCTGGATGTTAGGAAAGTTTTTTACAGAAAGTGTGATAAAGTACTGAAATTTCTGCCTGGGGAGGTGGTGGAGTCACCATCCCTGGCTGTGTTTAAAAAAGACTGGAAGTGGCACTCAGTGCCATGGTTTAGTAGAGGTGTTAGGGCATGGGTTGCAATTGATGATCTTAAAGGTCTTTTCCAATCTTGTGATTTTGTTAATTATATTAAGATGTATCTGCTTGCAGACAAAACTCTCATATCAGGTGGTCAAATTCAATTTATATTTACTTTCTGTGTTTCACACTTAATTGCCCATCTACACTGGCAAGGTGTTTCCAAAACTGGACAGGCAAACATGAGTCTGTAGCTTTTTGGCAGGCTGAAACTATGACATTACCTAACCTAGACAAGCAGGGACAGGAAAGGGAACACAAATGCAGAGCATCTTAGAATTTAGTAAAGGTTTTTGAAGATTAGAAAAGGAAAATCTGCAATATATAATGACACCATTAAGAAACATGTAATATTTCTCCTGTATGTTTGGTCAAAGTACCTTCCCTATCCACAGGACGAAGTGGCACTTGTTCAATACGTCTCAATTATAACTTCAGTAAATGCTGTATTTTGTGCAAAAAAAAAAAATCCTTCTTGGTCTTGGTAAGATCACTCATGACCAGGCTTGAAGTGGAATCCCTAACAACAGGATTCCAATTTTGTTTCTCTTGCTTAGGTCTCAATACCACGGACATAAGCAGTTTTGCTGAGTGCACTGGACAGACCTTAATTGCTCTGGACTATCACAGTCCTATCCTGGTTATAAAACACATACAATTTCATGGGTTAAAGTAAATTTTAGAGCTTTATTGATCTAAATAAAAAAACATTTAAACACTGAAAACATATGAAGAATCTTTGCAACAAAACCTGGTTTCCTCCCAGCAGGCTCGAGGAGGTGCCTAACTGGCTGCAGGGGCTGCAGTCTTCTGGCACAGGCGGGCCAGCAGCCCAGCCATTTGTAAAAGGGAGTTCACACCTTCTGCAATCTTCATGTGAGTGTACCCAATTTCCTGGTGACAGACACATTGCAACTGTCATTCTGTTTACTCCCCAAACTTACTGTTTGTCAATTTAATATTTTACTATCTATTGGACTAGAATCAAATATGCACTTGAAAAACATTTTCAAGGAGTTATTCGAGGCTTTGATATAACTAATAAATTCAGCATTACATCTGCTATTAATTTTAGGTGATCGCTAAAGTGACTTCTGGCACTTCTGTGTGTGTTCAGATGCTAAACTTCAAGTGACTTCTCACTGACAAACTGATGATGCAGTGGGAAAGAAAGCAGTAACAAGTCAAGAAGCACTTTCTTTGTGCTAATATACAACACATTTTAAACAGAAACCCAAGACTGCCACCAATCCTCTTCTTAAAAAGGCCCAAAAGGTCCCATGAGGAGCCGAGTTAGTACTAACCTTGATAAATTCCAGTTTTAGATATTCTGGCATTTGAAAGGTCTTACACACACGGAAGATATTGCCAATGACATCTTCTGGAGAGTATCCAAGGCGCCACAGGTGGGCAAGAATCTGCGCAGGCAAAAATAATCCCCCATTTATTTGTCAGGTCAGTCAAGAATATTCACTTTTGGAACAGCTACTACATGTGCTGTTTATCAGCTGATTTAACCTCAAGCATCCAGCAATTAATTTCACTACAATTCCCTTTTTTGCTTGTCAACTTATTTATCTGAACAATGTCCTGCCCAAAAGGAATTTAGTTTATCAACTCATCTACACGGTATTGCCCTTACCTTAAAAAACAACACGCATTGTGAATTCCTCAAAGCAAACAATTTTTTTTTTCTGACTACACTGACACAAGACATGAAAACCAACCTTGTATGCTTCATCAATATTTGCATTTACACAGTGTTGTATCATTTCCTTCACAAGCAGAGGATGAGGTTCGTCACATACCTGTATCCAAGAGAAATATTACACTTAAAATATCAGAAGACTTTGCATTAAATTTCTGGTATTGTCACCAAGCTTCTATGGAGTAGAAGCAGAAATATTTCATGATACAGACTAAATTTTAAGTAATCTGACTTTTCAGATAGTCTGTCATGGCAGACTCAACAGCATGAAATTACTACACCCAAATAACAGATTCCAAAGTCATCACTGAAACTTCCCAGCAGTTCTTGGATTTGTGTGCTTTGAGAGAGCTGCAAAATTCTCAGATGTGCCATTAGGGAAGTCTTCTCAAAAGGCACACAGGCTACTTAAAGTCTCATGCTGTAACTGCTACAAACACAGGGCTGTCTACAAACTAGCAAAAAGGCTTATGTGTCCAATGGAATCTTACACAGCCACAGGGCTAAGCTTCTGGCAAAACTGTTTTCAGCTGTTACTGACCTTAAAGACATTTTCACTGTTTATAAAGCCAAATCCAGAGTATGTGGACTGTAAGTTGTTTAATGCCTGTGAAAGAAAAAATAAGACTTTATTCATTTTCTGAAGTGCTCTACTTCTCACTACCCCCCCCCCCCCCATCAGGAGGAAATGCACTTCAGGAAATGATGCCAAATAAGCAGTTTGCCATTAAACAACAGAATAGAAAAAACACAAATTTATGCTGACTTTATTTCCTCCCACATATTTGGTATCCACTTCCCACCAACTCACTTTTAAGGAGTATTTTAAACCCTCACAAAGCCAAAGGGTTTAGTTACTCTTGGGCCACAAGTCACATCCTCCTTTGTTTTACCTCTCCAGAGAGAAATCCTTGAGAGCTGCAATTCAAAAGTTTTTTGCTTTAAATAGAAGCCTTTGTTTTATTGTCTTTCTCCTTTTACCTGTCTCATATCACCTTGGGCTGTGAAGATAATGGCCTCTAGTCCATCATCTGTATATGCTACATCCTCTTTCTCAACAATTTTCAGTAGCCTGGCAAGTATTTGTGCATCTGTCAGCTTGGTGTAACGCAGCACTGCACACCGAGACTGAATAGGTTCTAGGGACAGAGATGTGTAATTAGCTTCTCTCTCTTTTTCTTAACCCCCCCCCCACCCACAACCAAGCATGTGTCTTCATTTCAGCTTCCAACAATTCTTATGTCTTTTAAAGAAAAAGGACATGTAAGCAGAACACAACCTCTGCTTAAGCACATACAGTTGTTATAGTCCCTCCCTTGAACCCGAACATGCTACTGGAGTTTTCCCAGATATGTGGAAATATATACAAAGCTAAGCTTCCTCTGTTCTTCTGGATTTCTGAATATAGATGTTTATCACGAGAAGTCTAAAGGTCTACAATGTGTTCACTTACAGGCAAACTTAAGGTTATAATTCAGAAAGGACAGAAAGGGCTCGGTACCCAGTAAACAATACATAAAACATCCTAAACAGAGTTGGATGCAGGTTAAGGCCAAAGCATAAGAAATCTGCTTCTGCAGTCATATAAGGCACTGTCCATCAGAAACAGTTGCTCAGACAGTTCCCTGACTACACAAATAAACTTTTATCAGCTGAAGTATAAGTGGCTTGATTTTTCAGAAGTACCATGCTCTCTTGCAACAAGTTGGATCAAGGTATTTCTGGAAGCTGAATTGGAAGTTAGCCAACAGTATGGAGAACATATGACATGTACATCCAGGAAGCAGCAGCACTTACCTATGATTTTGTCAGAGGCATTGCACGCCAGTGCGAAGCGTGTTGTTTTGGAATAAATTTCCATTGTTCTTCTCAGTGCTTGCTGTGCTCCATCTGTCATGCTGAGGGGAGACAAGGAGTCAGGACAGATTTTGCCCTTCACTCACTTCTAGGTGCAGCCTAAGAACTATTTTCATACAAGCTTCAGAGTTTACTGATATTAAGCTGTGCTCTGTAATATTCTGGTTTGATAAACTAAGCAGCTTTTTCTACTTATGTGTAGAAACCACCCTGCAACGCAGGTAGTCACTGAGACCTCCATAACATGCAAAATGACATCCATAGCATGCAAAATTAAATCATTAATGCTCTGAAGAACACTGCTAAGAATATGGAGGAGGACAATGTCCCGTTTTCATCCAGTGAAATTCTCTACATGAGCCAAACTCTTTCCAAAGAGAAGGAATCACAGAATCACAAAATGGTTTGGGTTGGAAAGGACCTTAAAGCTCATCCAGTTCCAACCCCCTGCCATGGACAGTGACAACTTCCACTAGATCAGGTTTCTCCCAAGCCCCGTCCAGCCTGGCCTTGAACAGTTCCAGGGATGGGGCATCTTTCCAGTAAACTGCTCTGTTTCATATCCAGAGCATTCCACATCAATATTCAGCATCTCGTTTGAAACAATGATCTCTTCTGGCTGTGAGTACTCCCATAAGATCACTGTTCAATCCATATTAATTTCCTAGGAAATTATTTTGAGCAGTTTGACAGAAACACTCAACACTGTCCAAGACTGTAGCTCTACAGACAGGAGAGATGCAGCACATTTCACACAGTAGCTGAGGCTAAAAAAAAAACAACATACCTGTCTGCTTCATCAAGGATGATTATTTTATGCCGACCTTTTGGAAGAGTGACCTTTTGCTGGGCAAACATTTTGATTTTGTTTCTTACAACATCAATGCCTCTGGAACAATAAATCGATTAATGACAAGTTGGGTGAAAATACAGAATAGATTTTTTTCAACAGCCACAGCAGCTGAAGTGCTCCTGGTTTGTTCCTGTCCCTTCAGCTGTTTCAGCACAACTGCTGTGGAATTATGCTTTAAGCCAGACTGTCCAAATGATTTGGGTTCAAACACCAACAATCCATGGTTTTGGGGATCTTGAAGAAAATAATTTAACAGTAGCAATATAAATATACACTAAGACAGTAACCTTATTTGCAGTATCACCACAAAATGAGTCATGTTTGGCACAAGTAAAAGGTAATAAATAAACAAAGGCAGAAACATTTAAGATTGCTTTGCCAGTTCTTCCCATAGCTCCATCCACAGCCCCAGCTGTGGCTCAGGTAGGAGCTGGATAGACTGAACATATCAACACAACACAGACACTTTCCTAGGGAGAGTCCATTCAAAGACCTACTTTTATTAAGAAAGGATTTTACTTTTTTGTCCTGTTTGGAAAAAGAAAGTTGTGATTCTGTAGTTTTTCTCTAACTAACAGAGTAGGTAAAGTGTAGTGTGCTCAGATAACCCACCAAGAAATGTCAGAATAGTTCAGGATGGGTCTGAACAGAACTTGGGAAATACAATCAGCCCTTAGTGCCTGATCTTTGGAGTACAGTCAGTGTCCTCTACACATCTAACACCCTGATCCTACATTTTAATCCTCAACTGCCATTATAGCCCTGATTTTTCTCACTCTAAGCACTGAAGAGTTTGAGCATAAACAACCTGCTCACTTTCCATTCTTAGGATCCTCATGAATACAGTGGGAAGCTTTAACTCTCAAATAAATTTGGGAAAAAAGTACCTTTATGGATTCTGCCCTCTACCTGTTTATATTTTCACATATGAAAGTATCTATAAAGTTTATAAAACATCAAGAAATAATATCTGTGTTGACGGATGAACACCAGAGATTGCCTAACTTTTACTTGGAAAGACTGCACTCAAAGTCTTAAGAGACCTTACTATAGCATTAAGCCTATCAAAGTGACCTGGGTTTAATGGAAACCTGCTTTTTCATTAAAGGTTTGGTAAGGTTCATTCATTCTCACCTGTCATTGGAGGCATTCAGCTCCAGAACAGCATCCTTTAATGCAGGACCAAGCAGAGCACGAGCCAAACACAGGATACTGGTGGTTTTACCTGTTCCTGGAGGGCCCTAAAAATGTGACAGTGAAACAACTGCTGGTAAGTTTAATGAAATTTTCTAAGCTGTGCTCTCTACAAATCTCCTCAGTCATGAAAAAAGGCTGCAACAGAGGAACTTTGGAGGAAACATGAGCCTAAAAGCTGTGCCTGAGCTCAGGATCCTGCTACTAAAAGAGGAAATATGCTGCAGGGAGAAGCACAGGATGTGTTTCAGCAGGCACCTGAGGTAGATTTAAACTTGTTTCCCTGTGTATTTTGCCAAGAACATTGCTCCAACACCAAACAACCAACATCTCCCTCACCAGTACACTCAGGCACGAAGCTGATCTGTACTGGGGGGCCATCCTCACTAGATTTCAAATCCAGGACCAACACTAAAATACAAGACAACACAGCAATACTCACAGCAATTATAATATTTGGTACATTCCCCTCTTTTGCAAAGACCTAAGAAAGAATGATAAAGAGAAATTATGCAAGAAAATAACATGAACAAATAGTTTCAATTCTGTTCTATTTTAAGCATCAGAAACAAGCTTCTTTTTTCCTCTCCTATTTTCATTTTTTGAATTTTACTGCTTTCCTATATTTGTTTTTTTTTTTTAAATTTAACTGTTAGAAATCAGCCCCTAGAATAACATACAAATATTTAAAAGCACTTAATGCCACATGTCTTTAGTACTCTTGCCTTTCCATCTGTTTTCATTATATACTTGCTAGTATAATCTTTTTGTTAACAAATACTGTGTTCAGATTAATTTGTCATAGAATTATAGAATCCTGGAATATAGCAAAGGAAGGGACCTTAAAGCCCATCTCATTCCAACCCCCTGCCATGGACAGGGGAACCTTCCACTAGACCAGGTTGCCCCAAGCCTCATCCAACATTTCTTTGGACACTTTCAGGAAATAATTGATACAGTAAACATTTATTTTCAAAAAAAACCAAAAAACAAAAAAATACCATTATATTTCTTCCTGTTGTTATACAAATTATATTTATTAATTGAAACAGCATTATTATAACTGCTACAAATTCTCTAAACTGTAAGTAATGGTCAACTTAAAACAACCCAATTGAAGAAGGCATATTTCCTTACACACCACTCAAGTATCATGTAAAACTTGTAATTTTTAAAGTAAATCAGGAAGCTTTCTTCCACATACTCAACTACCAATGTAAAAATATAATAGTGTTTTAACTAGCCTGGGGATCTATGCAGAAATATGGCTTTTTGAGATAACCTGTAAAAAAGATACAGGGACAGCTACACACCTCCAACCTGCTCACAGTATCTTCATTTCCAACTATTTCGGACAGTTTCATGGGTCTGTATTTTTCCACCCTGTAAAAGTAAAACTCCACACACTTCACCACATCTAGTAATGCTTTAATAGTGCTTCAGAGTGATGGACAAGGAGGAATACGTTAAGAGAGCACAGCACAATGATGGCTGGACATGTCTTCAGTGCAAGCGCTGCAGGGTCTCCATCACTGCTAAGCACAGAATTCCACAACACTAATCACTGACTCAGAGAATCCCGGAATGGTTTGGCTTGGAAAGAACCCCAAAGGCCATCTCACTGCAGCCTCCTGCCATGGGCAGGGACACCTTCCACTGGACCAGGCTGCTCCAGGTCCCTGTCTGACCTTGAACGCTTCCAAGGATGGTGCAGCCACAGCTTCTCCAGGCAATCTGTGCCAGAGCTGTACCACCCTGAAAGGTTTTACTTCCACTGGTATTAAAAAAAAAAAAAAAACAAAGGGAGGGGGAAAATGCTCAAATCATACAGGAATTCGGTGCCTCAGCCTGAGTGGAAAAGCCACCCTACGTTCCCATGGTCAACCTAGCACAGGGCTGACTTTCTCTGCGTTACTAAGGAAAACAACGGGATTTCCTTCGTTATTGATTTCTGGAAGTGTTCAAGGCCAGGTTGGATGGGGCTTGGAGCAACCTGGGATAGCGGAAGGTGTCCCTGCCCATGGCAGGAGGCTGCAACGAGATGGCTTTCAGATCCCTTGCAACCCAAACCATTCTGCGATTGCTGCCTTCCCAGCAACAGACGAGGCAGGTCACAGAGCGCAGGCAGAGTCCCCGATTCCGAGCCAGACTGAGCTCCTGCACCGCGGCGGGCACCCGGGGCCAGCCTTGAACACGGAGGTCTGACCGCGGCCGGCTGCGGCCGCCATGCTCCCCTCAGCCACCGCCACCACCCCGCCTTCCCGCCAACAGCGCCGCGCCCTCACCTCATTGGCTCTGCCGCACACAGTCCCGCCCCCCTCACCGCTCCGCACCAATCACCGCGCGCCCCGCCCCCCCCTCCTACCGCCCCCTCTCGCTCTGGTGGGCGGTCATGGCGGCTCAGGGCGGCCGCGCTCCCTCTCCCGCTGCCCCTGCTCACCAGGGCAGCTCGTAGTGGCCGCTGCCACCGCCGGGCGCGGCCCCCGCGGGGTCGACGGGTCCCCGCTTCTCGCCTGCCGACGGCCCGGCCTTCTCGTCCTCCGCCACATCCACCTCCATGGCGGCACAGCTGGCGCTCCCGGCCCGTCTCCCCGCCACCGCCGCCGTGAGGGGAGGCAGGGCCGCGTTGCCGGCACGCCTCCGGGGCGGGCTGTGGAGGAAGCCGGGGTTGTGCGCTCCGCAGCCGCTACCGGGTTCTGTCGCTGCTCGGTGGGGCGGGGAGGCGGTAGCCCATGCCCGCGGTGGTGGCGCCGTCCCGTGCCGTGCCGTGCCGTGCCGTGCTGTGCCGTGCCGTGCCGTGGATGGGCTGTTGGTGAGGGGAGGCTTCTCGCAACTCGGCTGGCTGGGCTTGTACTCAGTTGTTTACAGTCGCTGGGTTCCCTACCCTACTGCGTGTTAATATAACAATAATATGTTTGCATTTCAGCGGTCTAGAACGTTGTTTCTTCTATCTACCTCGTTCCCCTCCCCGCCCCCCCTTCCCCCGTAAAATGAAAACAATAGAAGATGCATTGGAAGATGTAAGAAATTACGTTATAGTCGGGGGGATGATTCCGGCTCTTTTTATTGAACACGTAATGTGTACAGGTTTCCCAGGGAAACTCTGGCTGCCCTGTTCCTGGAAGTGTTCAAGGGCAGGCTGGATGGGCATGGAGCAATTTTGTGCCCTGGAAAGTGTCCCCATGGCAGAGGGTGGAACCAACCAAAACCGTTCTGTGATTCTATGATTCGAAATGTTCTTTTCCAGATTAAGTAAAGGTGGCTCATCACCTAAGTCAATATTTTTTCTTTTTTCTTAATTGATAATTTTGATGAAATGTTACATGCTACCAGCCCCTGACAGAGAGCTGGGTTGTTGTATCTATAGCATTGGAATCTGGAAATCAGTACTCATTTTCAACCTCAGTAGTTACTGGGGCCTTGGTAAATCTTTCAGCTCTGTTTATGCTCCACATAATTAATGACATTGGTGTTATCTCAGTGTGCAGAGCATCTGTCCTTCAGTCTGATTCCCTGACTCCTTGGGAAGTGTTTCTAATTTAAGATTTGTGTGAGGCAGGAACTCAGAACTGACCATATTTGCAGCTCAGTGTGAGCAGTGACACTCCTCTGAAGGATAACTTCTTACTCATCACAACATCTGTATTCCCAGTGTTACTGTCAGTGCCTGTTATTGGTATTTTGGGGTTGACATATGAACATTTGCCTTTAGCCTGTAAAACTGATTCTGCCTATGGCCTGATGGAGTGAGGAGTTTAATGAGTTTCTCCTAAGACTCTAAAACTCTTGAGGGTGAAGTTTCTGTTTTGCCAAGTGCAGTTTCATACCTGAGTTTTTATGGTAAGTGCTTTAATTTTGTTTGGCACATTGTTTTTTATTAATAGCTGTAGTGATTCCTAGTGGTTGTAAGATAACTGTTACGTGAGGATAAAATTGGAAGTGCTCTAGTGCTCTGCACCTTTCATGTGCCTGGCTGAGTTAACATCAACATTGGATTAACCACCTCTGTTGGAAGTAAAGAAGTTAATTAATTAACACCACAATTATATGGCATATGAGGATGAGAATTGGGTTTTTTTTTTTTTGTATTCAGACTGTTTGTTCCTCAACAATATAATACTCAGTAATGCTCAATACTCACTAATACTGTAACACTGTAATACTCAACCTCATTCTGTTACTCATGTCTTTAGATTTAATTTTCTGCAGTGCTCATCAGAACCCAACATGAGACAGTGAAATACTGTTGGTCATAACAGCCTTCAGTGCAGCACCCTGGATGTGCTTTGATTTCTTGCCAAATTAAACAGTAGTTCTGCTCTTAGGAAGTACCAGCTTCTAGATAATATATCATTTTCCTGGCTAGCATTAATTCTACCACTCTACGTGTAGAATTGTTGCTGATAAGCACTCAAAGGACAATAAGAAAGGCTAATGATAAGAATTGTTGCAGAGAGCCTGATGACAGATTTTGATAAGTTTCTGTTACCAGTTGAAATAAATGTGGTTTTGAGCATGACCTTCTTAAGAGGTGCAGCCTCAGCATAGGCAGGAGCTTCTCAGTGGTTTAGCAAACACAAACAAGTATTTATTGAAGGCACAACAATATTGAGAGGGATATGTGGCAGGTGGACAGGCAAATGTGAGCTGAAAGTTTTAAAACCCATCATGTCCCAAAATCCAAACTGTTCTTACTCTAGTCCAACAGTTGAGGTCACAGGATACATCCAGAGTTAAATGAATTCCAAATTCAGTGCTGAAATAGCAGAACTTTTGATGTGTCATCAGGAATGCCTAAAATCCTGAAAGGAGAATACTCCTGAATTTAAGATTATTCTTTCAGACCTTTCTCCCTCAGAAGGGTGTATAGAAAAGCTTACTAAGTACTTGTAATCAGTATAGAGTACAGAGAAAGGCTTTTTGCTAATGGTTTATTCAGGAATGGGAGTGATCCTCTTCAGTGTATTCAAACAGCATCTATTACTAGCAGTGGAGATCCCCATCAAAGAAATAAATCATGACCTTGTGGTCAGCAAGGGAGTCCCAGCTGCAGATTCTTGAGGTGTAAGGCACAGATCTTCAAAAAATCATATGGAAGCTCTTCTCAGACCAGCTCTAGTCAAGGGCTCAAGCTCTAGTTCCCATGGGGAAACTAAAGCCCAGCACAACACGTTTTGTCAGAGAATTGGGTAAATGCAGAAGTGGTGGCAAAAGATTGCTGCTTTGCGTGTTGTGGTTGGTGAAAGTGAGAGTGGCTTGTTTGGAGTTTGAACAACAAATTGAAATTAGTGAAGACACTAAAAGTGAGGCAGTAGTTGAAGACGGTGAAAAGCAAGTGTGAGGGTGATGTGAGGTGTAAAACCCAGAAAGAAAGAAAAATAAAGCATGACAGGAAACTAACTTCAGGCAGTTGTTAGCAAAAAGTATAGATCTGTGTGTTCAGTAAGAAAAAATTTCTTGCGATGGTTTGAGAGAGGAGAACCATTTATTATTCAAGGTTGCATTGTTTTTGGGTTAAATCTGTGAGTTCAGCTTACTGTTACTGTTAGGGCTAACACTCATGCATGTTATCCTGCAGGTCTAGAAGGCCTGGGCTTCCAGGGGCTGAGACCTTAAATTGCAGCATTAAGAGAAGTGCAGAGTTCCTTGGGCTGTTGGTTGCTGGCCCCACTGCTGCAGCTGAAGCTTCTGCTCCAGCTGCAGCCTGCTGCTGTTTTACAGCCACAGGTAGGGAACAGAGCACAGACCACCTCGCTGCCAGGGACGTGTGGAGTCTGCAGTCCTCTTGCAGGCTGCTCCCTCTCTGTGCTCTCTCACACAGCTAGGCTGGAGAGGGTGGGATGAAGTCTCATGCTGCCTTTTTATCTTGTGGTCACTGAGGCTGAAAGCAGAGAGCAGAGCTAGAACAAATAGAGGGAGTGAAAGTAATGGTGGGGCTGTTAGAAGGGAGGCTGGGCTGGTGCTTCATGAAATAGGGCATCACCGTGTTAGGAGGTTTCCTGGGCCTGACATGTCTGCACCCAAGACTGACAGGGGCCCTGATTCCTGCAGAGCTGCTGTGCTTGAGCTCTAGAGCAAAATGGGATGATGCTGTCAGTACATGCAGGTATTAACTTGTCCTTGTTCTTGTAGCATCAAAAGCTCTGCCCATTCTTCATGTGTTTATCCATGCAGTGACCCTGCGGGTACAGTTGTGCTGATTATATGGGTACCCTTTAAAATTTCCTGCTAAGTGTAATGGTTGAGGTCCCACATTTTCTCTTCACCAGCCCACAGCCATTTCCCTATTCCTCATTCACTGCCTCATCCTTACTCTGCTGCATCTCCAAGAGTTGCAGGGTAACAGCAGCTCACCAGTACATTCAGGGTAAATACAATGTGACACCTGCTTACTGTTACCCGAGCACCTTCATTTGCAGCATCTCATTGCTTTTTACATTTTCGTTAAGTGCTTTTAATTTATTTTTTTTAATGCTGCCACACAAAATTTTAAGCAGTGTGCCACCAACATCTGCAGTTAGGAAATTCATAATGCTGGAAGTGAGGTAAGGCACAGGTCATGGTGACAGAGCAGCTGGAAAGATCAAGTTCAGCTTATTGCTACTGGGAGGCTCTAAAGTTGCACATATTTACAATTCTTTTCTATAAGCATTGGAAAATATTTAAAAGAATGTGTTTTAAGTGTTGTTTTAAGCCAGAGAAGCTTTATTATGATTTTCTGCTTGTGTTGAGGCATTTGTCCAGAGCTTTTACACTAGGTTACAAGACAAGGATGAAGCAGCAGTGACTAGCCAGTCCTACTCTCCTGCCCTTTGGATGCTTAAGACTGAAAATATGACTGAAATTTCCTTTATTTTTCTTCAAGCGCATAATAGAGAGCAACAAGTGTCCAGCCCAAGTCCAGCCACGTGGTTACAGCTTTAGTCAGTAGAGGGAGTATGGACATCTGGGTTAAAGCCACACAGATCACCCATGACAGCCAAGAGATTTAACTTTCTCCTAGAACTCCTCTTTTGTCTGCAAAGCCATGTAAATTCTCTATACGAACATTTTTCCTAGATGCCAAAATGTAGCCATTGATTAAGCTGAAAGTGTAGAAGAGGGGAATGATCTCTTGTGCTTCTCATGCTTTTCTTCTTGTTGCAGCCTCCCTGGGAGCACTTGTCTGTCTGCAGCTGGGGCATCACCTTTTCTCCTCTGTGTCAGGATCTTATGTCACCATGAGTGACTGTAGCAGGGTTCTGTTTGCCTCCAGGGAGGACACAGCCTTCACCTTTTCACTCAGGAAGCTGAGAAAGTGACTGCATGACTTAGAGCCAAACGTAGATGTTGCAAAGAGCATCCTGCAGAGCAAGTACTTGCTGGGGCTCTTGTGTAAGGGGAGGGATCTTAAGGAAGAAGAAGGAACCTGATGGCTCTGTGAGCTTTCTGCCTGAAGACTCACCAAGCTGGTGCAGAACTAGAGGAGTGATTTGGGGGCTCTGATGAATGGTACAATCCAAGAGTTTGAAATGGAGGTAGACAATCTGGGTTCATCTATTCTACAATCCAAGAGTTTGAAATGGAGGTAGACAATCTGGGTTCATCTATTCTTTTGCCAGTGTGTCACTCTCTGTGTTTTCAGGTGTAATGCTTGGTCTCTAATTCCCAGAAAATGGGAATGTGGACTGGCTTGATCTCTGTTTATCAGAAACTTCAAAATAAATTTGCAACAAATTTGTTATAAAGTGAATTGTACTTTTCAGTGTTACAGTATTGTTTAACTTTTGATCAGACACTAGCCATGGTACAGCACATTACTGCAAGAGTGCATCCAGCATTTGTACTTTCCTGTGCTCCTTCCTTGCATTAGCAGTCTGGAAACATTCTCCAGTGACTGCCCCTAACTGGTACTGCATGACATTATGCAGCCCATTTCAGCTGTATCTAGTCTCTTAAATGCTGGGCAAAACTTGATCAGAGACCTTGTTTGGCTGAGTGCAACAGAATAAATCATTACATTCATCTGCATTCATTCTGTACATGTCGCAGATGGAAATGCAATAGTGTTGTTGTTTATCAACAGTTCAGGATTTAACAGGCTGTGGAACTCTGGATTCATTCAAGTGTGCAGAGCATGGATTTAGAAGTATCAGAAGGAAGATCTGCTGTACACCAAGCCATCAAGTTCCTAAAGCATAAAGGATGAATTTAGCAAAAGTTTAAGGTAAGGGTCAAGTCTGGTTTGATTTAAAGTGCTCATGATAGAAAATGTGAGCAAAATCTAACAACAAAAAAAATTATTATCTTTAGATCTCTCTGTGCACAGGTGATTTTTTTTTTACCCCAAATGTTTGGTGTGGTTTTGCCTAGATGAGGAATCAAAACCAGGACGTGTATTCCTAGCTTTGTTTTAGGGGCTGCATATCAGTTTGGGATTGAAATGATGACTTGGGCTAGTAAGTCTGGAACCAAGTATCAAAACATGCAGTTGATTGTCTGAGGAGAAAATGGTTTGAGAACATTTCCTTGGTCTGGGAGGATATGAAAAGACACAGTCCTATGTTACTGGGTGAAGGTGTATTCTGGTTTATGGGGTTAAAGTCCAGCAAAACCCAGGTGCTGCATGAGCTGGCACTGCACAGGTAGAGTGGGAGGAGCTCCTTTCAAAGGAGCTGTGACAGGACATTCCTGTGCAGGTAAGCCTTTGTTTATTAGCTTTGCAATTAAGTCTCTTCTCCGCCTGAACTAAGACACTAAATTTAAGGCTGCTTCCCTAAATGAAACCTTAATTAGGTTCACTATATCCTTCAATTTAAGACATTTGTTATTTTTTATTTCCAGTTATCACAGAAGTCTGAGAAATAGGGGAGAGGAAAAGTTTCTCTTTCTTGCATTAGTCACCTGGTCTGTGCCACTTCCAAGTGAAAAAATCCTGTGAGAGCATGCCTTACAGAGTAAGTGGGACTCATCTGCAGGTTTGAGCACACATTGCATAACCTCCTGGTGTTTAGTCACTTCCCTGAAAATGCCTCATTTCCCTGCAGCCTGGTTGCTCTTTCTGCTGACCTACTGTAAGGTGCTGGTTTCCTCTAAAACATAAACCCAGCAGGAAAGGGCACTAAATTTTAATACTGGGAGAGCTCCATTGAAGCAGCAGAGTCATTTGTCACTTCACTGTTGCATTTAACCCCTATGTAAGAACCCAATGAGACAGGTTGCCTGTCTTCTATCAGTAAATCTTGCTTTAATGGAAATAGAGTTAACCTGATCAATTAAAAATTAGCACTTATATCTCTTCTTTTGTATTTTTTAACCTATACTTCCTCAAAGCAGCTTTAACTGTAGGAGGAGGGGAAATCCTTGCATGAATTTCCTTTGTTCCATGCCCCCAGAGCACCTCAGAGTGTTTGGGTTGCATTGAAAATGCAGTGATGCAGCATCCTTGGTTGTTTGCAGAGCTTCTGTGCTGCAAGTCACAGGGTAAAAAAAAGATTCTGTTGAAATTGGCTTGGAGAAGTCTGAAACCATTTTGTACATATAAATTGTTAATGTAATTTAAGGGTGATTTTTTTAGGGTTTTTTGTTGTCTTTAAAATTTCTACCTGCAGCAGTAAGCTTAGGTGATGGTTGTACTGAAAGAGAATTATTTCTTCCTTCTCTTACCCCTATACCATAAAGAGCACTTTAAATATAAATTTACTTTTTATCTAATCACACCACATGTCATTATTAATCCATATATTTTACTTCTACCTAGGAAAGCCTTGCGTATAAAATGTTGACATTATTAAAAGAATTTTGGCTACTGCATCCCAGGCTGCATTTTTTTTTGCCTCTCCTTATGTGTGTGGGGTTTTTTTTTGTGTTGTTTTTTCCCCTTCCTGTCATTCTGACTGCTCTTTCTCATTTGCTCAGCCCTACAGGGGACATATTCTAAGGGCTAAAATTCATTAGGCAGTAATTAAAGCAATGAAAGAGGCATGTTAATAAAAAAATACTAAATTTCTTCTGTAGTTTTCAAGAGATAACTTCTGCATGTGTTGTCTTTTAGGAAGTCTGTCAGAAAATAACAGGAAGCATCTTTCTTTCCCTTAAGATTCCAGAATTCACAAGAAGCTCAGGCTTCTCAGAAAGTTCTTGTTAGTGTCCTGTGCAAAATAATTGAAGTTCAGAACCAGTCAGTGATGATGGAAAGGCTTCTGAGGGGAGGCACAGCCAGTGCTGGGTGTTGGGTTTGAGCTGTGAGGGACTGATGGTTGTTCTTCTGCACACACCTAGAGATAATAAATGACATCTTCACCTTCACATCATCTTCTCAGCAAAAGGAAAGCAAAGGATTGCAGAGGATTGTTTACTGATAATAAGGGTGGTGTGTTATTGGGGACACCAGGAAATGGAAGGGGGCTGTCTGTCTGTCTGGGAGGAGATCTCTTTTTTCCCATGAAGGTGCTTATTCTGGGCTCAGGTGTGGTCCTATTCTGAAGGCACTTGCAAAACAATCTTTTGAGTGATGGAATTTTGGGACATGAGTGGAGTGTGGCAAACTGGGGAGAGGAGTTACCCAGAGAACTCCAACAGCTTGTGCAAGTGGCTGGGGCATATACTGAGTACTCCCAACTAAACCTTGGAGGGATCCCATCCTGTAATGCATCTGTGCTGACTGCACATCTTGGATTGTCCCTCTAAGGCAGTGACCCCTGCAGGATCCCCCCTGCAGGACACCAGCTGAGTTTGTTCCCTCCTGGGTCATCACACGGGCATTCTGGGTGCACTTTGCCCTTTGTGATCCTCCTTCCTACCATGGCAGGAAAGCTGGAAGGAAAGCAGCTTTCATGCTTCCATCCTGCACCCCTGCCCCTCCTTCCTGATGTCCTGGACACTTGCCAGCCTGTGACCAACTGTCCCCAAGAAATATTTGCTTCCTGGTTTTTTTTTTTTTTTTTTTTTTTTTTGCTTAGACCTCCAGTGGCCTCGTTTTTCATGAATAAAATATGAGCTGTTCTCCTGGAGCCATGCAGGGAGGAAACCACTGCCAGTGCTTTTCATTGCTGTGGTTGCTGATGCCTCTGGCCTCACTGACAAGAACAGAGGAAAGGGCTCGAAGGTTTAGTCCAGTGAATGTTTGCAGTGTGAGCTGTGCTGTCTGGAGCCAATACTGAGGAACAGCTGACTTTGTAATATCTTATTTCAAGCAGTTTGTAAGTAAGGAATTAAAACATTTCAGTTAGAATTGAAATTTTTGATTATCTTTTTCTCAGAACATGGCTAATGCTTGGTTTTTGGTCTCTTCCCCAGCTTTTTTTAAAATTATTGTTATTATTTTGTTATTTATCCAGATGAATGTAGAGTTGTACAATCTCTTGTCATAGCTGAATCACACCTTGATTTTTCCATCAGTTTCAAGAGTTTATCAAGATTCTTTTGCGTTAGCTTAATTTTTCTCACAGCTCCTCTTGTCTTGGCATTTTGTTCAGATTTAATAGACAGGATATGCAA
The DNA here is from genome assembly GCF_963662255.1 of Cinclus cinclus. Classification (NCBI taxonomy): domain Eukaryota; kingdom Metazoa; phylum Chordata; class Aves; order Passeriformes; family Cinclidae; genus Cinclus; species Cinclus cinclus. The sequence continues at coordinate 7,734,657 of NC_085067.1, forward strand.
ACAACAATATTAAATAATACCATTATACCCTGTTGGTTACTGTGCTTGATCTCCTACTTTGAAGACTTGATGAAGTGAAGGGATGTCAAATATTACTTTCTTACCTATATGGGTAAATACCAAAAGTATTTACTATGTTTTTTGGGTTTTTTTTTTGGCTTTAGAACTATTATCCCCTAAACATCATTTGTTTTGTCCTGGACATTTCCAGACTGCCAAGCAAAGCTTTTCATGCAGGTGTTTCTTTTGACTGCTATACTGGTACCAGAGCTGAGATCCGAGACTGATTCCCACACCATTTCTGGATCCTCCTTAATAATTTTCTTAAGTCCCTGAATTCAGTACTCATGTCAGCTAAGAACAGGTCAGTTTGGTAGATACATTTTCATAATTGTTTCCAAGTCTGTTCTGGGATTGAGCTTTCCAGTTCTGCATGTATGTTTGTCAGTGACATTTTGATAGAAACTATACCTGAATGGCTAAAAACCTCTTTCCAGGTGGCACATTTACTGGAAGAAAGATGCTGCCAGTAACATGTGGCAAAAAAAAAGCTAAACCAGGAAAGTTTGAAATGCCTTGCCCAAGAAGAGAGAGGTTTGGCCTTAAAATGTTGTCTTTATTCCCTATACTGGCACATTTTACTTCCTCCTTTAATGACTAACACAGTTACATTTGTGCATATTAATAAGCATGTCTTTATGCATGTATTTACCTGTTTGTAAATTCAGGGTATTTGTGTATGACACTGTATAGGTTTGGTTAAATACAAGTTGACCAATAGCTCAGAAAAATGTCTTAGATTTTGAAGAATATTACTTTTAATCCCTAAACATGAAATGCAGATTCCTCCACCTCTACAATGGATATTTGGAGATTATTTGGTTATTTCATCCACTTCTCTGTTAAATTAAACAACGTTGTTAAATTAATTTTCTCAATATTTCAGCTGTTATTAATGTAAAATATGGTTTATTGCTGCACTAGAGGAGGGTTCTTAGTCAGGCAAGGTGCTTTCCCAAGCAGTAGGGCTGTATAAACTGTATGTTCTAAGTCCTCTGTGACTATACTGTTCTTCAGAGACATCCCTTTTTGTCTGATCAGTGAATTCCTATTTTAAAACCTCCTGAAATGCCATGGCATAAGGTGATAAAGGGTGCTGAAAGGTCACAAAATGTTACATATTATAGTTAGGGTGAATGTGAGCTGGGCTTGAGCTGTTGCTTTCTCTGCCTTCCAGGGGTTCATCTGGAACACAGATGCCACCCGCACTGAGTTCCTTCAATTTTTTGGAGTGGAATAGAGAAATTCAGAGCTGCAAACACAATCTTTGTTGCAAAATGCATCTATAGCAGCTTTAAAAATGGGATTGATTGTACAGATTATCAGCCAGAAGCTTCACTGGTCTTAACTGTGAGTGGATGATTTGACCTAATACCAGAATACAGCAAAATGCCCCTTATGAACTTCCTTTGTTTCAGTGCATTGTAATAATCCCAACTGTGCTTAGTAAATCTCATCTGAGAATGGAAATATTACCTATAGAAAATAACCTTAGAATACAGAGCTACAGCATGTTGTGTGCATGCATGCACATCAAGTGAAAGGTGTACAGAGGAACCTGATACACCTCACCTCGTCTAGATTGTAGGTTATAAATAAGTTTATTAGAACTGGAATTTTATGGAAATTAATTATTTAAAAGATAGCTGCCAGCAGTAGATTTTATTTCCACAATACATCAGTCAGTGTAAGCGAGGTATTTGACTTCTTTATGCAGCTGGAAAACAGAGTGGAAGAGAAGACTATAATTAGAAAATCCTATGCTGCAGCAAAGTGGATCTTTCTTGAAGAAATGAAGGATTTAGAAACAAAAAGATTATGTCATTAAGGGATACCTTAATGACATCCCACTGCACCTCAAAAAATATAAAACTGGGAAAGGCTTGATCCTGATTAGGGAACTGTGTACCTGCAAGCCACAGAACAGTAGTGCACACTTGCTGTGGAGCTGACTTTCATGGTGTGATTAATCTAATTGATTTCCTGGAGATAGCTCCTGTAGGTGGAGTTAAACCTGCACTTATGACTTGTTCTAAATTTGGGCTGTGATTCCTTGTTAAACTCAGCAGGCTGGGAGCATAATGTGCTTCTTAGCACCGGTGCTTGGATGAAGTTCCATGGCAATGGGTGACAAAATCACCTCTCACTGAGACAAGCCCACAGCCAGCAGTGGGGTGTAGGCTGTGGAGCTGGGAAGTGATTGCAGCCTGCTGCTGCAGAGGTCAGGGACCTCAGGAGAGCTGGGTGGCAGCACGTCCTTGCTGAGGCCTCAGCTTTGGCAGTCTCCAGGCACATTTCCTGTGAAAATAAATGGCAGAATTGTTGTGGGACAGGTCTTGTTTTGTGTTGGGAATGACACCCACCTCCTGCAAGCCCACACTGGTACAGGGGAAGTATTTCACTCTTTTATCTGCATCTGGGAGATAGGCTTACAAGATTTTTTTCTTTTTTTTTCTTTTTTTTTTTTTTTGACACCTCTCAAAACAGCACAGTCTCAAGGCAGCAATGATGGAGTGAATCCAACAAGGTTCTACTTTCTTTTCATCTGCTGCTCAGATTGACCTGCTTATGTACTTCTAGATCTACCAGGGACACAAACTTGTCTTTAAATATAGCAGTATGTTTTTTTGCAATGTGGGGATAGGGACAGTGAAACTGCTCTGCAAGTTTGAAGTGCTGTTTACAGGGGTTATCTCTAATATTCTCTTTATGTTCCATGGAAACAACTTCAGGGCTTCAGTCACATTGGCTCTGTGAAGAAGGATCTGCATGGGCCAGGTATTGTAAGTGGGGAAATTGTTAGAATTCAGCTCCTTGGTTATTGGAACCTGAAAATTACAACAGGATGTCATTTGCAAGGCAGTTTTCTCTGGAAGAGCAATATAGCTTTGTTTCATGACCTTGATGTCACAAAGTATTGATAATCTCTTAAATCTATCCCACTTGCAACCAAAAAGCCCCAACAAGGTACAATAATTTGTCTGGATTTTGGGTTGGTATTTATAGTCTGCTTAAAAATTGCAGCTTTTGGTGTGATACATAGGTGTGAATGCAGTGGGTTTCTCTGCCAAACTTGCCTGGATGCAACAAATAAATTAATTTCAGTCTGTTGGGAGGACAGCTGTTTCCATGACATTTTAAGCCCAGTTTGTAAGTATCTTCATCTCTTCTTAGCATGCTAAATGGGCATTACATGGCTTAATTCATATTTGTGTTTTGCATACAAAAAAAAATAGGTTCTGTTAGTTTCATATTTCTTTTCTTCAGCAAACATCTCAGATAGTAACCTGCTATTTCTGTTCTGTTACCACAAACATTCTTAGAAGTATTGCAAAGGATGTGAAATGAAAGGTACAGGTGAATTACTGACTGGAACAGACCAGATGCCTGTTCAGGCGAACGCTGCCTTTGAGAAGCCCACTGTTACCACAGGTTCAAAGAAAAGAGAAACAAACATTAAGTGTGATATACCACAGTGGTAGAATCTGTTCAGAGAAGTTTACTTTTCTTCAAGAGCTGAGTTGTCTCATACTTTTAAATTCTAATTAGAATTGACATTGTTACTGCTGCAATATAACTATGTTAATTACCCTTAATATATTCTGGCATTGAATTCCACAGGATAATTTACATTAATTGCATTTTCCCACTTGTTAGCTTTATATTTGTGGTTTTTTAAACTTATTAACTTTGTATTTGTTGTACATTATATTGAGCTTGTCTGTCAGTACTTAGGACTGGAACAGAGAAGGCAGCATTAGCTAATTTAATGTGTGCTTTCCATATTCATTCTGCTGAGTTCCAAGCACTTTACTGGTCAGGTTGGTATCATTGTTTCCCTTTTGCTGTTGTGAAAACAGTTGTTGAGATGGAGGGAGTTTCCATTTTACACCAGCAGTAAAAGCAAAAAATGGATTAGGATCCAATTCTCATGTGTTGCTGTACAGTGCTCTATAGAGCACCACACTGGCTATGTTTTCACAGTGATTATTTCTTACAGGAACATATGTAGTTTATGTAGTGCAGTTAGTATAACTAAATTGACAGGAAACCGAAGAAGTGGGTGCAAGTTCCTGGATCTGGTTTATGCCACAGTATTTGACAGCCAAAATCCATGTTATGAAGGATTTTCTGTAATAAACATTCTAAGATGAAAATGAACACCTGGCAAAGGATCAAGTTTTCTCAACCTTCCTTCATCTGTTTTAGGAGTTGAGGCTGCCCTTTGCTCCTGGCAATCACTGCAGCAATATCCAGTTAGTGAGTGAGATCATTTGGGACATCTTGCTACTCTGCTGTCACGGGACACAATATTTCTGCATAAAGAAAGAATCTCCTTTTTCTAAACCTTTTCTTTAAACCTTTTACCATCTTCCTGAGAATTGACAGCAGGGATCAGTGGATGGTTCTCCAGTGCTCTCATGGTGATAGGATAACAGCCTATTTCATCAGTACTGAAATATGATGTGCTGAAGGTTTGGGCTGTGTATTTATGCTCTGCCCATTACTGTGGTATTTAAATCAGGTCAGACACGGTCTTTGGTTGAAACCTCTCCTTAATTAAAAGCATACCCTTTTTGGCAGGAAGCAGAGGGCAGTTAGTTGTACTGTTAATAGCCTCCTACCTTTTCCAGACCCCTTCTGCCTTACACAGGAATATTGTTACTATTCCATACCTCATGCAGCTCTGGCAGACCTCATTAATGTGAGACTTACATCACACCCAGTACACAAACCTGTTTGGGACCAACTACCTGCTTTAGTGACTGGAAATCAGTGGACTGTAGGTGATCCTGCGTGGGACTCGGGGCCTTTATGCTCCAATTTTTCTCATCTGCAAGTTGTTACAAAGATTGTTTCTTGTGTGCCTTGGGATCTTCTGAATAAGTGTTTCCTATGTTAAATTACAGCATCAGAGCCTTTTTAAGGATAATTTTGCTCTTCTGGAGAATTAAAGGCTGAGAAAATGAACTGGATGTTTCAGTGGTCAGTGCCCACAGCCACAGCAGCAATCCAAAGCACGTCCAGGCACTGCCTGCTGAAGATATTTTAAAAGCCTGGCTTTTCTCTTAAGCATCAAAATCGAAGCCTTGTTTTCTTCCCCTTCCCCATTAAACACAGCTTTGGTTGTAGGTACTGAAATCTTTTTAAGTGTTGGACAGAGATAGGAAACTTTTTCATCCTGGCTCCTGTCCCTTAGCTTTAATCTAACATGCTCCACTTCATGAAAAGGAAACAGGATTCTCCTGCCTCTCAGAGTACATTCTGTAGCTGTGCTACAAAACATCTGTTGCTTCTTTTGGGTCTAAAACAGTCTTTGTGGCAAGGCCCAAACAACATAGAAATAATCAGTTTTTTTCTTTTCTCTCACAACGTACAGGCTGGCTCCAGTTTGTTACAGAACTTGTTTGATGAGGTCAGAGAACACAATAAATCTTGACACCCCTGGTGACAGCAAGAAGACATATATGGAGGGGAATAATTTTTTTATATCCAATGAAAGATACTGATCCAGAAGAATTTGATTTGCAATGCACAGAGACTGAACTTGGAGTGTTTGCAGGCATGCTCATGATGCTTTGACAACTGGAAAAATGCAGAATTGTCCCATTGTGGGGGATCTTTGTCTCCCTGCTTTTTTGGAGGACACATACAGAACTATACAGAGAATTACTAGAGGTTTATAAAACAGGTTATGCTTCACCTAATCAATAGAGTGTATCAATAGAGTGTATGACACCACACTGGGAGCCCTAAGGCTGGCTTTCTTCTCTGGATTGAATATGTATGAAGAGAAGTGCATGAACTGAATGAAGAACTTGCTAATGCTCAGGACCTAGTCACCTGGATTCTGTGTGTTTAAGGGGCCTTTGGACAACAAACTTACCCCTCTCAAATTGATTCCAGGTCTACAAAATTAGGTGTTTTTTGCTCAACTTTGAGGTCAGGAGGCTTACAGGTCTCTTTTATTTTTATACTAGCCTGGGTAAGTGCAAATGGCAGTTGCCCTGATCTTTGAAAATGAACTCAGTAAAGGACAGTCTGCTCTTTAGTCTTGCTTTAGACAAGCAACAAGGTTTAGGGCAGTAACAAGGAAAATAAATACATTGTACTGTGCTGGAATGGTTTGTTTGCTACTTAACCTCTGGATTTTTGCTCTGTTGTTCCCTGCCACCCATGAATAAGATATGCTCATTACTGCCAAATCTCCCTTCAGTCTCTCCATGCTCTAATCCTCCTGTATTACTTTTTTCAGTCATGCTTACTTGGAGATGTTTGACTCTGAAATGCAGATGTCGACCATATTTCTGTTTCAGCTGAATGAACAGATATGTTCACAGATATTTCTTCTCTCTCTGACTCATTTACTTCATTTGTAAAGAGAAGCTTGGTCTTCAGACGAAAGACTGACTTAATAAAAGAGTTATTCCGATGTCTTCACTCCCACTGTGACCTTGCATAGGGCATTTGGACAAACATGGTATCAGAGGACAGAATTTCAGAAGGCCTCCACTTAATGGATGCTGAATTTCTCTGAACATCCACTTTCCTTTGGGGTCATGGGCAGGAAACAGCCTTTGCGATGAAAATGGCACTATTTCTTCAATCATGCAGCATGATTCATCTTACTGTTTTCTATTTATGTGGAGTGCTGTCCCACATTCCTTGGAATCATTGCTACTGCAGCTAGGTAGTTCACTTTTAAAATGCAGAACTACAGGAACTAGACTGTGCTAATGATTAAACTATACTCCTGGTTGGAGTTTAAGTAACTGGTTTCAGTATAGGAAATACACTAAAAAAGCAGGAAGAGCTCCTCTTGATCTTCATGATTAATGCAAACTGCCATGATCCTTCAACATATTTCTACCCACACTTCCTTTTATGTTAAGAAACATACAGGAACTCACAGAAGTCAGCTGGTAGAAATCCTTTCACAAAGCAGTTTCCAGCACACTGCACAAGCCACGTGTGCTCCCCTAAAGGGTCCTGGAGCCAGATATGGCCCATGTTGAATCCTGGCCAACAGTCTCATTTCTTCCAGTGAAACAGAATAAAGTGAGGTCTTCAGACAAGAGTTACCCAAATAAGCACCATCCGCTGTGCTGAGCATTTCTGGAAGGGACATGAGTGGGATTTTCATCACTTAATTGTAAACACCTCATTTGGCTACTTATCAGATATCTCTTTAATTAATGGATGGAAGGGAGCATCATTAGAGAGCAATTCATCCATTTTAGGTGTCTGCAGTATGATGAGGGGAATTCTACCCAGCGCCTGTTCCTCTGCACTCATTATATAGAAAGCCTAGACAGTTGGCTTGCATATAAATGTCTGAAGATGAGAGGTTTCTCTCACCTATCTAGAGACAACAGAATCTGCTGGATATTAGAGGCTTTGTGGTGGCTCTGGGTCAGATAACAAATGCCTGAAAACTTTGCCACTTGGCTGAGTCATTGCAATCATGAAAAACCTTAATTTTAATTTAAAGACTGTTTATAAGAAGTTTCTGAACTTTAGTCTTGGCCTAGAATGAGTAAGGCCTAAAGCAGCCACTGATCCTCAAGATAAGAAGGTCTTTCAGCAGCTATGTAATCAAAGGAAAAAAACAGCTTTTTTTTTAGATCACCACTTTAATCTTGTTTCTCCCACCAATGCTGGAATTTTGTGTTCTGCCCCCAGATGCAGAAGGCTCTTTATAGTGTCAGCCTGAATGAGCAGTAGGAGCTTACGCTGCCATTGCAGCTGTACCTTTGAGGCATTGGAAATCATGTAACTGAAAGTTGACAGTAATTAAGTTGTGCAATATTTTCAAATATAGCTTCTGCCACCACTCAGTTCCCACAGTACAAAGGCAGGGATTTCTAGGTCTGTGGTAGGGAAAAGAATGAAGGGATTCAACTCTAAAGCCCTTGTTGGCATCTGGGTCTTGATGTCACCCCTTCACGTGGCTTTCATGTGAACTGTCATCTTTAAAAGGCTGCTGCCTTTGGGGAACAAGGAAGGATTGGGGCATTAGGGTGGGTAACTCACTGGTATGTGACAAGTTGAGTATCTCATCAGCTCTTTGCAGAGAGGTGCTTTATCTTCTCATGCTGGTGAATAAAATGGAAAGGTACTTGAACATTTTGGCTGTGTTTATTTAAACAATATGGATAACAGCAAAATACAAAATGCTTGCTTTTTTTGTTTCAGGTATAAGTATTTTGCAGGCATGAGTATTCCCTTGCTTTTTACATTACATTGCCTGTGTAATGCTTCTGTTTGTCAGAGTAATTTAAAAGAAAACAGCAGTGAAGTTTTTTAGAGATCCCAAAAACAAATACAGATCCCAATTTGACAAATACTTGTCAAATCACAGTAATGGATCAATCAAGTGGAGACAGTTTTACCTATCTGTGAGAAGCCACTTTTCAAAACAAGATATATATGCTATCACAGAAAACAAGAGGGTAGTAGAGAGTATTATCAGGCAAATGTGATAGCCCAGAGATGTCAGAGATCACATACCAGGTCTCTGCACATAATGGTTTAATTAAAGTCATTATTCTGCTCACCTGTGTAAAATTAACAAGTCGTCACATCTTCATAGGCTGAAACTTTAGTGTCTCCTGTGCTCTCCCATGTCTGGGACATCGGTGTGGGGTTCTTTGCCTGCACACAAGCCCCTATGAATAAATAAATGGTTATTGGGAAATAGTAGTGTCTGTGGGATGATGGCATTTCAAAATTTATAGTCATCCTGAAGCTTTGTGACAAGCAGGTACAACAAAAGCTGAGCGACAGCTTTGTGGGAGAGCACTTGATAGAAGACACAAATTCAAGTCTACACTTCAGCCACATCACTGCCAGAGCTCTGTCCCTGGATGATCTTTCTTGTTCTCCCTGGAAATTCCCTTGAGAAAGTTCAGTCAGAGAGGCAGATTTGTCAAAATTATTCTAGGAAATTACTGTAAGAGCTGTGAACTATTTTTTTGTTTCATCATATTGAAGCCAGTGGGCTTGATTCTCTTCCCAGACCTGCTGACCTTCTTTGTCATGTAGACACGGGGCTGTAACTTAAACTTTTATGTGGAAGTTATTTGTACTAAGAACAAATTAGTGTATATAAGATTAAGCATAAAATTGTACAATTGATCAAAAATGAAGTTTGACTTCTAAGCAATTCCTGATTTGAAATCCTACCCTGAAGCACCTGAAAATATTAAAGAGGATTTTATTTTCTGCTTTAAACTGCTTTAAATTTACACCCCTTCTTACCAAATGCATGTCTGCATGTAATGCTTCTTGTTAGTCTCACAAAGGGAGGTCACCATCATTGCCCTACCACCATTTGGATAAGGAAAGAGTCTTGGACCTGAGGATAGGGACTGACTGAGCTGGCAAATCAAGTGTGGAGGTGGATGGAGAAGCCAGAAGTCCCATTGGAGTCCAAGCCTGATTCAATAGCCACCTTCTCAACATGTTCTTCTCCTGGCACCATACTGTCTCCCTAGGCAACTATGGATTAGAGAGCAGACAAAAATTCTTGTGTACAGAACCGCAAAGCAATGACTTGAGCTAGGATGTAGGAAAATGTCAGGGAAACACAGTGAACTAGCAGTTGAAGCAGAGGCGTTGAAGTCAGGTGCTTCAGGTTCTATTTTTGGCTTGGACCAGCCATTTCACTTCTTACTTTGGCTTCCCCTCTGCAAGATGAAAAATGAGGATGCCTACAGCTGCCTCCTGGGACTGGATCATCTTGCTGAAGCCAGGTTTGTCAAATCTCATATTCTGGATGATGCTCAGTTGACCTCAGCTCTATTATTCTCTGCTTTGGTGCCTGCACCTCCTTCATTTCTGTCTCCCCTCTGCTTTTTTTGGGCTCCCGCAGGCAAAATAATGCAGCATCACAGCAACAAATCTCAGGACTGCTGGTGGGTGGGAGCCCAGTCTGTTTCTGTATTCCCTGGGGCCTTCCACCATAGCATCTGATGTGCAAAATATCCTGGGCTGCCCCTTGGGTGATGTGGGGTGTCTGTAGAGGTGGTGAAGTACACTGAGTAGAATTATGGCCCTTGTGCAAAGCACTTCCACTCCTGTCTAAATTCGGGATGCAGTTTCAGGGCAGAGGCACTCGACAGGTGCTGGTACATGTACAGAGAAAGGCAGCAGAGCTGGAAAAGGTCTGGTGCACAAATCTGATGAGGAGTGGCTGAGGGAGCTCCTTTTCCTAGAGATAAGGAGGTTCAGGGAAGACCTTTTCACTCCCCACAACCCCCTGACAGGAGGGTGCAGCCAGGTGGGGGTCAGGCTCTGCTCCCAGGAAACAAGGGACAGGACAAGAGAAAACGGCCTCTAGTAGCACCAGGGGAGGTATGGATTGGATATTGTGGAAAATTTCCTTATCAAAAGGGTTGTGAAGACCTGGCACAGGCTGCCTAGGGCAGTGGTGGAGTCACAATCCCTGGAGGGGTTTAACAGATGTGTAGATTTAGCACGTGGGGGCATGGATTAGTGGCGGCTGTGTCAGTGCTGGGGGAATGGTTGGATTCGATGAGCTTAAAGGGGTTTCCCAACCTAAATGATTCTATGGCTCAGGCATGGCTCTGGGAGGGAATAGCAGGATGTGGTGAAAGCCGAGTGATCATCATCACCTCAGCCCGGCCGTCCTTGCTTTGAATGAATGAGTTTCCAAGGTTGCAGATGTGTTCTCTTTGCTGCGCTCCCCGTTAAATCCCGGCTAATTAGGGGTCTCTCCTTTTTTTTTTTTACAGGAAGCACCACCAGCTCCTCCTGCCCTTCCCTTCTTGTATCAATTAAAATCGATACCACCTAAATTCAGGCGTGCTTAGAGAGCTCCTCCTTCCCCGAGCCCCTTCCCAGTGCCGCGGGGACAGAGGCAGCGGCTCCAGCGAGCAAAAGGTGATTTTACGATTATTTCGGGTTTTAGGGCAGGGGCGCTCGGGGCTGCGGGCAGCCCGGAGGAGCCTCCGCGCTGCCTTTCCACCCTCCCACCCGATTTCGGGAGGAGCCAGGACCCAGCAACCAGGAGAAATTCGGCGCGGCGCAGCCCCGGACCGGCCCCTTTGTTCGTGTGGGCCCGGCCGTGAGCCGGGAGGGACAGAGGGAGTGGCGGTGCCGGCCCCGCATCCTCCTCCGCCCCCGCCGCTCCGAGCCACCGCCCAGATCCCTCCTCCCGGCTCTCGGCTCGGCCGCGCAGGGAGTGGTAGGGCGGCTGCCGGCCGGGCTCGCATCCTGCGGTGCCACCGAGCCCCCGTCCCGCTCCGCCGGGCGGCTCCAGGGTAAGTGGGACAGCGGGAGGGACGGCGGCGCCCGGCCAGCCCGCGCCACAACAAAGGAGGGATGAACGGAGAAGGTGCGGGAGGAGCCCGGGCAGCGGGGATGCGCCGCTCGGTACCGGTGGGCGGCTCGGCCGCCGCGCGCATTGTCCTTGGGCTGGGAAAGGCACCGAGCATCTTCGGCGGCCCGGCATCCCCGCTGCATTCCTCGGCCGAGCAGCACCGGCACCCGCCGGCGGCGGGAGGGGTTTCGGGGGGGGTGCGGGCCTGCCGGGGGCGCGCACCCACCGAGAACCCGGCAGGGTGCGGGATGGGCGCTCGCCGCTGCTCCTGGGTCACGGTGAACGCGCGGTTGGAGCGGCCAGGGAGGCAGCGGCCTGATGCCATGGAGACGGAGGTGGGAGTGGGTGTCAGCATCCATGTCTCGGTTCCGAGCGACTTTTGGGTTTGAAATGAGAGGGAAAATTGTCTTTTGTCTTTGGGCAGCTTAACTCCTAGCTGGGCTCAGCGTCCTCGCTCGGTTTTTCTTATTTAACGATCCAGATATGGACATTAACCACATCCTGCAGGATCTGATGTGGGTTTTTTGTCTGTTGCAAGATGTGCTTCTAAGGAAGGCCTGGGCTGAGCTGCTGGCGTTGGCACAGTGCTCGGGTTATGACAGCCAGGCAGATGCAGGAGGGCTCTGCCCCTTGCATCTCCTGACACGAAACAGCAAAGAGTGTTTGGGGCAGCATCCAGGGATGGAGGCAGAGGCATGAGTTGTTATCTCTCCAGTATCCAGGCAGGCTGCAGCAGCATTTTGGAAGTGCTGGAAGACAAAGCACTGTGTCAGCACCGAGTGTTATTTGCTGCTCTGTTGAGCATCAGCCTCACAGGCCTACAAACCTTGTCTCAGAAACTCATCCTGCTGGAATGGATGTCAAGTTTTACCAGTCCATCCATTACTGCTGGCTAGAAGTGTTTCCCTGAGGGTGACTTTCATCTCAAGAACTGGTCTGCATGTGGACAGAGATATATTTGGAGTGCCTGGCAAGGCTTGTTGGCCTTAGCCTCTGCCCAGCTGCCTGCTAACACCATTCCTCTCCCCATAAGTGCTGCAAGAGAGCCCCATTAATCAGCACAGGTCTGGCATTGCTGGTGTGGTGATGCTTTTGAACATAGTGCAGCTCCTGATCTTAAAGTTGGCTCCGAGATATGGCACATTAAGGAATTACCTGCCTGCTGTTAGAGCCTGCCAGGGATTAGGAAGGAGGGAGTCTTCATCAAATGGCAGTGTTCTCACAGAAGTTGTCACTGCCTACCAGAATTCTCTGGGAGTACAGGACTTCAAAGGCTCAGCTCTGAGACATGGCACAAGTGACAACATTAGCACCAGCCACTGCAGTACAGCAGAGAGAAGCTGTGCTGGAGCCTGTCTGTCATCTCAGGAACACTTGTGTGGGGCTGCCCTCAATTAAGGGAAACCTTATGTGTTTTGTTTTTGGGTTTTTTTTTTTGTTTGTTTGTTTTTTTTTCAGGAGATGCTCTTAGGATCAGTATGGGTGGGATTATCTATTGAGGCCAAGACTTGGTATGTGCTCCCCTAGCCTTGGAGGCTGCCATAATCTACTCTAGCAAGGAGCTCTTCCCGGTGTGTTTCCTCTTTATCCTCACTTGTGCTTTTTGGTTTGGCAGAAGAAGCAATGGAGAATGCAGAGGGAGTTTTTCTGCCACCAAGGGATGTGGTGCTGGAAAGACATCCAGGCTGATTCTTCTGTTGTGTTATTGGTGGTAAAAATGGATCAAGGCATGTGTTCCACCTCCTGATTGAGGCTGTTGGTTTTATTTATCAAAATGCTACCTCTGTCCATGATACTTGGGGATTTTTTTTTTAGAGGGTGTTTTATAATTCTGGTCAGGACAGGAGACAATATATAAAGCAAGTTCCATACCCCAGTGTTGGAACCACTTTGCGGAGAGTACACAAGGCATGGCAAGCAAGTTTTAGATACTTTTAAAGTTCTGGGAAAACCCAGGTATGGGTAGCTAGACCTGAGTGTGACTTGTTGCTAGCCTGTGTTAGACACTGGTGTGCATGTATTTATAGAGACATCGGTAGATAATTATAAAAAATCTATTTTTTTTCATGGATGCCTTTTATAAATATCTTGTGTCTCTTTTCCTCTCCCTCTTCCAAAGGCTCAAGAATGACCAAGGAAGTTGCTGACAAGGGTTGAGAACACTATTTTTTCCTCTGTTGCTGACTTAAGTGCCCCCACTAATCAGTCTCTGGCTGTTGTTCTTTTATCACTCTTCTTGTGATATTTATGGTAGAATTTCAGGTCTTGTTAGCCAGGGAGGACACCTTGGATAATAGTACTGGTGATGTCAGACTCCAGCCTGACTTGAGCTTTGTTTTACTGGTCAGCTGTTTAAAACAGCTGCATTAAGTTGCTGGATAAAGACAAACTGTCCATGCTTACTCTAAAAGCCCAGGTTAGAGAAAGGAATTGGGCTTGGTCTTTCCTACTCTACTCTCTTCCTGTCTTCTCCATGTGGGTCCTTCCTGTCTTATCCCATGTGGAAGTTCTTGTTTGTATGGCTGTCACTGATGGAGACACACAGAATTCTCAGTATATCATTGTACAAAGTCTCTTTCTGCAGCACCCCCGTGCTCTTGGAGCCTTTCCCTGTTCTGCTGAGAGCAGTCTGTGTGCTCTGTTGAGTGTTGATGCTAAACAGGACAAAGCAAAATAATTTCCCTCATAGCTGGATTTAATTTCTTGCTCTTACATGATTGTGCAGTAGCTCTTGTTGTGGAAAAATTACTTTGTTGCATATGACTGATACTTTCTGCAATTCCCAAAAAAAGGAACCTGTTGAAACCCCTTTTAAATAAAACGTCCAGCAAACTGACAATGTTTATGCATCAAACTTTTGGGAAATTCCTGTACACTGGTACAGCTTTTTTATTATCCCATTCTAAATAAGTGAAACTGTGTCTATAAAACAGCCATGGTTGGTTTAGATACAGCACAAGCAAAGATGTGTGAAGAAATAAAACCAGCTTTGTCATATTTTTGTTGCTTTTTTTTTCTTCAGAATGATGGAATTAAATATTATGCTGACTTGAACTGGCACTGAAATTAAGTGATATTTTAATTTCATTTATTTGTTTGTATTGAGCTAATGTTTACTCACCTGCATAGTTGCAGAGGAATGAGGCACAGACTGGCAAAATTCCATGTTGCAGTTTCTGAGCTTGTCATGGAGTCTCCATCTCCTCTTCCCAGTCTGCTGAAGCACAAAGGCAATCTAAACTTAGGTTTATTTTGAGAGTTTATGCTCTGAATTCTTCTGTTGACTCCCTTGATAACTCTGTTTGTGCCTTTTTTTGTGAAAGCCAAATGATTATTTTTGAAAATATTTATACTGTGTTTCTATAAAATAAACACTTCAGAAGCATTTCCCAAGTGCTTTGATGGGTTAAATATTCAAGGAGATAGTGGTGCCATGTCTGCCACTGTTTTTTCGGAAGTCTTGAGAAAAATAGTTTCTTTCTGTTTCTCCCAGGTACAAAAAGGGTGTTGTAATTCTGACCTCCTTTGGGGTTTGTGAGTGAAGTGCTCTGGGGATGTTTGGTATTTGCATCTTGGAACTTTTAAATCCCTTTTTGCTCCTTTTGAATCCCTTTCCTGTGCTTTTTTAAAAAGGTGATGCAAATTAAATTGTATTGCCTGTGCCAGAGCTCTTGGTCGAAATTTATTTTAATTTATTTTACTGGAAAGCTTGCATAGTGTAGTAAAGGTCACATGGATATTGGTTACATTGGAAATATTTCACAGAAACTTCAAGAAATCATCTGATCCATCTGTCTGTTCCAGATTGGATCTGTCTTCACCTGTCATTCAAGACAGAGGTTTGAGGATTTTTATTTTTTAAAGAATAATGTAGCAATGAAGGAATTTGCACAGCTTCTCTGGGCAGTCTGGCTCAGTTTGAACTCTTTTCTGTAGTGCATGTCCTTCCCTTTGTTTTGTTGTTGTCACTGTCACTTTGCCTATCTGCATATTTCAGTACTAAAGACAAAGGTGCTTCGCTGACAGAAAACAACACGATTTCTTTTGCAGCATGAATTTGTTTTGCAGCACATCCTCTGGTGGGGCAGGGAAGGCTTCCAGCCTGAGGCACCAGCTTCTGACATGGTCACTGACAAAGGATTTCTCTGGCTGATCTGTTCTTTTTCTTCCTTTGGCATATTCCCCCCCTATTTATCTGTTACATCATGCTTTGACAACTTCTGTGTCCTGTAATTAGTACTGGAAACTTTTCAGTAGCCTGACAGGCACAAAAAGCAGCTGCCTGTTGAAACAAGCAGCACTTTCCCATCCTTTGTGAACACTCACATTCATGACCTGCAAGTGCCTCCCCTGGATGCAGGGGCTATCCTGGCTGTGGAGCAAACCTCCCTGGAAAAAGAGGCCTCTGCAGTTGTGTTTGTTTAATGGGCTTTGTAGCCTCATATTTAGCTGTTGTATGTTATGTACTCTGCTACCTCTGTGGCTCCTATCAGCATGAAGTTGACCCTGGTGAATAAAGCTTCTTCCTTGGCTATTTTTAGCATTTAGCTATTTGTTTTATAACTGAAATCCTTACTGTGCAAATTGGAGCAGGTCAGTCTGCAACCTTGGATAAGTGCCTTTCTTTTTTTTTCCCCTCTGGACTTTTGTTTCCCAGCTGGTAAGTTTGGCATGTTTAGCTGATGACCCATCCACCAGCCATCCCTAATGGAGATTTAATGATGGAAAATATGGCACAAAAAGGCAGGCCTGTTTGGAATATGCTGGTGAGACAGAGGATGCCTGTTGGAAGAAGGATGTTTTGCCTTTTGCTGTTCATCTTCTGTGTGTCTGTTTACGTGGGCTTTTACTGGGGCCTTTATAGTAGGTTTTTGAATTTGCTGAGTCTCATCCATGGGAAAACTTTATTTATGTGTCCATATATTTATGTATATTTCTAGTAAATAATACTGGCAATATCAATGCCTCATGCAAGCTTAATCTTGATGTCTCTGAAACATCTGCAAGCACTATTCCTTTATTTGTCTCTGAATGTCCAAAAAGCACATTGGCTAGGTGCCAGGAAGGTGTCGGAACTCTTCCAGCACACTTACACAGAAATGTCAGAGTCAAATAGTACTTTTTGGTGATCATATAATTCAGGTTTATATAGTGCTATGATACAATCTGCCTTAAGATGCTGGCAACTTTGTTTGCCATTGTTAGAAGTGATGACTGAGTTTTTGCTCTTCCTTATTAGTTGAAACATGACCAGCTTGTGTTAGAGATGTTGTGCCACTGCTCTTTGTGATGTAGGGAGCTGCTTTTTGTAAGGGCTCTATACCTGCTTGGCTAGATGAGATTATATCTTGATCTCTGTACAAAATCATGATTGTGGCTTTGCCTACATTAGTGGTATAGAAACAACCTGTTTCTGTGAGAAGTGAAGGAGCAGCCAGGGACACGTGGTGACTCTAAAGCTCCAGCTGGAACACGTAGTGCTGTGGTGCTCCAGGAGTCTGGTGGGCTGATCCATCTGTCCTGCCTACCTGCTTGCAGACTGAGTTCATCACTCTTATCTCCAGAGATACTAACAGTTAAATTGTATTTTTAGCACTGGCCTGTCTATCCAGATCCTTTCCTTTTGGCTGTTGGCATCTACACATTATGGACTGCTCTGTGTGCTTCTCAATGGCATGGCAGTGTCTGGATAGAGATGCTGTTTGGAATTAGGCTATGGAGCACTCCAGCTTCTGCTGGGTCTCTACTGCTGTGGAAAGAGTCTGGGATTGACAGCCTGGTCCAGATGTGGCAACCTCTCCTATTCCTGCCAGCCCAACACGTCCTGCTGGAGTGGGCATGTTCAGTCTCCACACCTGCTGTGCAATCTGACTGCATAGGGTGGGGTTTTATTTTCTCACTCCCTAGAGACTGCAGTCCCCAGCCTGCCCATGTATGACATGCTAGGGAGCCATTCTCTGATGCTGGTGTGGCTTGGTGCCCAGAGGCTTTGAGCTGGGGTCTTACCTTCTTCCGTGTGGTGCAATCCAAAGTAAACATTGGCTTTTGCAAGGCAGGGTGTGAGGTGTGGGGAAAAAGGATCTGTGTGGCAGGAGGAGGTACCATATCAAATTGGCCCTTATCTCTCAATATTATAACTTGCCCAAATTATTATTTTGGTCATCGATAGGGATGTAATTTGAATATGATGGGATGTAATTTGAATAAGACGTGTTCGTTCTTGTACTTTAAAGTTCATGAGTTATCCCAACTCCTGTTGTGTGAGGAGTGTATGAGATGAGTGAGATTACAGGTGGTAAATTAAGAAACTCCATGATTAACACATACGGACTGAAAGCCAACTCCAGATTACTGTTCTCCTTGTCTGCACCACTGGTTGTGGTGGGAGCTGTGTGGATATGTCAGTGTGAGTGAGGGTTGGCAGTGCTTGTAGAGAGGCTCAGGAGAAAGCAGCAATTAAAGTACATAGCCCAGAGGTCATCTGCTGAAATGGTAGGCTGAGTTTGGGCTGGTGAATCAGCAGGGAGAAGGAGGGTGCTTCTGAGAGCAACTGTGTCCAGCGTGGCTCTGTGGCCATCAGTACAGCAACAGGGAGCAGGGTGCTTGTGTGGGCAGAGAGGATTGGGGTTTGTACTTGGTGTCCCACAGGGAGAGTGGGTTTGCTGCTGTTGAGTGTCTTTGAGCTCAGATCTTTCAAGAGGTGTAACCTGCTGGTGTGCCCCCCTCAGTTGACAGATTGGTGCTGTTACTATCCCTCTGTATGTAGCAAGGACATTAGTGACCACTGTGGAAGAAGGAAGCAGGAGTCCTGGCTGTCAGTACTGTATCTTAGCTATGAGGTGATGGAAGGTTGGATCTTTAGAGGTGCCTTCCAACCCAGCTGGATCTACCATAGTCTGTATTTACTTTTTGGCTTCCCTCCTGTTGTATCTTAACACTCAGAGAGTGAAGGTGGGTTAGTTATTCTTTAAACTTTTGGGAACAGTTGCTTTGTTTGAAGGAATGAGATTATGTTAGCTCATAGTATTTGGCATAAAGTTTGTCCTTGGCCTGGTGAGACATAATGGGGTGCAGCATGCATTTTGGGCTGCTCATATCTAGAACAGACTGAATTCAAGTGAGGAGGCTTGAAGAAGGTCAGCTGAGATAACCGTGGAACTGGTGAGTCTCATATCTCAGGACTTCTCAAAGGGGAGCATTGCTTGCTCAGAATGGCACAGAGCAGGCAGACAAAGGGCAGAGCTGTCTCCTGGGAGTTGGGCACAATGGGAGGGTGTCAGAGTCGTGCAGAGGGCACAGGGGGAACGTGGGCAGGCTGGCCTGGATAAATCTGCAATGGCAGCTGGTGGGGGTTTTCCTGGGCAGCAAAGGCTGAAACTGTTTGGAAATATCTTGCACAGTGGTTTCATAAGTAATGGAAAGGGACTGCAAGCAGTGGCAGGGTTACATATTCCTATCCTGCATCCCTGCCTGAGGTTTTGGCAGCTTGTGGAGAGGCAGGGTCAGGTTTCCCTTGGTGTTGAATTGGGGTTGTTCTGAGGAGATTCTGTAGTAGATGTAACACCTGCAGTGGCAGTGGCCCAGGGCAAGGCTTCTGTTTGGTTCCTACTGGGATGACCAGGTCTTCATCACAAAAAGGATTGCATTAACATGGTGCCTTTTCCTAGTGCACTTGAGAGTGTGTGTAGACACTGGACAGCATTAATGGAGCACAGTGAGGGCTTTGTCCCAAGGTACACCAGAAACTTGTTGTATCCTAGTCTTATTAACCAAATCATCTGCAAGTTTCATGTGGCAGTCACTGCAGTGCAATCAGACAGGCTGAGCCTAACTTGTAAAAAGGGGGGGAAAATTCAGGGCAGAAGGGACCCAGGTCCTGGTTTTGTTTCATAATCAAAGTTCAGGACAGAGGTTAGTTTATAGAAATGCACAAATTAAAATACATGTATTATTCTGAACTCCAGATTAAGTGCCAGGGTGAATTTTAGTGCTATGCTAAATCAGCAGTCAAAAGCTAGGAAATTCCAAAAATTCAGATCCTTCTGTAGCTCTGCACAGCATGCATAGCATGGCTGGGTTGTTGTATAGATCATATTTAATTAAAGAAATGGATTCTCTAGTACAAAAATACCAAACCATTATAATGGAATATATACGTCATGTATCATTGTGTTTCCTGCACTCTGCTTGCTCTCCTCATGTTTCTCTTCTAGATGCTGTTTTTGACAAATAAGACTTCCTGTGAATAGGGAACTTGGATTTTATAAAAGCCTCATGAATTGTAGAGAAATCTCTAATAGAATTGAGTGGTGATAAATCAAGTCTGAGCTGACCTGCAGGACACCAGTTGTGAAACCTCTGGGTATGTTCTGTTTTCCTTCTTGGGTGAGCCTGCAACTTCAGTGTCATGCCCCAAATAAATCTCTGCAGGGACACTGTCCCCTGCCCCCAGGGCTGAACTCTAGGGAGCAGAAACTCATGCAGAACCAAGACCATGTCCAGGATTTTCCCCACAAATTTGAGATAGTTTTGCTCTGCAATTAGTACAGAATTGTTGCTATCTACTGTATCAGTCCTCAGTAGCATTTTTCCAGTGTGAGGAGCACAAGCTCCTCCAGCTCATAAATTACTCCAAAGGTTATGTAATGACTTCCTTGAATGTACTTTGGCTTTTTCTCTCTGCACTTTGCCTCAGGATTTACATTGTGGTTTTTACAGTGCAGTAGGAGGGCTTTTCACATTGCTCCTTTAAAAAAATCTTGTTTTAGAAGTAAATCACAGGATGTTTAGTCTATCATAGAGGTTAGAATTAGTTTTAAAAATACCTGAGCTTTTAAATAAAAGTCTTCTAGGCTTTCCCTTGGCATTCTGTGCTAATTATTACAAAACTTGAATGAGCAAGAAGACTAAACACACCTTTTCTAGAGGTTAACAACACTTCACACTTGTCAGGGAAACTGAGTGATAACAGAGCTTTATGGCTGAAAACCTGTTTGAATTCTCCAACTACAAGAGAGAAAAAACCTGATGGCTGACAGAGGATGTTCCCCGTTTTTCCCTACATGTAAGTGGAAGCAGTATGAGGAGTATGAAAGCTCCTTTCTTTCCTACAGTCCTCTGTCTCCATTCCCCCTATGGGAAAAGGAAAGGTTTTCTTGGAAGAGGAGTCTGACCTTAATTAAAAATGAGTGTCTCTCATTTCCTCTATACTTCAGTTAAGTGCAAGGATTTGCTCCTAATCTGCCACGTGCTTCAGAAATGGGTTTCTGGTGGTTTGTCAGAAGGAGTAACTCATCAGAGAAGTGAGAAGCCAGTGGCACAATTACCTTGGATCGGATGGAGCATCTTAAGGAATTAAAAGATAAAATTGCCTTTTTTCTCAGCGTAATCTGTCTCTATTAGCAAAGCTGCAGTTTGGCGTTATCATATCCTGTCTCTGATGGGATTCATTTCCTGTCCCTTTCACACAAGCCTGAGCGCTTCAAGTCTGGCCCTTGGATTTGGATTTCAAGGCAAAATTCTGTTCTTGAAATCCCTAATCCATCTTTGCAGCATGGTCAGTGTTGTGAGGTTGTAAGCTTGGGGCACCAAATCTTAACTTGCTTTTGTCCCTAGCATGGGACACTTGGTAGTAAAATATCCAGGAGTTAAGAACTACAGGAGATGGGGCTTTGCTGCCTGAAAATCTCATTTCCCTGGGAGTGGGAAACGTGCAGAAAAGCTTGGAAATATAGAGTGGATGCAACCAAATGCTCAGAAACAAGAAATAAAATAACTTAAACAAATCAGTATCTTTAGGCCAGTAAAGGTTTTATATAAGGCATAATAAAGGAATACTAGATTTGGCTCTGAAAGCTTTTTTGCCTTTATTCTGTGTGCTCATTGAGGTGAGTGCAGAATTCCTCCAGTGATCAGGGGATCAAATTCTTCTCTAGCATTTTATTTTCCAGGAGATGTTGAGCTTCACATACTGTTCTGAATGTTTACAGTGCCTGATGCTGAAGGTTTGTGCTCTCAGTGGTGGTGCTTTCAGAGGGGAAGCAGGGGTGGCTCTCAGGCTCTAAGGTAGGTTTGCTCTCATCCAGAGTCCCAAAGGCTCTGACAGAAGTCAGAGGTTGAAACCCAGAAACCACTTGAAGGCTAATGGAAGAGTCTTTGTGTAGGTTGAGCCATATGATAGCTTCGAAAAGGGCTGAAATTCCACTTGCAAATGTGCTGTATCCCAGACCCTGGTGTTCCTTATCTGTAGCATGAGGAAAGATGGAATAGTTTTTAAATAATGGCACAAGCAATTGAGTCTCAAAAAATTGTCTTAGGTGGGAATAGGTGAAACCAGAGACTTTTTTGTACTAACCTTTCTGTATCCAAATTGTTATCTTTGAAGTCACTGATTATTCACATAAGTCAAAATTATTTTTTGGAAAGTGTTGTCCTGCTTCTCTGCATTGTTATCATTAACCTTTAGGACAACACGGTAATACTGACTTCCCTCAGTCTGATAATTAAATGCTGTTCTTTACCTTTTTTTTCCTATGGGCCCCATCCCTGGAAAGGTGTGTGTATCTCTGACTGAAAAATTCAAATTTAATTTCTTACATGTGAATTTTCAAATTTAGAAAATTAGGAACCTAAATCTGGACCAAATTGTTCAAGCAGTATTCAGGTACAGCTGGTTGGAATTCTGCATGAGTCTACTCTTATAGTGAAATCCCTGTGCCTTGCCCAGGGTGTCACATGGGGTAAACACTTCTTACATCCAGATCCAGCCAGAAGGAAGCACCAGGCACAGGATGGATTCAGGTCAGCTCAGCCTGGTGTCTGGAAACATGTTCCTGTGTTTTGCAGTTGTTGCACTCAGTAAGTCTCGAGGTGAAGAGATCCTTATTTTTGTGGATACCCATAAGGGCTTTCCACTGGGGAGTGTGCTGGGTCTGGGTGTCTGTTAGTTATGCCCGTCCTGAATTGGATGTTATTCCATCTGCTACTCGTGTGCCTTCTTGAGGGTAAGAGGGATGGATGGAACAGAAAAGCTGTGGATAAACTGTACTGCCAAAGACTTTTTCTCCCAGTCCTTGGCTTGTGTTATTTCTCTACCACATCTATAAAATAATTGACTCTAAGCACCTTCAATTGTTTATAATGTGTGCTGCTCTGATGCAATTATCCATGACTCTGGCCAGGCATATCCAGATATATTGCTCCTGGTGAAAGGTATTTCTTGGCTGTGCATCTGTACTTAAATGAGAACAGTTCCTGTCTCAGTTTTGGAGACAAATTTCAGAGGAATATGTTCTGCAATAAACGTTTCCCCTAAAGAGAAAAGGGCTTCAGTAGCTCCCTTTTCTTCTTCCAATGAGACAAATTGATACTGGGGGTGAAAGTGGAAGTTTAAATAAAAAGGAAAAGGGAAGGGGGGTGCCCGCAAGGCACAGAAAAGGATTGAATAAAAGTTATATTATGAACTCACAGAAACTTACCCTCCACCTACACCCCTGTTCACAGCAGCATAAAAACTGCCCAGGGAAGAAAAACACACGGGACGAGCTGAGAGCCTGAAAAGAGGAATGGGGACCGGTCCCTTTGTGTCTGGGAAGGGAAAGGAGTTCGTGTAGCAGCCAGGAGCAGATCAGATGGGAAATTGTTGAATTTCTGCTCTGGGTCTCCTCCTTGCAGCAGCCGAAGTTGATGGATTTTGGTGCCCTTGGTGGATTTTGATGTCCTTTCTCATGCTGGTTCAGCTCCCCGGAGGTCCAGATGGGCTGAAAATTAAAACAAACCAAGCCAAAAAAACAGTTCAAGGGAACAAGAAAACAAAAAAGCCGCTGAGAGGATTCCTGGTACAGCCTCCAGGCTAGGGGAAGGAAATAGAAAAAAACCCTCTTGCTTCCAGGCAGCAGAAACCCCAATTGAACACGAGGAACGATGCAGCGCTCTCTCTTGGTGCACACCAGAGTCAGAGACTGAACACTGAACCAAGGCTGCACCCAGCTCCTGCTCCCTCTTAAACACACCACGGGCATCTCTGCCCATAAAGCAGGTCAGCAGGAGTAAAGTATCATCATTACATCACCCCGAGACACTTCCCCTTTTCGAGTTTGAGCCTATGTGACTCACACTCAGCTGTCCCCTTCTCTGATGGAAGGATGAGGAAGAGAATGTTTTGGTCATTTGAAGCAGGGTTTCATATTGTGCATTCCTGGCATGCTTTTCTTGGTTGTGGGAACAGAGAGAACCATTTATCCCAGTATGGAAAGACTGCAGGAAGAATCTAGCAGAGAGCTAGAAAAATTCTTGGTGTCGGTCTTATCTTGTAAAAGAAATAAAACCAAAATAAGTAGAGCTGGTGGCACTGGAGTGTCCAGAGGAGCAGATGGGGTTTTCTTTGCAGTATCTGGGGAAAGTCACATTTCCATGAAGTTTTGAGGGAAGGCAAAGTGTACAGCTTGTGCAGGTAATACGGGGAGTAGGAATGATAAATAGTGAAGAGAATAGAAAATTTTCGTTCTCCTGAAACTTCTAGATAGAGTTTAAAGACTATTTTAGCTTTCACTGTCAGGGAAGAGAGATGGCTCATATGTTTCTTACATCATGTGTTTGCCTGTGTTCACCCTCTACTGCTGGAAGCAGATTTTTTAGAAGAGCTGGAAACAGGTTTTTCAGGAGGGCTCTTTTAATAGAGCCTGTTGGGAAGCTGAAGGTTCTGTATGGGAGCTCAGAGCATGTTGTTATCTCTAATGGAGTGGGACAGTGCCCTGTGGAGATACTGGCCTGTGTCCCAGGCCAAGGGTATTTCTGCAGCATAAAAGCTGCATCACTCAGTCAGGAACTAATGTGGGACTAGGATGGCTCGGGCAGCGTGTCTTTGGGGGGTGAAGATGACCTAATGGCACCATTTGGAAGAGCACCATGCTTACTGTTCAGAGCTTCCTAAAAATCTGCTCATACGTATTTGTGTTGAAGTGGGAGAGAAACTGGTGACAGAGAAGGAGTATCTGTCCCTAGCAGCAGTACAGACTTCTTTAAAAGCATCCCAGACATTTATTTTTATCTGTGCAGTACTGACAAACTGCATATATAGTAAAATTGACTCCAGTTCATCCTTCTTTCCCTGTGTGGTGATGAATGTGCAGGGGTGTGCTGAGGCAGCTGTCCCTGGCTGGGGTCAGCCTGCAGCTTATGACTGTGACACTTCAGCTGGGTGAGTTTGCCCCTGTCAGACCCTCCCCATGCAATGGGCACAGCCAGGCAGGGGATCTGCTATGATTCCCAGTGGCACTTGAGAAGTTTTTGAATCTGTTTTATGTGACCCTGGTGAGTGTGGCCATGAACTGGTTGTGGTGGTTAAAAAGCATAAAAGTGTCTATCTGTTCCCCTTAGCAGCCTGTGGAGTTCATTTGGTTTTAGCATTAGTGTGTTGAAGGCAAATGTGTTTGTGTAAAGATTTCTGGCAGAATTATTTACGTGGTGGGAATATGCTTCCTCTTGTTTCTCTCCCCAGTGTAAAAATATCCAGTTGTCCTGAGAAGAAGCAGAAAATCACAATATCCTGTGATGGGAGTGGACAGCTGATCTTTAGGGATAATGAGATGTGGAGAGAGAACAAACTGAAGTTCCTGTCTCCTCAAAGATGGGCAGCAAAATAGAGGAACACACTAAATTCACTGTTCCCTGAAGTTTATGTGGTTCTGGCTGCAAGGTTAGACATTCTCTTTAACAGAAGATTGAAAAACTATAAAATCCTTTTATTCTTCTGGCACCCTTTCTTACTTAAATTCTTTTCTACTACTTTTTTTTATTTCCCTGTATCTTTTTATCTTCTTATCCACATTCCTGGTTAATTCAACCAGCTGTGTGGAAGGACCAGCAGTCCCAGGTTGCTTAATCCTGAGTATAACATCAAACCTTGTAACCAAAATGTAGGACCAAATACTGAGTAAATTCAGAAGTGAGGTGATGTTGTGAAGAAGGCAGACTTTGAGGCTGAAGGTGATGGATTGAGGTCTCTAGGTAGAGCACATCACCTTCTAGCAGAAGAGCTAGAAATCAAGTTGGTCTGTAAAACCAAAGCCAGCCCTGGGCAAAATGTGCCCTATGAGATGGAGTGGGTGGGAAATGCCACATCTGATGGCTTGACAGA
Source organism: Cinclus cinclus (assembly GCF_963662255.1). NCBI lineage: Eukaryota > Metazoa > Chordata > Aves > Passeriformes > Cinclidae > Cinclus > Cinclus cinclus. Next base: position 7,760,198 of record NC_085067.1, read on the forward strand.
TAAAACGAACCTGGCTGATCAAAGTTTCTCACCTCCAGATTCAGTTCCTTTTCTCCCTATTTTATGCTAAACAGAGCTGGAAGCTGCAGCCTCCCGTCCAGCTCTGACAGCTGTTCCTTGCAGCTCTGCTGCAGGAACAGTGTTTCTTCTCTTCTTTAACAAGAATTTCTTGCTCTTGTCTGTTATTTCTGCTGTGGGTGATGTGATTGGAGCATCCTGCCTCTCATAGCCAGCCCTGACTTCTATGTGAGGTGAATATCTGCAGGTGTCTGAATCCACTTCAGGTACTGGACACCTTTGTGGGCAAAAGGCCTTGATCCCTCAGTTTTTTGCTCAGGCTTCCTCCCCAGGATGTCTCTGCTGATCCCTCCTTTCTTTGTGTCTTTGAGCTGATGTAGGATGACTGATTCCTATTGCACTTTTAGGTATTTGTGACTCCTCAGGAATACAGTTTTGGAATTCTCCTTGTGGTTTTCCCTCCTCTGTGTCTGCTCGCAGCTTTTCCTGGAGCCCTGCCAGCCCTCTGCTCGCTCTGACCCAGCCTGTGCTGAAGTCCTTACTCATGCCTTAATCATTTCCCATGCCATTATTGCAATTCCCTCCTCGTACCATCTGTGAATCTTTGCTGCACTGATTCTCAGGGGTGCTGCCTCCCTCCTTTGCCTAGGAAGCAGTGTGTCCAGTTTCTGGCTGGTCCTTGGATTGCTCTCCTTGCTGTTAAGTTTGCATTGTGCCTGGTTTTCTCTGCTGCAGCTTTTTTCCCTCCACATGCTAGCCTGCTGACTCCCAGCCTCAGCTTCCTTCTGGCTGTTAGGCTTAGGGGTTTTTTGTTATTTTTCTTTATCCATTAGGAATGTTACTGCCTTTTTTTTAACAACTTAGTAATTTCCTTTATTTTTCCTTTCTTGTCATAAAATTGTGCTTGTTGATGCAACATCCTTGCAAGGATTTTGGAGGTTTTATTCCATTTGCTTACTGGGAAGGGAGTGACATAAGGAAGAGTTGTGACTTCACTAATGATTAGTTGGTAGAGTCATGCTTAAATTTCAGGAAGTTTTGAGGTTACTTTTCAAATTTTCTTGTCATTCCATAGGGTCAAATACCCTTCATTTCTGTGATAAGTTTTTGGATATGTCTGTAAGGAAAGGAGTTGAAAATCCCATCTCAGACGCTGGCTTCATCCTTCCTTCCCCTGCCACTTTGGAGAAGCTGCCCTGAAAGCTGGTGAGACTCAGGGGTGTGCATGAAAGGTGCTGCCTTTTGTCAGGGTTCTGACAGCACAACAGAGGCTTGGCAGGTGCTGAACTGAGGCTTTAGAATTTAAAACCAGTCAAAACCATTTCAGTTACTCATATCCCAAACTGTATTTAAGTTCTTGTTTAATGGCTCTGGGAAGTTTCAGCTCTGGCCCAGGAGTTAGAGATTGATGAAAAAAAAATTAACATGAGGGAGATGAGGGGGAATGATCACCCTTGTTTTATAAAACAGCAGGAGAAGAAATGAAAGGTTCTGACTCTTCTAGGGCTGTGAGGACAGAGCTGGGCACTGCTTTCTGGGAGCCTGGTCCATGCTGTCCCACTCATTCTCGATCTGATTTCTTTGTGCTCTTCTCTCCCAGGTGTGTGACAATGGAAGAAGAGGTACACCATCAAGAAGCCTGAACAGTGACACGAGGACAGCTCTTGAGACACTGGCAGTAGGAGCCTGAGATACAGGAAACAGGAATCATGCTGAAACCAAGTGGACTTAAAATCCCAGGCAGGGCTGGGAAGCACTCCAGCCCAGTGGGACGGGCATCAGGGACCACCACAGCTGCTGTCACCACTGGCTCAAAGGAAGGTAAGGGCTCCATGCAGGGCCATGAGCTGACCCAGGTGGTTGCCTGGCTTGGAGGCAGTGGGGCTAGTGGAGCCAGTGTTCCATGGGATGTGAAATTCCCCATCTGGATGAGTGTAGATGGATCAAAGCAAGTGTAACAGGGTGAATAAATGGGCTCCCTCTCTCAAGTAATGGACAAAATAGACAAGTTGTGGAGTGGCTGGGATACAGATGGATCTGCTGGTGTTTAGGGCTGACAGAGGTACCTGTACAGACATGGGAAGGGCTGTTAGTTAGGCAGATGGGAACCTCCCCCATGACCTTAAATACTGCCCTGTAGCCATTGCTATTGGCCTGTGAGGATACTGGAGTAATAACTGAGCACTTAAGGTGATTTGGCCTGCACTGTTTATGTCAAATTAGTGCCTTTGTTTAAACAGAAACATTTGAAACCCTAGGATTTGAATAATGACTTACCTTCACCTACCTACACATGCCTTGCTGTTGTTGATCTGTATCCAGTGTATACATAAGATATGCAGACTGCCATTATCAGTATAATTAACACTTCAGAGGCAGTTGAGGGTGTGTTTTGCTTAGGATTAATTTTTCTGGCTTATTGGCTGGTGGGTTATTTCTTTTATTATATATAATTTAGTAAATATTCAGGATGGGAGTTTTATCTGTCATGTTTTTCATTTCACTTTGTTAAAAAAAGCTTTCTTCTTGCTTCTTGGGGAGCACATCAGGATGATGTCTATCCTATCAAAACTTGTACTTTCACTGTATTACACTTTCATTTGAGGAGGTCAGTGGTTGCTTCTTTAGATCTGTCAGCCTCTTGTCTTATAATTCAGGCCCCTTCCTACATGCCTGGTTACTTTGCTGTGTGTTTCAGTCTCCAAAATATACAACATTTAGCAGAATCAGGAAAGCCTTTTACCTCTCAGTGTTTTTAATCAAGGGGATAATATTGGTCAAAACTTGCTTTAGAATGCTTGGACGAATTAGTCTGGGATAATGATGCTGAAAAACGAGGGTCACAAGACAATGCTTTCTCTTATCAGAGAAATGCTGAGGTGTTAATTATTTAATCAAAACAAAATAATATCCATAACTGAGGTTCCTGTTTTGCTTGGGCACACGGAGATGGTGATTCAGAACAGCCTCTGCACAGGATGTTCACCCCCAGACCCTACTTATTGCTGAGCCACTGGCTCTGCTCCCTTATTACACATCAGGGACTGTGCTTTGCTCATGGGTTCTTTCAGCTGAGCTCTTTCTTCTTGCAGTGACCAATAGTGTATGTATAACCTCTGCCACTGTAAATTGTTTCCCCAAACAGTATTGCAAAAGCTACAGGTCTAATTTGGCTTTTTGCACATCTGCAAGGCCTTGTTTGAGGGGCCAATCACTTTTTGAGATCATGTGCAGAGTTCCAGACCCTTTGGTGTGATACAGCACTGTAGGGATTGGAAAGGTGCTGCTCCTCCTTTACTGAGCACTTGGCCCTATGTGTGTATATTAACAAGTGTTTGGATTGCAATTTTCTGTGAATGGGTTTTACTATTTATTTTGTACCCAAATCTAAGATGTTGAAGTATCCTTTTATTTGTTTGCTAGAGGGAAGCATAAATTGACAAAGAAAAGTTGGATAGGTTTGGCTGTGTATTTTGAAGTTATTCTTCTGACCCTGTATTTCTGAATTTCCCCCTTGTTTCTCCATGCCCTCAGCTGTGATTGAGAAATGAACCTGAACTCCAGTGATGTGCCAGTACAACTCCCCATTGTGACTCTCTCAGGGTGCTTCAATCTGGATTTATAATTGCTGTGTGTCATGGAGTTGCTTTCAGTTGATTTTAATCACATGAAAAACACCAAAATGAGGGAAATTATCTGAGGCCTGTCTTCCCCCCAGAGACTTTGTAGTGGCATCTCAGCAGGCACAGTTGGTGCATGTCTTGTGGTATGAAAGGGTCAGTCAGTGGCAGGGTCAAGGCAACCTCTGGGCTGAATGCAGTGCCTGTTCACTGGAGTTCCTTTGTGCCTTGTTCAGCTCCAGCCATCTGTCACCAAGGGATGTGCAGCCAAGTACCCTGTGTGGCTCCAAATGGAGTCTGACCTTTGCTTGAGAAGTTCTGTGTTTTACTCCTGGAAAAATAGTGGGCCTGGAGAAGGGGAGAAGTCTTGTGATGGTGGATTGGTGCTGTGTGACAGATGTACTGCTGCTCCTCTGCCTCTCAGGATAGTGCAGGTGGCTTTTGGAAATTGTGGAGCTGCTGGAGCAATCACAGCACTGGGCCATTCCTACCTGGAAGGTGAGAACTGAGCATAGTGGGGTTACTTAAATGGTGTGGGCTGGGTGTATAACAGTAGATGGGCTTGTAGTGTTATCTCTGACACCTTCTCACTCAGTGTCCTGCTCAAGAGCTAGTGCTGTGTCCCTGCATGGTCTGTACCTGCTCTTCTTCCTGCAAATCTCTCCAAAAGTCTGGCCAGCTGCCTCTTGCTCCTCTCCTTTCCAAAGATGAGTAAAATCTGCATCCCAAAATCCTGCTGGCTTGCTTATGTGCCCTTCTCTGAGTGTGGCAGCATCTGTGTTGGCTGTGGGGCCCAGCCACAGCAGAGTCATGGGATTCAGCCTCTGGTAGGGGAAAACTTCAAGAGAAAATTCTCCTCTCTCTCTCTCTTTTTTTTTTTTTTTTTTTTATTTGGTGTTAAAGTGGTTTAATTCTATTCCAGAGCCAAGTGTCCACATCACTGAAGCCCTAACCATAGCAGGCACTGATGTGAATTTTGGGGATGCCTGCAGCCAAAGAATCTGGTGATAGATGGCTGTGGAAATTGGAATTCATTAAATTTCTTGGGATTAATCACATCTGGGTCACTAGACTTTATATGAGGTCTTAAAGCTGTACGAAGGAGTCTCTGTATGAGGTGTTTGAGAAGCCCTGCAGAAACCATGAGCTCTATGACCTGTGTCTGTGCACTGTAAGTGGTTCCTGGGAGGCTGGCAACGTTCTCCTGACTCCACAAAAACTCGTTGCATGCCCTTAAACTCCTGCCTTACTCCTTGCCTCTGCACTTACCTTCCTCTTGCCAGAGAACCCAAAGGAGATGTCTGTATTTTCAGGAGCTTGATGAAGAAAACCAAGGTGGTTCAGGTTACAAAATACAGAGCTGCAACGCTGATCTATATGAATTTGCTACCTTGGTGGAGGATAGAAATCTCAAAATCCTGAAACATAGTAGCAGAAGAGAACCATAAATCTAACAAAGCACAGAATTAATCTGTAGCAGTGCCCAGTCTGTTGCCTCTGAAGTGTTCCTTGGCTCTGGGAGTTTGGGTTTAGACAGACCCCAAATGAGGATTATATCTTTCAGATTGTATGTTAAGAGTTCTTAAGCCTGTTCTCCAGTTGTACCTAAGAGATGTCAGAGCCATTAGATGCAAATGAATTTTTAAAAGCTTCACCCTTTGGTCCTCTTCCCCTCCCATAACTTTATCAATCTTGTCTGCACAAGTGCAAGTGGAGGTACTTCCCCTTATTCTTACCCTAGAATGCACAAAGTTGCTCTGATTTCTCCTTTTTCTTTTCTCCAGTGTTCTGTTCATATTCTTTTGTAGAAAGTCAAATGTCTCTTATCTGTCCCATTTCTCTCTTCCTTTCCCAGGCACTGAGATTCCTGTTCAACATTTCCATTTCCATGTAATTTTGACAATTCACATCTTATGTAGCAGAAAGAGGGCTGATGCAGATGGGAGATGCTGTGTATGCATGTCTACAGAGTTTCACAATTCATGGCTGTAGGTTTCTGTGGAGACCAAATGTGCTGTACTCACTCTGAGCCAGCTTGCCACACATGCTGTATTAGAGTTATTTTTCCTGAAAACATATTCAGAGTCAGTTCTGCTCATGGAATATCCTATGCCCTCTTTGAACTTTCCTTGAGTGGAGAGTTGTGTCTCCTTACCTGAGCTGGTGCTTTCACAGAGCCATTAGAGTTAAGGGCTTTTGTGGTGGTGGTCTGGGTTAGGTACTTTGGTTTGCTGTGGTTGTGGGCTTTAAAAACAAACAAAAAAAAGAAATGGAGATTGCCCTTTCCACTGAAAGTCAGTGGGGAACTAGCAGCTGACATGGACTCCTGGAAGAAATTAGCCTTGAGGGGTGTCCATGCTGGCTGCCCCCCTCCCTTCTCTCCTGTAAAGCTGGAACAATGGAAGAAATAAGTTCTGCTGCTTTGCAGTACTTTATTTTCCTTAAACTGAACAGACTGAAAATTCATCTCTAGCTGCCTTAGAAGAGGATTTCCCACAAATGTGTTGGCTTATTTCCCATGTTTCAAGTAAGAAAGTCTCTGCTCTTTACCCCACATTCAGGAGAGGTTTCTGTGTTAAAGGTGTGGGTCATGGATAAAGGGCTCAATATAATATTTGGATTTCTTGTTACTAAGCTCATATGTCTCAGTTACTTTCCCACCCTCCTCCTGGAAAAGCCTGTTTTTGCAAGATGGAAAGAGAATGGAAGTTGTGATGAATGGGCCCACAGAGCCCTTCCAGCTGGTGGAACAGGTGAAAGCTGCTGGGAAGAGAAGCATTCACATTTCAGGGTGGGTTTTGTCTGCTCAGAGCAGTGTGAGAGTAACATGGTTGGAGGAGAAATTTACCTCTCGTACTTCATTTGGCTGTCAGCTGGCTCTAATGTTTGTTTATAGTTCTTAAATCTCTTGTTCAATTAAAAACTTCTAGCAAAGACAGAGTATAAAAGAAATATTTGTATTTGGAGATGGAGCTGGGCAACACTGAGACTTCAGTGCTGGAGGCAAAAAAGCCCAAATTTATTAAGTTTTCTGTGAGACTTATGTGCATCCAGTAAGAATCCAGCATAGACCTTGGATTTTACAGATGGATCCTGTCTTTCTGAACGGGCAAGTGCAAGTATCTGTCACACGAATTTTATATTTAGGCATGACTAACAATATCAAAACTGTTTTTCAGCAGTTAGCTAGTTTTATTGCCAAAAACTGCTTTGATAGCTAAACTATGCAGCACATTGCTGAGAGCCTGGCAATGCCTTCTTGTTTTCATAGAAGTGTACCTGCATTATTTTTGATGAAGAATAAATGCACAAGGCTAATTAATGTTGGCATAATGTCTGCTTCTGCAAATACTGTGTGTTGCTTTTGTTCACTAAAAAGAAGAGTGAAGCAGACTGGAACATTCCCAGGGCCATTAAAGAGAATGGGATGACCAGCTCCATAGGGTAATTTAACTAAAATATGCTGTAATGAGGCTTTGATAAGGCTGAGCTGGGTATTAGGTCCTACTTAGTTGCATTTGGGTTTTGAGTACTGATGGGCTGATTTTTTTTGGTACTGGGCCCCTTTTTGGGGGACAGTTACTGCTCTGCCCCAGGGCTGGGTTTGCGTGAGGGGGCTAACTTTTTTTAAAAAAGCTTATTTTCTAGAAATGTGATTATATTCTGGGAGCTGCTTCTAGTTTGAGATTCAGCAGTTCTGTGGCCACGTCTCTTACAATCTGTACCTGCCTCAGTTCTGCTGTAGGACCCTAAATCTTACCACCACCTTGGCTCTCTTGTGCATTTACTGCCTTACTCTTGCCTTTCCCAGTGGAAAATCTTCATTCCATTTTATTTATCTGCCACAACGTTAACAGCAACATCTTGGTAAGTTAACTTGGAAATCAGTTGTTTGCCCCTCGAGTTTCTCAGGTTGTTTTTTAAGTTAGGTTAGTTGGATGCATAGCACTAAGAAGCAATTTCTGTTGCTTCTGGAATTTTCTGTGGTAAAAAACAGAGAGGGGGGGATGGTGTCATTCCTGGGGAATTTATGCCTCAGTAATAATAGAGAACTTGGGGAGCTTGCTCTCAGGTAAATATTGACAGTTTGGTGGTGTCTTAACATAGGAGTTTTTTTAATAAAGCTGCAAAAAACTGCTGAGGCTCTCTGATTTTGTATCAATCTATTAATTCTAATTCCCAAATAATTATTAAAGACACTAAACCACTGTTTTGCCTGTAACAAAAGAAATAGGATTTTATGGAGCAGCGGATTGACTGGCACAGACAGAGACACCTAATTCTTGTCTGTTCAAAGGCTTTGTGCCTCTTGATTAATATTAACTTGGGGTGTTGTGTGCTGGTGAATTGAGAGAGAAGACCCCACATCACAGGGCCAGAGGCTGCTATTATTTCTAGCAAACATTGGTTTTTGCTGTTTTGCATAAGGCCTCATGAAGTGGTCAGTATTGTCAGCTCCCATCTGAGTGCTGTCCTCAATTAAATCCATGCTGCAACCCTGGGGTCAGATTAGTGATCCTGCTGGAAACATGTCATTGGTGTCAGTGAAGTTTGATTAGCTCTTGCTTTATGTTCATGGCTCTGTATACGCAGTGTCTTGGGTTCCTTGGGGAATTAGGTGGTTGAGGTGCCAGCGAGGTGTTTGAGGATCAAATGCCTCTATTACAGTGTCAGCAGATTAGCATTCCCATTAGTAGGCAGAGCTGCAGGATCCAGCTCTGCACAGGCAGTCAGTTGGTCAAGGAGTTAACAGGTATCTGAAAGAAAACAAGGTTGTTTTCAAGGGCTGAACAGGAAAAACTGCAAAGGAGAGTAGTTTTGGTGATCCAGTGCTGAGGTACAGCTGAGGAGTGGGAACTGCAACAACCATGGGAAGAGCTCTGCTAAGGGATCATTAGAGCCTGGATGCATCCCTTCATCACTGCTGAGGGTTTGGCTGAAGTGCCCTGTGTGGAGGTTGTGTCCCTCCATACAAATCCTGTCACTCATGGACACAGATGCTGTCATGAGACCCTGCATATTTGTTCTCATCTTCATGGCATATCCTATGCCAGAGTTTCCTGGCTTGGTTGTGGGCTTGTATTCAGCTCACACGTGCCTTTCATGAGCTGTCTGCCTGCCATCCTACACTCTGAAATACCTTTTGTACTGGGGTTTTTGAAGGTGGTGGTTCCTCCATCCTTTCTGGTTCCTCTCCTGAAGGAAAGAAGTACTTTTGGTGGTATTCCTCTCCCAGGAAGTGATTCAGTGCATTCCAAGCAATATAAAAGGGCATTAAATTAATCTTAGTTTAATCAGCTTTGCAGGTAACATACAGAGATAACTGTGAGTCTGATTTTAATTGTCTTAATGATTAGATACTCTTAGAAGGATTTGATGTAGTTAATCCTTAATATTCAGCTCATTCATTGTGGATGAGGCATGAGCACACACCAAAGACATATGGAGGTCAGACTCACTCCTGCTCTCTCTGTAGCTCTTCACAGAATAGCAGGGAAAGAAAATCTGCATCCCACAGATGTTCAGCTTATGGAGGCTGGAATATAATGAACTGAATGCTATTCAGCTGGACTGGTGTGAATCTGCAGTAGCATCACTGTGGTTGTGGTTATGCCCATCAAAGTAGGGATGCAGCTTTTGGGGCGGGATCTGGTCCTGCATGTTCTGCCTCCAACAATTACACTAATCCAGCAAGAGCAGATTAATCATTAGAGGCCTGAGCCAATATTCATTGAAATTAAAGGAAAGATTCCCTTTGGCATAGCTGGATTTGGGATGAGAGTCTGCAGGATTAAAGTGGCATCAGACTGTTGGTATATATTTGCCATAGGTTGGAATTAACCATCACACACTGACCCTGCATATAAGCATCTTCCTTGCAAGCAGTCAAGTAGATGACTTGATCTGCACAAAAGCCTTAACATTTAGAATACAAATATTATTCTCTATTTGTTTTAAGTTCAGTAGAATATTTACTTTTTAATGAAGATGCTAGTAAGTAAATTAATATCCTGTTCCCATAAAAGTGAGAAATGTTTTTTTATGCAGGAGTGAGATCTGTAAGAAAACACTGTTTATCACAACATTCACTCTAAAATAATAGGAGTTGTTAGAATTGAGCTGTCTGTGACTTCAGCAGCTCTATTCAAAATACAGTTGATAGTCTCTCTGCTACAAAATGTCTTTGGCAATGCCACTTTCCAGCACAGAGTATGTGTGTCTTGTGTGCTGCATCTGGATTGTGGTCTGGAGGATTCAGCAGAGCACTTCACTCCATGGATGTGTTTGCAGAACTCTTTGTGAGAACGGAAATGTTTGTGAATGGGGATTTTTAAATGCTGTCAGAGGAAGGCAGTGATGAACTTAGCCATGAGTACCTCTTAAAAGGTGAACCTGCACCAAGGTTCAGGAGTAAATCTGTGTGATGTAGTGCACTGCCAGTGCTCCAGTTGTAGGGCAGTGCTATGCAGGAGTTAACACTGCTACAGGAGTGCTCCCAGTCTGCTTAAGGAATTCCTACCAAGCGGGAGCTGCAAGTCATTCTCACTTTCTGCAACTAAAAGCCTCCTATGCACACATGAAACTTCTCTGTTCAAGACTCTGAATGCCTCACCACCTCCTGTAAAGCCTGAAGGCTTTGATGAAGGTCAGTATTACCCACATTTTACACAAAAGACAGCTTAAAGTAGGTCTTGCCTATGCCATCCTCCCAGTCCTGGCACAGGAGCAGCAGTTGCCATCTCTGATGCTGCTTCCCCTCATCCTTTCCATTGACTGAAGTGTTGTGTCTGTAAACACTAGTGCCTTTGGAATTTGGCTGAGGGTGTGCAGTGTTTGAGCTGTAGGGTAAGTTTCTGTCCTGCACATGCTTGTCTTATTTCACGCTTAAATCTGCAGTTATTTAGGATTCACGTCCCTGAAGGATTACAGGAGCCTTTATAAGTTGCTGTATAACTTATTTCACAGAAATACTTTCTGTAGAATATTTTATTTGGAGGTATTTGTTCAGAAAAACAAAAATGCTCCCAGAAATTAGAAAGGTTTGATGGAGATTTGAAGAGAAGGATTTCAAGATGGTATATTGAGAAAATTCTGAACCCTAAAATGGGCTTGGGGGTATCATCCTCAGTGACTGACTCTATCCTGGCTGGGTGTTCAGAAGATAAGTCTAAAACTGATCATCTGATAAAGTGCTGAAGAAGTGGCATGAGAGAGTCATAGTCCACACGTGAGTCTTTCATACCAGTAAGGTGTACTGGGAATGGGAGCATGGTCTGTGCTCAGTGTGTCTGGTGGGGCCCTGAGCTCAGTCTTCAATGCAGCTCAACTTGTCAGCTCCCAAGCTTTATCTGTGATCTCTCACTTCACACCATCAGTTTCCCCACCATCACTCCTGGAATGGTGTAAGATGTCATTTCTGGTGGTCACTGAGACTTAGATCTACTGGGTTTGAGAACACTTGCTGTGAGGAGTCAGTGTTTGTATCATAGCTCATGTGTTTTAGGATCAGATCTGTATCATGATCATGTTTACTTTCAAAAAAAAAAAAAACAAGAAAGACATCCAGTGCAAATAGGTGACTTGGCTTTTCTGCAAATGATACTGTTTATGTGCAGCTCATTGCCTTTTGAATTGGATACTTAGCTGTTTATACCAGGTATTGGGAATAAAGTAGATGACTCAGTGTTAACCTGCTCTCAAATATCCTTTTTATTAGATTAGGCAAAGCAAAGCCAGCCCAACAAACTGCATTCTGCATAGCATGGGGCTGTGTACAATCAGTCCATTGTGTGCTGTGTAGCCTGCTCTGTGTATGGATGTATGGTAGGAATAAATGGCTGATGGAGTGATGAATCAAAGCTGTGTTTAGTACAGTGCAGCCCCAGGATTGTGCCCAGGTTAGTTTGGCAGTAATGAGGTGGTTGTCTTTACCTCTGCTGTAGTTCCTCTGGGATCCTGGGGTGCTGCAGATGGCCCCTGGAATCTCCCTCTTTCAGCTGGATGACTCAAAGAGATGGTGCAATTGCTTTAATGTCTTGTTTGTACCGAGGAAGGGGAAAACCTGCATACAAGGGAGAAAGCCTAGTGCTTGTCTGTCTGCTGGTACCATCCCAGTGCTTTAAACTCTGTTGTTTGTCAGCATAGCTGGTCACACTGAAAACCAGCCTCTGAGCATGCAGAGAAGGAGCTAACAAAGCATACTCCTTCATTTTTCTATGTCAGGTGTTAATTTTTTCTACTTCTCTTAAGAGCAGCTGCAGACAGAGCATGAGGAAATACCTTTTGCAGGCTGGCACTCTTGTAAAGAACAATTGCTGTGAAGATTATCCCAACTCCTGCCAGAGGGAAGCAGAGCAAAGTAAAATTAGAAAGTCAGAGAAAAGCTTGTGGCTGTACCAAAGAAATATTTCTGAGGTTCAGCAGGTAGAAATGAGAAGTGGTTATCTGTCAAGAGAGTAGGGATGAGAAAGATCTTACTGCTGTGCTGTATTGCTACATGTCTAGCCCTTATCATGGGGAGATTGCATAGTGCCAGCAGAACACTTGCTGCCTGAGCTTGCAGCTTCCAGTTGTACAAATGTACCAAATAAAGGATGCTTTAAGCCTGAGCTGGGGGAGTGTGGGCCTCTGCAGTGCTCCAAGTGCAGTGGGAGCACAGGTATGAGTGGCACAGCTCATCATCTGTCACACCAGGGAAAATACTGCACTGCATTTGGGCTAATCTGACTTGACTGGGGTAACCAGATCACTGAGCACTCTGAGGATGTATGAGAGGTTTTCATGCTTTTTACATAGCTGGAGTAAATACTGTGCCCACAGGCAGTCCGTGCCAAAGCTGGAGGCAAACTAGACTGTCTCCTGTCATTTAACTTTCCTTTCCCATGGATTGTTAGAGGTACAGTCAATCTGCTTTTGCATGGCAGCTCAGGTTTTGCCCTATCAGTAAACCTCTGTGAGTTAAGCACACACAGCAACTTCTCCTGCATCTTGTTCCCAGTTCAGGGAGGTGCTGGGATCCCCTAACCTGGCTCCAGTCTGATCAGAAAGTAATAATTGCCCTCTGGACAAAGGCAGGCTCCTCTCCTTTTTTTGGTGCCTTCTATTCTACATTTGATTGGGACGGACTTAATGCTATCATTTCTGAATGAATAAGTCAGTGGCCTTTCTGCATGCACCTGCTTGAGCAATGTACTGCTTGGCTGCTCATCGCAGCTGGTGCTGTAGGAATGGTCCCAGAGTCCATCCAAGTGGGTTTTGTGTGGGAATGATGTCTGAGCAAAATTCCAATATGTAAGAAGGCTGTGAAATTTCAAAACCGTGCTGCTCAATTATTTCTTTTGGTGGAGGGAAGGCACTTGACTGCTCTTTACTGTGTTTGGTGCTCAAGATAAATTTCTCCAGTTCAGAACAGTCCCTAGGCTGTTCTGCTCTCTGTGCTAGTGCCAGTGTTCTGCCTGGGAAATCGTTTATAAATGTCTTATTAAAGACCTGTGTCTGCCTCCTTTTCTTTCTTTTTGTCATTGGATCAGCTCACTGAGAGCAGCTGTCTTCACTTCCATCACAGCAGCTCCCAAACCACACTTGTGCCTTAGAGATTCCCACGGCAGACAACTGTGCACGTGTGTGTGTGCTGGGGTTTGTGGGCATGGCAGATTTAGGCTGAGCTCCTTCTCGAGCTTCTCCATGCTTCTCTGAAAAGAAGAGGCTCCAAGAAATCAGCTGTGTGCTGCTTTTATAGAGAACTGAGCATACAGTGTGGCTGCAGCTCTGCAGCTGAGGTCATTCACAGGGGGTGTGTGACTCGAGCTGCTGGAGGGGAGCTCCCCGTGCCAGGCAGGACCCTCTCCTGTAAGTATCTCCCCCTCCCCAGTTGGTGTTTTTGCTCTAGGGGCCATCTCACAGGTTACCCTGGATTGCTTTCTAATGCTCCTTTCTGCCCTTAAGTCTTTCATTACTTGCAATGGTCTGTGCAAGGTAACCCAGTTTGGTTATGGGGCTAGTGGGACAAAACTTGGAGAGTCTTTAGAACTAAGGGCTTGCTTGAATGGAAAACTATGTTTTCTTATCAGAATAAATTATGGTGAATAAAGTGACTAATGCTTTCTTTAGTTGAAGTGATTTTATTGTTTATTTAAGGAAGAATGGGGACTGTTACTTTGTAATATACCCTGTGTTACTTTACTATACTAACCTGGCATTTAATAAGTTCTAGTTTTGCAAATTTGTCTGTATGTTTTTTCTAGAGATGAAGGGTAGCACATGTTGAGGAAGAAGATATGGGTGTTCCAGTCTTTGTTAAACTTGCGAAGCTGTTAAAATGGTGGGATTTTTGTTTTCATTGTTTTTGGTGAAAACAGGGTGTTTCTCCAGAAGTGTGATGTATAGGCCCTGTTGTAAGGCTCAAAAATGTTAAATAGAGTATTGAAAAGTGAATGTTGAAAGAATGTGGTTTTAAAAAATAATAATTACTTAAGAATTAAAACTGCAATCTTGAGATGAATAGATCCTCCATATGCTGCAAGGTAATTATCCCTCAGTGAAAGAAATCTTGTGCATTTTCTACTAGTCACTCGCCTCCCTTGTACTGCCAAAACCAATCTGCTTTGCATATTTCGTTGAATACTGTTGTTTATTAAAAAAAAAAAAACAACTTTAAATCCTCACTCATAATTACATACTTTTGCTGCTTGTTTCTTTTCAGAATTATACTGGATTTGATCTAGCATAGATGGTAACCACCCCCCCCCCCCCCCCCCCCCCAGCTCCTCCATCCCTCCTATCTCTAGCAGGCACCAAGAATGTGTGTCTTGCCTGTGGCAGAGCAGATTTTGTACCAGTCAGCATCTTGAATGAGACCTTTATAAGAAAGCCTTTGTTTGGGATGTCTGTTTGAGGTTCACTGCCCTTCCCAGCTGCCTCTCTGGAGGCAAATATTTGTCTCAATGGGCATCTCCTTCCATTCAGTGTAAGACATCTTTGCAATGGTCCTTACTTGGTTTTGCTTTTCATTCATAATTCTCATTCTTATTATCTTCCTCCTCATTGCAATTTTATTTCTGGATCTGCCTCCTCTCTTCAAAGGAGCTAAACGCAGGGATGCTGAAGTTGTATCAGATTTTAATATCCCCACCATTTGGGTTATTCCTGGGAGCAGCAGGGGCAATAGATTTTCAGGGTACCAGATGCAGAGCTTGCCTCTGTGCCAGATCACGGCCCCTACTTTTCAGCTTTGAACTCGCAGAGCTTTCAGTCGTTGTTTCCAAGTCAGCCATAAATCTGGGGCTTCTTCCTCCCACAGTGTGCTGCCAGGCCGTTGGCTATTGTCTGCAAAGTATTGCTTTTTCTCTCAGGCACCTCTTCCCTCTCTGTTTCTGCCTCATCCTGCAGTTTGAAAGGGCCGTGATAAATCTTGTAGAAAACACTTACTTCATTGCTGTGCTCGATAATTTGAATTTCGATGTGGCAATGGGCTGGCTTTCACTTCATTGCTGACAGTGTCATATTCATGTAATCCAGGTTGCTTTGAGAAGCTCAAATGCCCATGTGGGAACCTATAAATTCCACAAGGCAAGGCCTCACCATCAGTGAGTGCTGTGGAGGCAATGGACACCAGCCCTTCTCCCTCAGGAGGTGCTTTGTCTGTGCCTGTGTGGCTGCTGCTGATGCTGCCAGGGGAAGAATCCCTGTCTCCCTGCACAGGTGGCAGATCCTGGAGGTGCAGCAGGTTGTGCGTTCTTCTCTCTTGGCAGGCAGACTAGCTGCTGTAGGTGGTAGGGAGCAGATGCTCTGGACTGTCTTCCCCTGAGGGGAAGCTCTGGTGAGCTCTCTTCTCCATCAGTGAAGTTCAGCAGTGTTGTGTTTGGAGATGAAATGGCACTACAGACCCAGAGAGGCTTACAGTCACTACAGTGTAAGTAGATGAGTAAAAACCACTGCACCAGGAGGTGACAAGTTATGTGGCTGTAAGGACAAGACCATATTGTCCTCCAGCTCACAGTGGAGGGTGGTGGATGGGATAGTATTATTCACCACAGATGTTTGGTGCCCTGAGCAGGGATAGTGTCTGACTGTCATTCCCACCTCATCACTGAGCACTGAACCAAACAGTGAGCCAGGCTGCTCTAACGCCTCCAAGGCTCTTGCATCATCTCTGTGGCAGTAAAACCAGACATTATTCCTTTTAGCTGGCACCCCTGTGGCCAGCACCAGGGTTTTCCAACTGACAAAATCTTGGCTTCAAATGGGCATTACAGTCCCCTGGTGTCAGGACTGTCCTGAAGCCCTGCCCGGGCTGGGAGGAGCAGAGCTTATACCAAAAGTTTTTTTGACCAGTCTGGTTGCAAGGCTGCACTTTGAGATGCTCACAGACTGCAGAACTTGCTGCCCTGTCACAGGTTAGTGGTATCTACAGCAGGGGCCATGAGGGTGAAGTGTCTTCAGTCTTGTGACACTGGCAGTTCTGCCAGGCTGGTGCACCTTTTGGTGCTAGGTAGTGGATGAGAAGATTATTGATTACCACGGAGAGGGAATGCAGCTGGGAGTGGGTGGGCAACTCTGCTGCATGTCAGGATGTCTTGTGATGTGGTGATGTTTGAGGGTAAAAACCTCTGAAAATTAAAATAGAAAGGGAAAAATACCTCTTTTAGGGGCACTGTAGAGCTCTTCTGTAAATATGTTTGTGTTTATTTTTCCCTTCTTCCTAGCACAAGATGCTACTGTGGAATCTCTCCTTTTAATTTGGTTGTGGTTTTGGGTTTTTTTTGTTGTTGGTTGGGATTTTTTTGTGTGTGTGTGGTTTTGTGGGGGTTTTTTGTTTTTTCTTTCCTCTTTCTTTTAAATCTAGTGTGCCTCCATTTTATCAATTAACTGCTTGTCTCCTGATTTCCATGGCAACACAACAGGCTGTTGCATTTGAGTCCTTTGGCAGTTGTGGTGCCTGGCATGTGTCTTGGGAGCAGTCAGACTACAAAAGGGTTCTGCAGGGAGTAGGAAATACATGGGCAACACTCACTGTGCACTGCTTCTCACACTGAACTGCTCTTCCCTTCCTCTCCCTCCTCCCCTTTACATACAAGTTTCCTTTCCCCTTTGTTTCAGTTGCCTGGTGTTAAGAAATGACCAACTGGAGTGCTGTGGGAGGTCAAAAGATGTGGAGGGAGTGAGGGGATGGATGGGTTCAGTGTATTTGACTTAAACATAGCACAAGGCTGAGCATGCTGTCAGGGATCCTGCAGAGAAAGCCATTCCTGCTGATGCTGCAGAGCAAGTGCTCTCTTACTCCCACTTCAGTTTCCAAAGCTTTCTTGGGGGGGTTCTTGCTTGCTTCTGTACTATACAAAGCTTCTGTTCACTCCCCCCTACAGCAGTTTCCAAGAGCTGGAAGAATCCATGCCCTTTTTGCAGAAGCCCTTGTGCTTCAAGGGATTTTGGACACATGGCTTTCATTGACACGGTAACAAGAGCCCTGTGAACAGGCTGAAACTTCAGTTAAACTTTTTACCTCTCCAGCTTTTGGCTCGTAGGAGTTTATCAGTGTGGGTCCCTAAAACTGGTGGGATGAGTTTGCAGAAAGAACTCTAAGCAGCAGGTTTGCCATAGTGGGGGTTAATGTGTAGCTTTGTGAAGGCCAAAGGGAAAGCAGAGATTTGCAGCTGGATAAGATGTGCTAGATGCTCTGTGTGACTTTGATTTGCAAGTTGTTGTTCAGCCCTGGAAGCTGTGACCTACAGGAAACCCATTTAATCCAAAAAGAATGAGCCAGCTAATGAACACAATAGGATTGCAAAGTTGGAAACGCTGAGTGCAAGAGATCCTGCTCACTTCTTGCTGTGTCTTGGAGCCTGGTCCCAGTGAGAGGGGGAAGGCAGTCGCTGCTGCTGAAGTCCTGACCAGCAAGTGAGGTCTGTGCTGGACAGAGCAGCACGGGTAGATCCTCTTGGATCAAGCAGGAAGAGCCTTCCTCATCACTGGCTTCCAGGTGAGCTGCTGAATTAGAGGTCTAGTAGTGACATTCAGAGTGTTCCTGTGGCTTCTTGATTGGCATCAGCAAGTACTGGCAGGGTTGGAGTAGAATGTACCCAGTTTGTTCTGTTAGGTGTGTTTCTCTTGCATAACACTTCTCAGTTTCATACCTGAGATCTTGTTTTGCTTTGTTTTGCTGTTTCTTGGAACATTTTTTATAGTCAGTCTTTTGCAACTTGTTGGCATTTATCTGGGGAGTCTGACTAGAACAGGAAGACTTTTCTTCTTCAAAAGAGCAAATCCAAGTGATACAGACAATAGACCAACTCCTTAGTGCCCGTAGGCTAGAAAAGTTTGGAAATATTTCATGGTAATCCTCTTGGAAGGCTTTCCCTTCAGCTGTAAGAAGTACTTGAAGAGTGGCCTGTGTCAGGTCTCTGAGAGCAGTGCCATCAGCTGCTCTCACTTTTTGGGCTGTCCCAAGATACTTGTGGGTTTAAAGTCAAGTTACTCATTGCTACCATTTGCCTTCTGAAAGGCTGGTGACCAGATGCCTGGGAGGATCAGAGCTTGGTCTACTTGGACTACTCTGGATGCTGTCTGACCATCTGGTTAATGGGTTAGTAAAAGCCAAGATAAATGAGTTCAGCTTGATCATGGTTACTCTTGGCTTCTCTGAAAACCTGCTGCACAAAAGCCCATTAGCTGCTCTGTGGTTATTATTTCATATGTGGGTAATGAAAGCCATGTAAAACACAAGTTTCTACATTGTGGCCATAATAAATAAGGTGAACCTTCAGGTAGTTCCTTATTTATATCCTGTACTTTTGAATAATTCACCTGATGCTCAAGAATAATGATGCTTCTGCCTGCACTGCTCATGAGCCTGGAATAATTGTTTCCCTGAGATGTAATTCCTGTAGTTCAGCATACCTGCCTATCAGACAGGCACCCAAAATGAACAAGAGTGTGTAAAGTTGCACTAAAATTTTGGCTGTGGGGGAAAGACAGTGTTGTTCCAGGAATCTAATGAATTGTTCTTTATTTTTTTTTTCTGGTCTAAGTCAGTTTTGAAGTTGTTTGCTCTTGCAGTGAGATGCAGTGAGTCTAAGTGCAATTTTAAATCCTGCTGTAATGTTTGCTCAGCCTTGGGCAGCCTTCCTGCTTTTCTTTGCTTGAGCTTTGCTGCTGAAGGGTTTGCTTATCCCAGCCACATTGCAGAGGTGCTTGTGAGAGTTAATGTGGCCTGTATCTTGACCATTAACTAACACCCAAAATCAAGAACTGTGTTGAAACTGAGGCTCCGGTAAAACTGGAAAAATAGTTTTGATCTCTTCTCAATATAGTAGCAGAGCCCCCTAAATTTTATGTGCTTGTAGTTCCCTGAACAGGGGGTTGAGTTTGGCTGTTCTTGACATGCTGCATATGTGCGCACAGACATGTCAGTGGCATGATCTTTGTGTATTAGGGTGCTCTGCCAAGTGTGAAACCAAGGTGTAAGTTGTGTTTCTAATTTAATTTGTTCTCCTACCTATCACACACCTTGTTGGTGATAAATCCCTGTAGCCAGCTTTGGTTATTTAACTTAGAGTCTTCTTAAAATGTAACTTCCTAATCTGACTGCTTTACTGTCTTGTTATTAAGCTATTAAGCATTGACATGACAACAGTGGCCTTATTTTCTGCCTATGATTATTTTTATAGTTCAGATGGATGGAACCTTTCCATCTTCACGCTTCTTTTTATTTCAAGTCTTTTGTAAAGATTAAAAGCTCTAAGCATCCTTATAGTCTTTGGGTTTAATTTTTTTAAAGTGAAACTGCTTCTTGGATATAATGCTGTCTAATGGAGTTCATCTTGGTATACTGTCCTACAAAACTGAGAGTGACACAAGCTTGAATGTCAAAAATTTGCCCAAAAGTCCCCAAAACTTCTTGATGAACACATGAGGTTGAGAAAACTTCCAAGGCAGGTTCCAGAAGCCAGGAGAAGATTTTCCCTGGGAGCTGACTGAGCTCTGCTGGCAGCTCCATGGTCTCCATTGCCACTAACATTTTCAGCTGGGAGCAGTACTCACACAGCTGGGGACAGTATTTACTGGCCTTCCTGTGCCCATCATGGGATTTTCTTGAACGTTCCCCATGTGTTATGCTGTGCATGTCCCCTCTGGCTGATCTCAAGAGTTGTTCAGTTCCAGCCCAGTGAGCTGGTTCGAGGTACTTCTGTTCATGAGGAGTTTGTACAATCACACCTTAATTGCAGTTCCCTTCCTGTTCAGATAAAGGTTCAGACCAGACAGAGTTACTGCTTCCAGGGGCCCCAAACTCATGGACCTAGAAATTTGTCAGGTGTTGACTCTGGAGTCTAATAAGAACCAGTGTCAAAACTGATCCTCGTAACACAAATGATTTAGCAGAAAATAAGTTCTTTATGCTATTGCCCTGGTGCTTTTTTTTTCTCTTTCCTAGACCTCTAGCAAAGCCTTGAAGTATCTTGCTTTGAGAGCTTTTATGTTTTACGTTCTTTCTAGGAGCTGAGCCTGAGCTGTCAGACCCATTACTTGTGAAATAGCTGCAGAAGTGTTTCAGACTGAGCCTCAGTGATGGCTGAGGCTGAACAAGTCTCACAGTTCATTGCACATAAGCACTCAAGTTTGGCTTGTCTCTGCAGCTGCTCAGGGTGTCCTCTGTCAGCCTTCTCTGGTAGCAAATAAAATTTTTTTCCTGAGTTTGCTTTAGCCTTTTCTGGCAGCCAGAAAGTTCAGTTGAAGAGTCCAAGGATGTTTCATTGAGCACAGGATATGTGGGACCAAGTCTCCTGCAAACACCCCACACCAGCTGTGTGGGAGAACCACACTTGGGACCTCAGGGCTAATGAGAGCTGAGGATGGCTGAAGGTCCATGGTATGTGACTTGCTGGATCTTACTTTGCAAGCTCATTTCCTCAGTTTCTATTGTGGTTTCTTTTAAGGCTTTTCTCAACCTCCTGCTTTAACCCTCAGAGAGTTTTAATGAAGTTCATGTGTCCTTGTCATTTGTTGCCTGGGACTCAGGCTGAAAGCCCAAAGTTTGTAACAGGAGGATTTGACAGTGGGGTCAGCAAGGGTTGGGTCACTCCTGTCTCATTTGCTTGGCTTGACTCTGTTCCCATTCAGGCACCTGTCATGTGTTTAAGGGTCCCCTTTTGTGTTTTGGAGAGTGTGGCAGATCAAGGCTCTGCCTGGAAAGTGCGAGCAGAACAGTGGATATCAGCATCACCTGCAGTGTTCCTTCCCCAGACAGCAGGGAATTGCTGAAAGGCTGATGCTGGGAGAAGGGCACTCTTTATTGCCAGTTATATTGAGTTCCATGCACATTGTGTGGCCCTGGAAGGTTGTGCATGAAGGTTTGTAAGGTGCTTCCTGTTTAAAGAAATGCTCTTCATATTGAGCACAGCCCAGGTGTCTACTTGCTGCAGCATTTGCTCAGCAAGGGGCACAGCAGCAGCTGGGAAAAATGGGGAATTTGTGGGGGCTGCTGTGTGGTCCTACAGGAGCTGTTAGTGCCATTGGTGGGACACTCAATGGGGTTCTCATGGTGCCAAGTACTAAAACATCACTTTTTAAAATATATATAATGTATATTGATTTATTTTTTTTTCCTTCTTTCTGCAAAGCAGCAGTTCATTGGGCTCTCTTTGGTCCTTAAGCACTCCTGTGCTTTTGATCTTATCTATACTAGTGTAGCCCCCTCTGGGGCTTTGAAGGAGGCTGAGATATTGTAAAGGGGATGAAGATATAGGGTCATTTCTTTATGTTCTGCATGAGACCTGCAGAAACTGGGCAGCAGATGGAGATTCTGTGCAGGCTGCTTTCCTGCTGGGGAAGGTAAGTAATGGCATCACTCAGGTTTAATCTTCACAGGGTGTACACCTGCAATCTAAGTTGTTGTCCCAGATGTTTCTTTTCTGTAAACACCTTTTCCTGGTGTTTTGGCTTCCTTCTAGGATTGCTCCTTATACCAAAAACCTCTTTTTCCTTGATTCACAGGCTCACCTTTACACAAACAGGGTACCACGTCCACCACCAGCACCGAGAAGTCGGGTTCAAAGGTTGCCGAGGTGGGCGATGATTTCCTGGGAGACTTTGTGGTGGGCGAACGCGTCTGGGTGAATGGAGTGAAACCAGGTGTGATCCAGTACCTTGGGGAAACACAGTTTGCTCCGGGCCAGTGGGCAGGGGTTGTTCTGGATGACCCGGTGGGTAAGAATGACGGCTCTGTCGGAGGAGTGCGCTATTTCGAGTGCCAGCCGCTGCAGGGGATTTTTACGCGACCGTCCAAGCTGACGCGGCAGCCGGTGGCTGAGGGCTCGGGGAGCGACGCCCCCTCCGTGGACTCCCTGACTGCTCAGAACTTGTCACTGCACTCGGGAACGGCCACGCCGCCTCTGTCCAGCCGCGTGATCCCGCTGCGGGAAAGCGTCCTGAACAGCGCCATGAAGACGGGCAACGAGTCCGGATCGAACCTCTCGGACAGCGGGTCTGTGAAAAAAGGGGAGAAGGACTTACGGCTTGGAGATCGTGTGCTGGTGAGTTGATTGTGGGGTCCCCCTGGAATGGAAAAGGACACGGATTTATCCCCCTGCTGAGCGTTCCTGGTCAGCTTCAGGACCAGACCAAAGGAGGACAGGCTTGGTGGTGAGGTATGGGATGGAGCGTGGTCTTGGGAGAGGCCTGGGCCAAGTAGGCATCAAACTGTTGATGTTATTTGGGATGCTGTTATTTGGGATGCTGCGTCATCTGGACATGTCTCTCTTTCACATTGGTGCATGTGTTCCAAAGTACTTCTTGTATTGGACAAGTCATGAACTGTAGAAAGATGTCAGAGAGAGAACAACTGAAATATGAGGGAAATGGAAGCACACTCATTTATTATGTTCTAATCTCATGGTATTCCATAATGGAATGTATTACTTGGGCTTTCAAGGAATTTGCAGCAGTGTCTTGTTGCATGTGGCTGTACATAGCCTAAAAGGACTTACAAGAATCTCTCCTACTGGTCACTCTTTCTGGTGGTTCAGTTTTCTTATGTGAGACGTGACACAAACTCCTTTCCTGTACAGAAAGGAACTTCCATTGATTTTTAGAAGATGGCAGGACTTTGGGAGAGGTCACTGCTGCAATGGATGAGTTATCCACATCTGATTTCTGTTGTTATTTTCATTATTTGAAGTAGACTACCTGATGACTAAGCCAAAATGCCACACTTTTACTAGGAATGGCTTACTGGAAGTTTGCCACCTAGTTTGTTATCATTTTTGTCCTAGCAAAGGAGGTGGAGAAGGCAAAGAATTATATCAATGATAGGAAGACTGAGTTCTGTCCTGCAGCTCTGTAAGAGAGTTTAGTTTTGTTAGTGTG
Organism: Cinclus cinclus; assembly: GCF_963662255.1. Taxonomy (NCBI): domain Eukaryota; kingdom Metazoa; phylum Chordata; class Aves; order Passeriformes; family Cinclidae; genus Cinclus; species Cinclus cinclus. The sequence goes on from NC_085067.1 coordinate 7,783,195, forward strand.
TGTGATACAAAGCATTTGAGCACAGATGTGTTGTGACTGTATCCCCAGTAACATCTCTGGATCTATAAGGTAAAGGTGGTTCTGACCAACAACTGTGACAAGTTGCAGAGGGGTCAGTCTTTGCACATCCTGGATAATCTGAATCCCATTTAAAGTTACCCATGTAGTGTTGCACCTGGTTCCAGTACCAGCAGTGGTTGTGGGGAGGGCAGACAGACTGGACATCTGTTTGATGACAGGTGTTTGGTAGAGCTGGCTCCATAGTCAGTGTGAATCAGGAATGTGTGCAGGGACCGTCAGAGCCAGTCTCAAATGTCCTTTTGGGTCTAGTGTTGAGCTGTCCAATAGCTTTTATTTCAGTTATATAAAATATAAATGTAAAGTTGGCTATTTTCAGAGGACAGAAAATGAAGATTGGTTCTGCTTATGCTCACTGGTTGATGCTTAGTAAACCTAGTGCAAATATGTTGGTTTATAGAGTTGAGAGAGTTTAATTTTCTCAGATTTTCCCCAAAATGTGCACAGTAGTTGACACTTGCTCATGGGTCTGTTTGCTTCCTGATTTCAGCAGAGTTGGCCTCTCATCCTTCCCCATCCCTACTGGTAGCAAAGCTGCTGCTGTCCCTGCAGTCCCAGGACAGGGTGGGCAGGGAGAGGTGGCAGCCCTGTTCTCTGTTTGCACAAGCCTTGGTGCTTCATGTTGGTGTGTTACAGCAGCACACATGGGGAAAAATGAACCTGAGGATCTGTCCTCTTTTGATGAGTTTATTTGCTCCCATTTTATCTTTTACCTCCTGCAGAGAGTGCAGGGAGTGTTCAGGTGAGAATTTATGATTTTAGAAGCAGCAGTCATTAGAAGGCAAACTGCAAAATATGAAATCTATGGTAAACCTGGCTCTGTTCTTTCTGAACCATGCGAGCAGTGGAATGATGTTCCCCAGACTTGTTTTACCTTTTTCTTCTTCTGACCATAAGTTCTCTGAGACAGGACCTGTTCCCTGACCAGTCTGCTCACCCCAGTGGGGGCCCAAGAGTGAATTTTGGCACAGCCACAGTGTACAGCCTGGGAGCATCTCTCCCCAGGCTTCTGTTGAGTTGTTTTGGGAATGGTTTGGATTTAGAATTTGCTACTAATGAGGGTGCATCCTTAAAAGTCTGCCTTCCCTGCCTGCTATTCTATCCACCTCAGATGTTATTAGGTAAAGTTTGTGCTGTGACTTGTTAGTGTAATAAATAGCTCCAAAAGAGTGAGCCTGGATTAAGTTTAGTCTCTCCCTGGTTCTAGCAGGAGTGTTCATCTTACAGAAACATCAGGAATTGTTTGCACACAGTCATCAAGATCCAGGAAAAGAACAGATAATAACATGAAGAAATAATTTGCTGTTATGGTTCATTCACATGTGCTTGGCAGCTTTTATTTTACTTATGGGAGGTGTCAGTTAATCATGTTGGGTATTAGGTTAATTCAGAATTATTGTTCATGTATTCTGAGTTCCCTCAGAGCAAACCTTTATTCATCCTCTATGGATTGGTACAGTTTTAGTTGTCTTTATTGCTCTTAGTGTTTGCTTTTCTGAAAGAGTATATTTTTGAGAGTGGCTTTTAGATGTACAGAATCCACCAAAGGCTTTTCAAATGAGGGAATGTTTTTAGTGATTTCTTGTGATGGAGCACAAGGTTGCAGGGGGCCCTTCCAGGGTGGCCAGATGGACACCTGGCTCTCGGGCCATTTCCTGATGGTGCCTTTCTTTAACTTCATTAAAGTCCATTATAGCTTGAAGATATTTTTGCTTTTCAGTTACTTTGTTGCAAGACCCTCTCTGACTCTCCAGCAGTTGCAGAAAGTGACTTTCAGCTTTCCATTAGAAGCTTTCCATTAGAAGAGTTAGATAATATTTGCCTTTGGCACTTGGGCTTTTTCCCAGAGATGTAAAAATTGCATTAAAGAGATGAAAAATCCACTAATATTGTAGAGGTCTATCTCTTGAAGTCTGGCAAATAAATATGGGACAATTAACCTTTGCTTTAGTGACAGTGGAGCTCCCAAAATGGGATAATTGCTGAAGTTCTGTGAATGTGAGGCTGGCTTATTGCATTTCTGCAGGGGAAGAAGGGATGGAAACAGCAGCGGAGCATTTTCTGCCTGGGAGGAACTTCTGCTTGGTTTTTCACCTAAGAAAATGTATTTTGCATTCTTTGTGGAGAGGCCTCCTTATCAGCTGAACTCATTCCCCCTTAGATGCCATTGCTTTCTGAAGAGGTTGGGGAAGTAGGTGGTTTTATTATATGTCAGCCTAAATTAAAAATATTTGAAACAAAAAAATTCCTCTTAGAATAGGTATTCTGCCCTTTAGCCATGCTTGTATTTCCTAACTGGAATTGTGCACTTCAGCAATGAAATGGAGTAATAAATAAGACTGTTTAAGGGCCAGGTTACATCCCAGTAGCTGGTTCAGTTGCTGAGGGGTATTGCCCCAGATACCTTACGGATGGATTCTAGGTATGTGATTTTGCTGAAACTTGCAGATCTTCAAAGCCAGTGAAAATGCTGAAGCATCAGCACTTGCAGGGAGCATCAATGAAGCAGCATTCCAGCTGGGCAGGACTGTGTGGAGCCTGCCTAGGCTGCTGAAAATGGATCCTGGTCTTCCCCCTGAGCGTGTGGTTTTAATCATCTTGTCTGTCTGCTGCAAACTGGTTTTTTGCCTGCAGTGTGTTGCAGCTCCTGGCAAATGACAGAAAGCACTCATGAATAAACTAATCAAGTTCTTTTTTTCAGTTTTCCCCCAGATGTCCCTGCCACAGCCCTGCTCGGCCAGCCCTGAGCAGCAGAAAGCATTGAACCTCCTGAGTGACAAAGAATTTCCTGAGCCCTTCTCCTTGGGCAGAGAAAACTCACTGCTCTGCTGCCAAAGTCCCTGAGCTATTTCAGTGCCTGAGACTGAAGCCTCACTGCTGGAAAGGCATGCAAGGTGTTACAAAGGAAGGATTCCTGCTCTTTATTTTCCTGGTTGGCCATTGGAGCTCTCCCAGTCTGTGGAGTCCTAGAAGTGCAGCAATGCTCCTATGTGGCCTTTTTCAGGCAAACAATCACCAGGCATATTCCCTTATTGCTAATCGGGCAGAAAAGAAGGAAGGATCCCATTCTGTAATTCTACCAACGCTGGATTCTTTGTATTCCACTGCCTGCTTAGAGCTCCATCCTTTAGACCACCAGTTGCTGTGTTGTGACTAGAGAATGTAGCAGAATGACAGTGTGGGAATGATGGATCTCTTCCCTAGGGAAATTTGTGGCAGGTACTGGGAAGTGCAGTGTTCCAGCTGTTTGCAGGATTCAAGAGACAAGAAGACATCTGGGACTCCTAGTCAGAGCTTTTTCCTCACTATATAGGGAGTGTGTAGTGTCAGGATGAGGGGGAGTGACTGCAGACTGACAGAGTAGATAACTGACAGATTAAATATTAGGAAATAATCTTCCTGGTGAGGGTGGTGAGGCCCTGGCACAGGCTGTCCAGAGAAGTTGTGGCTGCCCCATCCCTGGAAGTGTTTAGGACAAGGTTACATGGGGCTTGGAGCAGCCTGGTGTAGTGGAAGGTGTCCCTGCCCATGGCAGGGGATGGAACAAGATGAATTTTAAGGTGCTTTCTAACCTAAACCATCCTGTTTCTATGCAGTGAAATAAAGAGGGAAATAAATAGCCCAAAGCAACTGTCCTGCCCTGGTGCCACATTAACCTTTAGAGGCTCTTTGTGCACATCCTCCTAACCATTCATTTGGGCTGAGACACTGCCTGGCCCTTATCTGCTGGGTATCTGTATCTGTAGTAGGAAATAGGAATTGTAAGTGGAGCAAACTGTGTTACTAACATGGGCAGACTTGGTATTGGAGACAGCCCCAGGAGGGGATGCTGTAATTCCAGGCTTTGCTCTTACACCACCTCCCTAGGATATTATTTTCTTACTGGTGCCTGATAGATAAATGCCCAGAAATGTGTTGCATCAACAGTGCTGTCAGACTCATTGCTGTGCAATGCTGACTTGTGCTGTGGGGATGTGTAGGTACAAAGGTAAGTGGTTAGATGGAAAGAAACTATAAAAATTCCAGTAGCTTCACATACAGAGGGCTGGCCTCTGTAATTACTGGCTGGCTGCTTCTCCCCTTACCCTAAAAGCCAGTTCTGGTGTTCTCAGATGACATGGTATTTATCTGATCAGATAAAGCTGCTGGTGGCCAGATGGCACATGGAAGTAAGTTGTATTTACAGAATAAACCTGACCACAAGCCAGTTCTCCACCTTTCACCAGCTGCTGTACACTGGCCCTAGCTGTAGCTGGGACAGGGCCCCAGTATGTGATGGCCACATCTCCCATAGGTTCATACATTCATCCCCTTGCTTGCAGGTCATTATATCAGGTGATCTGTAGTGGCTGGACCACAGCCCATGCCTTTGCCAAAATCGAAGGCATGAAGTATTATTGTACAGTGATTTTCAATGCTTGGAAGTGCTAAACTGTATATGATGGAAAGACACAGCTCCTGCCTCTCTCAGCTTGGGTGGAAATAGAATCCTTGAGTGGGTGGATGAGTATGGATAGGGGGAAATATACCCAGCTGTTTATCCCCAGGGGAAAGGATAGTTGCTCCAATTTACAGGCTGGATAGAGCCTGCAGGTACAGCTCAAACCAGAACAAGCTGCACTTATCCTGTAAAGGTGATTATCAAATTCTTGTTGGCATCATCCAGTAACAGAGTGGGATGAGCTGATGTGCTGCACACAAAAAGTACTTGAAGGTCCTCAGAGTGTGAAGCAAGTGTCCTGGGTGTGCTCTTTTCCCCTGCCCCCTTCCTTCTTCCTTCCACAGTTGAGCAGAAGGAGAGTCTCGGGGCTCTGCTGGGATCCAGCATGGAACACAGAAGCTCTGCAGAGGAGGCATACTAGAGTGTGCTGAGCAGTTTATGTTCCCACCTTCACCCTCTGGTCAGCAGCCCTGCCTTGTGGAAACATTTTGAAAATCAATTTAAATGAATAAATTAGAATATTAAACAGAAGGACAGTATTATCTCTGGATTTCTGCATGGGAATATGATCAAGCAGGTGCCTCAGCCATTGCTGATCCCTGAATGTGCATGACATGGTCAGAGATAGTCCCTGTTGGCCTGAAAGGCACAGAGAATTTTATTTTTCTCTTCTTCCTTAGCAGTATTGGAGTGTATTGTAAGCAGAGCAAAGCCTACAGGCCATAGGGTGAGGGCAGCTCTCAAGAGGTTCTTGCTTGGAGAAACTGCTCTGGGATGAGCAGGGCCATGAGGAGCCAAGAGCAAACATAGGCTGGAGGGGTGTTACTCACAGCAGTCAGATTGAGATCTGTCCTGCTGCTAATTTGGTAAATAGTTTAAATGATATGTTAGCTCTGTTGAAGACAGTGTCAGGAAGGGTTAGCATCATTGTCTTTTCAGCCCTGGGACAGTGGTCTGGATCCCATTTTGTCGTTTTGTTGGGAAAAGCGTGGTAAAATGTGATGTCAGTGATAGTACAATTAGCAGGGAAGGTGTGTAGGTGTCCTTTCATGGCTGTATGTTGCTGCTCTGACTCAACAGTAGATAACACACCTGCTAATACCCTTGGCTTCTTTTTGTTGTGAAGGTAAAGCCCAAGACTGTCCCTTGAAACTACTGGGGGTGTTTCATTGGGGAAGGGACCATTTAGCAAGATAGCCTTTGATTAAAGGCATGAAAACGGGGGCAGAGACCTTCAGTCTGGAGCTGAATGTTCCAGGAGCTCCAAGGTGTGTGGGTCAGAGGCTGCTCAACTCCAGCTGAAGAGGAAGGGCTACACAAGCTTGTTTAAGCTTAACCATAAGTGGTTTTACCTGAAGTGGAGAAACTTGGAGTGTTGACAGTGGTCAAGAATAATCTCCAAAACAAAAAATCTAGTATCACTGCGTCAATATTGTTTCTATTCTTTGGAACGTCCTGAAAGAGCTCTTTTTAGCTTCTTTATGCTTGGCTTTTGTGGTTGTTGTTTTTCCCAAAACAACTGTAGAAGCAATAACTCTTTATATTTGATAAATTCCCATTCTCTTGGGCACGAATAATCTCAGCAATAGTTTTGGTCAGGTAACTATTAAAGGCTTCTCAGAAAAGCTTTGGGAGTTTTGTTCATTTTTGAGTGAAACTTGTCAACTCTAAAAGCTGTGACACGTCTGAGCTGAGGTTGGTGGCAGCCTTGTTACTTCTGTGCTCAGGTTCTGAGCCTCGTTAATTCTGTCTCAGGCTTTAGCAAAGAGAGGGGTTGCCCTCTCCACTTTGTCCTTGCCTCACTTCAGACATCAGGCATGTTGAAGATGTGGCTGTGGCTGCCCAGTGGGCCAGGCTGAGAGATGCAGACAAGTTCCCCATAGAGGAGTTTGTGATTTGGAGTGGCACTGATGCCAACATCAAGCTGGGATGTTCTGGGTTGAAATCCTCTGGTCTCCATGCCATAGGAGCCATCCATGCTCAGCTTCTGTTCACACCTGGATTATAGATAGTGAAATCCAAGCCAGGCAGGGGCAGAAGGGATGGCTGTGAGCTCCCATGAGTTATGCCATGCCATTACTAACTTCCCTGGCTGCCTTGTGTCCTCTCCCAAGGTGATACCTCTGATTTATTGAAGGGTCTGATAGAATCAAACATTCTGTTCTGATGAGACCATTTCATACACAGGTACGATCTGTTGAATGGCTTCTTCAAAGCATTATTTATTTTAGCAGCATTAGCTGAACAAATCTGCATGTCTGAGATGGGTGAATTTTCTGGACTCTCCATCCATCAGAGTTTTTGCATGGCTGCCAAAAAATGGGAAGTTCAGTAAGAGGCTCAAGCACTGGCATGCAAAGTGTGACAGCCTGATCTTGGCTTCTGACTGCACTGGCAGTTGGACCTGGGGAGCCCAGGCTCTTGGAGAGCAGATGTGTCCACCTTGGCTTGGGGGAGAACATGATGCTGTATGGCAGGGTGTGTTTTACAGAGGGGATGGCAGAATAAATAAGGCTGGAAAGTGAAAATGGAATGCACTGCTCTGGAAGGAGTAGTGGCTGTTTAGGGGAGTTTGGGACCTGCTCTGTGCTTAGAGTCTTCTCTGACATGGGGCTTTTAGGTGTACTCTTACTGCCCAGTTTTAGTGTTGGCATAAATAATGTTTGTATCAGTTGAGTAGGGCTAGTTTTTTACTCTCTCGGTTGGAAACAGCTTTCTCAAATAGATAATAGTGATGGGTTCATAACTGAGTGGTCTTTTGTGTGGCTGGAAGAGTGGGACCCTGCAGCAGATGCCATGGTCTCACTGATGGATGGAGCTCATTGATTTTTTTAAGGTTTGCATGAGAGTCTGTCAGGGTTATATGGCTTGGTAAAAAAAAAATATCTGACTCAACATCTGGAATTAAAACACAATAAAAATAAAATTTGGGGGGCACATTAGCAATGGTAAGTTCCTGTGAATGACATTAAGATTAATTACACTTACATTGAGTTCAACTTGCAGCTAAAGAAATGTATTAGAGTAGCATTAAATCATTGCATTAATATTAAGAGGCCAAATTTGTATAAACTCAAATCAATCAAAATAGGGGCTGACTTTTAACTGTGAGTGGTAGGTAAAGAATTCACTGCAACTGTTCAAATCAGTAACTTGCCTAATACTGAAATTAAATTGTCTTTTTACTCCTGGACACAGTGCAGAAACAGAAAGTTTCCTTATGATCCTTTACCTGCTGGCAAATATTTTACTCTATCCTGTAGCAAAGAGAACATCCCCAAAGATTTTCTTCCATAAGCAGAAGTGCTTTGAATCCCTAGAGACAGAAATTCCAGAGGAATAACTCAAGCTGTATGCTGCAGCCCCCCAGGACTGGAGGTAGGACCCAGACTTCAGAACTGTGCTATTTAGTCCATAAAGGTGCAGTTATTTTTAGTCTAGGAAAACTCTTTTTTCCTTTGCATAAACAATTTTTTTAGGGATTTAGAACTGGTAAATGTAACATTCCCACCCTGGAACACAGAAACCCAGAGACTTCTGCATTCAGCTCTCACTGTTTTTTGTAGGAAAATAATACTCTGTTGATACCTTTTTGTGTTCAATTTAATATTAAGAAAATGAATAACTGCAAGTGATTCAGGACGAAGTTGCAAATTTAATTTTGAACTTATTTCAAGCTTTCTTCCTTGAATTTAGATGTTAGCGGAGATAGGCTAAAACAGCTTGGATCATATGCTGATTTGCTTGAAGTACGAGCCTTTAGAATCACCTTCCTTCTCTTCTATCTTCCTTTTCTTATCCCAAGTGTCTAAGTGGGAGTGTTTAGTGCAGAGGCAGCTGCTGCTCAGTGCCACACGCTCTTGGAGCAATGATCAAAACACAGCTCCCAAGGTTCCTGACTTCCCTCCTTGAGTCTCCTCAGTAAGCTGCAAACTTTAAGAACTGTAAGTGTAAATTCAGGAGAAAAAGGTGTGATTTATTCTTATTTCTCCACGGTGGGGGAAGAAACCTTTGCTGGAGGATGCCTGGCAGTGAGCTGAGCCCCACTCCCATGCAGTTTGTCAGCAATGTGAATTGCTGTAGGAAGTGTAGGTAAAAGTGGAACAACTCTTATTTTGAGCAGTTTCTACATCCTGGGAGCAAGCTGAGGAGCAATGCTTTTCTGGCTCAGCTGTCCTCTTGCTGTCAGGTCCCAGTATTGCTCAAAACTGTTGGCTGAATGAGCACAGGGCTGAAAACCAGTCAGTGCAGGTCATGGTTCTTCAGGCAAGGCAGGTATGAGCTGTGCCTGCAGGGCTTGGACTCCTGTGTGGCCTCACAAGTAACCTGGTACAATTAGTTGACACCTTGAAATATGTTTTCATTATATTTACTCTGATCTCTCCCAGGCAGGCAGTCCCAAAATCACTTTGTAGTTACTGGAAAGACAACTTTAGTGCTGGGAGAACTTGGTGTGAGAACTATCTGCTGATTTCATCAGATCTGAAACAGAAAATAGAGATGTCATGTCCCCCTCTCTAACTAGCTGTCCCAGCTTCAGTCCCCTTGTGTCAGTGCTAGTGCTGCCATCTCCTAATGCCCAACATCTTATCTCTGACAGGTCGGTGGGACAAAGACAGGAGTCGTGCGCTACGTGGGAGAGACGGATTTTGCCAAAGGAGAGTGGTGTGGAGTGGAGCTGGATGAACCCCTGGGGAAGAATGATGGGGCAGTTGCTGGTACAAGGTACTGTGAGCTCTGGACCCTAGCCCAGGTCCTACACACCTCCTGGGGTGGCAGGGGGCAAATGCCATCAGACCTGGGAGGAGAGTTAGGGCTGTGTTTGGTTGGACATTGTGGGCTGGGAGGAAGAGTCTAATTTTGAGTCTCTTAGGCTTTTGGATAGCCTTGCAGGGAGATCAATACAAACCTCCTCACTGGGCCATTTTACAGCAGGGTCAGATAACTGCTGTGAAGGAGGAACCTGAATGGCTCCAGGAAACAGGAGAAAGTATAGAGAGAAGATAACTTACAGTAGGATTTAATTTTTGCTAGAAATTGATTCTGTTAATTATATTAGCTCTAATTTCTACCACCCATTCCTATAATAAACTTTCTTCTTGTGCTATAAGTCACCCTGTCAGAACTTCAGAAGACAAAGATTTTACTTTCTTTTCTTCTCAGCTTAATGTTTTATTCTGTTCTTTCTGGGAACAAATTTCCAGAGAACTGAAAGAACAATTGGTGATTGTTTTCTTTCCTTGTACTAATTCTGCAGTGTCATAGGTGTCTGCTGATTGATCTTACCACCTCTGACTCCTTAGGCACTTCCACCATTTTCTTTTCCAGAAAAAGACAATATTAGTCCCTATGAAACTACGCAGGGAGATCTCACAGGCTTGCTGGAAAGCTCTTTCTGTTCATGGGGAATTTAGTTAACAGAATGACCCAGGCCTTGGATCTTGAGCTTGGTGCTGTTCAAATCTGAATTACACAGCAGCTCTTTGGTCATGCTTCAAATACAGGTGCAACTGATTCTGTGTCCTACACAAGTTCCTTAACTGGGAAATACTGTTGGTTTCTTGGAGCTTCTGAAGGCAATCTGGCTTTAGAGGTGAGATTTATCTTTCACAGAATTAACTAGGTTGGAAAAGACCTTTGATATTATCAAGTCCACCCTATAACTTTGAAACTGAGGAGCTGAGAGTTCCTGCCTTGTTAGATCTCAGGTTCTCTAATAATGGTTTCTTATGTTGGGTCAGCCTTGTTTTGTCCAGCAGCTTTCATTTAAATTTAGAGAAAAGCTGTCTTGTTCAATGTCAGGGCAAGAAAGCAGTAAATGATTGGCAGCAGATGGCTGAATGTCAGCCTGTTCTCAAAATAAAAGAACCAGGATGGAAGAGAATAAATCATGGAGCGAATGCAAGTTCCTGCTTTCTTTATCATACAATTAAAACTATCTAGAAGATTAAACTTTCAGGGTGCTCAGAAATCATTTATTGTCTCTGTGCATGTGGAAGGTGGGAAAGGGAGATGTGAGTGTAGTGCTGTCTGCCTCTCATCCTCGTAACACTTTTGCTGTGTTTTGAAAATCCAACTTTTGGATGTCTTCTGAAACTGCTGTATCTTGGCTGAGGTTCTGGTGTGTGCCTTGTCTGCAAAGGCTTCTCCTCTGTTCACACTTTTTAGAGCAAGGCTGCAGCATTGTCCATGTGTGTCCTTCATCCAGCCTTTTGATTCTCTTGTATTTTCTTGTGCTCATTTCAGCAGCAGTTTGGAGAAGCTAACATAGTAAAACAACTCCCTTGGTGCATGCAGGCATCCCTCAGTCATCTTCCCTGTTTGCTGTGGCAGCATGGAATTCTTGAGGCTGGCCTGATCTTGTCCTGCCAGGATCAGCCTGGGCAGAGGCTGTCCAGGACTCTAGAGTCTGTGTTTTGGTGATGGTTGCCATCTAGTGAGCATCCCTGGTCTGGCCAGCAAGCCCAGCACTGCCTGCTGCAGAAGGAGAGGGAAGCCAAAACTGCAGCTCAAGACACTGAGGCTGGTGGAGGCAGCAGAGGTAGCATGGAGCCTTGGTGACATTGTGCACCTTTGCTGTCATAGGCAACTCCACTTGAGTTGGTGGTGTATTGGCTGAAATTTGTGGTGGGTCACTGATTTTCCTGCAGGTTCAGGTGTGGATGTGCATCAAGGGAAGGCTCTAGGGCTGGGATTTCCCAGCAGCTGTGGCTCTTCAGTGGAAGCTGCCTGCAGGCTGTGGATCAGTAGCAGTGGCCCAGGGGACAGGGTATCACTGTGGGTGGCCCCTCTGTACATCAGGAGATGCTGATTTGCACTGAGGTTTGCTGCATCTGCTTTCCTGTCTGCCCAGGAGGCTACAGAGGTGCTGGTGTGGTTTGGTTTGGTGTCAATTCCACAAAGCCAAGCAAGCTCCATGTACTCATCTCCAGTAATTTAAACGTTACCTGCTTATTTTACCATTCTCCCTTCTCTCTCTGCTCCAGAGTCCTTGCTCACTTAACTGCCCAGACCTTTTATTTGTGCATTGTTTGTCAGCCTTGGACATTGAAGATTTTTCCATCTATTTCAACATTTCCTGTGCTGTTTTTCACCTGCAGTTTGCACTGCCATCACACCACCACTTTTCTACCCTGTTTCCTCTCTGTAATATGAGTACAGAACTCCTCCACACTCAGTGAGAGCAGCTCTTGGTTTTCATGTAGATTTTTTTTTTTCTGCCAAGTGGTTTGGACCCAATTCCCGCTTCTGAATTATAAAAGTTAATTGCAACCACTTTCAATCTGGACTGAAAGAAAATGGGCAGACACAGTGATGCAAGTTTGAACTTGCTAAGAGCCGTCAGAGGCTTTTAAGGGAATTAACATTTGGGATTGTTGTGCAGCCAGAGTACCAGTCTGTGCTTACACCAGAGCTGTGGAAGGTGCTGTTTGCCTGCCTGTGCCTGCTGGAATTTGGGAAAATAATGCTGAGCAGGGCTTTGGCAGGTTTGCAAGAGGTCAACCTGTGGTGTGGCTGGTTTTCCAAACCCAAGGGCCTGTGTTGGCAGGACGTCAAGGAGGCTGAGAGATTTGGGGTTGTAGAGGGGTTGTTTAAAGTTTGTGATAGAAAAAAAAAGGATCTGAGGTGATGTTTAAAAATTAATTTTATTCTCATCTGGCTAGAGATCAGGCTGTTCCCTGGCCTCCCAAGCACACAGGGGTCTGCCTGTGACACAGCTGTATGGCTGCCAGCACTTAAAAATAAAAGGGAGTTGGGGAAACAGCTGCTCACATCTGGAAAGAGAAAACTTGTGCTAGTAAAACTGGATTTGCGTAATTTAGTCATTAAAACCTGGTTTTTTTATATTAACATAGGACAGATTGTTTTATGACCCAGTATTTAGTCCTGTTCTTGCTGGGAAGCCTATGAAAAAGCTCTTACAGGGGCTTTTAGTGTTGGCTGCTCCCCTGAAAGTAGGGGACACAATACTGGAGGTGATCTTTCTGCAGTGCAGCTGGCCAGCAACAAATGAACCTTGGTTTATGCTAGTCTGCCAAGGCCCTGAAGGAGTTTCCAGGGTTTGACACTGAGTTGTAGCTCATTTTTATTTTGGAAGAGGGCTCTGGAGAGACAGAATCACTGGGCTCACTGCAATTGTGGAAGAGACCATGCACTCTAATTATCTGATCCTCCCTTTTCCTTGCTTTCATCTTTCCAAGTTTCTTTGCATAGGAAACAGTTTCTTTGCCACCCAAAGGAGGTGGCACATGAGTTTGGGTTTTGGAGTTTGCTGTAATGGTATTTTTAGCTTCGAAGGTTTGAGCTGTCGTTTTCTCCTGTTTTGGTAGGAAAGATTTTTACAGTGTGGAACATTTACAGAATTGTGTGATTCAGATCTTTTTATTTGACAGAGTCACAGGGTGGATCAGGCTGGAAGGGACCACAGTTGGTCATCTAGTCCAACCTTCCTGCTCAGGAAGGGTTATCCCTGAGCACACGGCAAACTATTGTGTCCAGAAGGTTCTGGAATATCCCCAGTGAGGGAGACTCTGCACCTTCTCTGGGCAACCTGTTGAGGGCTTGGCCACTGTACAGGGAAGAAGTTCTTCCTCATGTTTAGTTGGATCTTCCTGCTCATGGCCTCTTGTCTCATTGCTGAGCTCCACAGAGTAGAGCCTTGTCCATCTTCTGACATCTCCCTGCCGACACACTTTACTGCATCACTATGTTCAAAGCAGGGTAAGTTTTGGGAAGTTTGGCTGGTAAGGAAGGAGTGCTTGTGCTGTGGCTGTGTTTATGTTCTGGGATATGTGCTCTCCAGGCTACCAGCTCTGTCTTTCCTGGCATCTTATCAAAGTGCACAGCAACTAGTGCTTGGCGATTACCTCAGGTCTCCCTGCTAAAACAACATAAATGCAAACATGGAGATTGCCAGTACTCTAAATTAGAAATGAGAATAATCCAACTACTTGTACATAGGAAACAATGCCACAGCAAAGCACCTAGAGATGGCTGTGGGCTGGGGTCTTGTACTGCTTGGCAGCGCCATTCTGCAAGGCTTGGGTGAGGTGGCTGCTCTGCCACTTCTCACTTGGTGCATCTCCTGTATTCCAGGTATTTTCAGTGCCCACCCAAGTTTGGCCTCTTTGCTCCCATCCACAAGGTGATCCGGATCGGGTTCCCATCAACCAGCCCTGCCAAGGCCAAGAAGAGCAAGCGGATGGCCATGGGAGTGTCAGCCCTGACCCACAGCCCCAGCAGCTCCTCCATCAGCTCTGTCAGCTCCGTGGCCTCGTCAGTGGGGGGCAGGCCCAGCCGCAGTGGGCTGGTGAGTAGCTCCTGTATGGCCTCTGCAGCCTCAATCTACCTTTGTGACCCAGCTTCACAAAGCAGGAGGGTTGGGGTTTTCTTCCAGTGCAGCTGCTCCTTCACCGTTCATGAGGTGAGGGGAATGGAGTATGGGATGGTGCTACCCACCTTACAAATAATCTCCCTCCATGGACATGGCTCCAAGTAACGGGCACCAAGCATCTGAGACCACTGAAGAACCTGAAGTGCAGTTTCCAGTGGGATGAATCTCAGTTCTCCTGTCAAGAGCAGGTTTATAAGGGATCCCTGCAGAAAAAGGACATTGTTTCCAGTCTCACCTGCTCATGCTGCTCCACTGACCAGCTGTGCAAAGCTCCTACTGTGACTGTCTTACTGTGCAGGGTGACAATGTCCTGGTTCACATGCCTGGGGTTTTGGCAGGTATTCAAGCAGGCAGAAAGCAGGCCAGTGATATTATTGAAAGTTCTTGCTCTGCAGTAGTGTTGCTGCAGAACACCTGCAGTCCTCTTGGCTGGGGACAAGGGTGCAGTGTCATTCCTGGGAGTGGATCAAATAACCCTGTACTGGTCTCCACTTGAGATGAGTCTACCCAGCTGAGCTCACTTTTTGGGATTTCATCGGTGCAGGCCATCAATAAAATATAACTAAGAAGGCAGATGATACAGTGCATGATAATTTTTCCTGACCCAGTTCCCATCCTGTTCTGTCCTTTGGGAAATGGTGCTTTCACTGCAGTGCAGAAGAGCAACTGTGCTTGTGAGCATTATCCAGATGTTTCTCAGACTTAACTTCCCCTGTAGGGCCCAGAGCTGGAACTGCAGCTCTGGATTTAACTATTCTAGACTGGGAAGGACACAGCTTTACCCCATCTGTTTTTAACTCTTTTCCCAGCTGACAGAGACCTCTTCTCGATATGCCCGGAAGATCTCTGGCACCACAGCCCTGCAGGAGGCACTGAAGGAGAAGCAGCAGCACATTGAACAGCTGCTGGCAGAGCGTGACCTGGAGCGGGCAGAGGTTGCCAAAGCCACCAGCCACATCTGTGAGGTGGAGAAGGAGATTGCTATCATGAAGGCCCAGCACGAGCAGGTAGGAGGTGATATGGCTTTTTATTACTAGCTCTCAAATACCTGAATATTTGATGTCCCCTGAAAGTGTCAGATCATAACATTACCACTGTGTCTGAAACTTGGGCTCTGAATTTCTGCCTTTTATGTGCTGAGTTAAGTCGAGGCTCTTTCTCTGCCCTCCTAGTGTCACACGTGTTATCTCTGAGCTGAGCCAGGAGGAGGAAAAGGGCTGTGCCAGATAAGAGGCAGTAGATAGTTTGTGCCTGGTGGATCAATATATTTCAATGATGAAATGCAAGTGGAAGGCAAATTTGTTCCCTTCAGCCACTGAATTTGGCTGTGGCTGTGACTGCATTGCAGTGATTTTATGGTGCTGAGAAGATCAGCTCAGTTCATATGCCACTGCTTTCCCACCAGAGAGGATGTTTTTATAACATTAATAAAGGCAGGAAATCTAGAAGGAAAACAGGCTGATCATATTAGGCTAGTGTTTGTTTATTTTTGCACAAGCACTTGTACAGAGGATATTTTATGCATTAAAATGCTTGAAGAGAGTTGTGTTTGTGCTCTTTGTCAGTATGTGGTTCTTCAACATCTGCTGCTGTCCTAAATTCTTTACTTGTGCTTATAAATCCAAGCGAGCTGCCTGGGAGTAGGGATGGCACTGTATATTTGTGTAGTAGGTCACACCTGCCTGTCAGAAATGCAGAAGAAATTGGGAAATCAACTGCAAGCTGACATTTTTCTTGTGTATTGTGTTTCCCAGTAATTATCAGTAACAAATGAATTAACAGATGTCTGAAATACCTCTTGCTTCATGACTGGGGCTGAATTGCACTGGTAACTTCTGACCAGATTTTCAGAACTTTTCAGGCTTCAAGTTCTTAACTCTAATCAGATCTGGATTCTCCAAAAAGGTCAGGTCAGAGAGGCACTGAAGCATGGTTCATTTACAGCTGCTGGAGATGGAGCAGTTTTTGTTGTCTTGATCCCTGAATCCTGAATTCTTTGGAAGATGTGCTCTTACCACACCATCCTCTGAAAACGACCATCAAAACTTTCTGTTCCCTAGTTCTGACCCTTTCTTAAACAGCTTTGTACTACTTCAGACATGGCTGACTTTTGTGTCTTGGGCTTGTTTTTTGCTCCAGTATGTCACAGAGGCAGAAGGAAACCTCCAGCGAGCACGAGCCTTGGTGGATGGGATGCAGAAGGAGAAAATTGAGCTGTTGAACCAGCTTGAAGAGGAGAAGAGGTGAAGCAGGAGTGGATGGGTATGAGGGAGGTGAAGTTATCATGTGTGGACAGTGATAAAGCCTTCAGGTGGTTTTGGCTTAAGGATATGGTATGGAATAAAAATTGGATCATAAACAGGCACGTGCACTTTGGGTTATCACAGCTCCTTCTGTACAACCTGCATTTGCTGAAGAACCCTTCTTCCCCTCCATTTGTGATGGGCTGATCTTAAGGATGTTCTTTGTGAGGAAGGGAAGCCAAACTGGAGTACAACCTTACTGTGGTGTGATTCACCATCTCCCCACGCCCTAGAGGCCCCCATCTGTGCAGATATCATGGTGCATATATTTCCTCTCTGGATAAGAGTGAAGATCTGCATGTCATTCTTGGAGTCCAGATTATACACTTCATGTATATAATTAAACTCTTCAGTGGGAATAGAAAAACATTTCAGTGTATTAAATAACTGAAAACAGTGTTGATTTCAATTGACTGATGGCCCTTCTGTGCATGAAATGTTCTTTCATGCATAAGTCTCCCCATACTCCTCGTAGGCAGCTGACTTTCCCAGCTCCAGCAGGCCCTTTAACCCAAGACAGCTGAGTTTTCCTCTAAATATCAACAGAGGCCTCCCTCCTCTAATTAAGAGGTTTAGAGAAGGAAGCTTGTTTATGAAGTTTGTTATGTACACTCACAGCTATTTTTATCTGTAACAGAATCATAGTCCTTACATCTGGCTACTGGCTAAACATCCTCAGCCTTTCTTTTTTTTTTTTTTCATTCAGTAAAGAGAAAAAGAGGGATAAGTATAGCAAAAAAAATTAATTATTTTCTACTGTTACTGGCTTCTCTCTCCCAAAAGAGAAGAGTTTCCTTGGCATGTCTGTGTTAATGTGTGTGGTTTTATGTGCATTTATGCATGACTGGCCTGTGCAATCTTTGGGGAAGGCTCTTCTGTTTGCCAGGGTAGCTCATAGTTCCCACGTTGTGGAAACATTAAACACTGCCCACCCTCTGCCAATTCCCTTGGAATATTTTGCATGGACCCCGTGCATTTGGCACAGGAATTGCCCAGTTTTCAGCTGCAGGATAACGAGGTTTAAATAATCCAGTGAAACCTTGTTGTGGTTTCCTTGTTTTCAGGATCCTGTGTCAGAGAACAGTAGTTGTGTGTCTGAGAGGATGTACCTTGCAAAAAGTTCATGTTTGTATGTGGAAAACTGCTTATAACTGTCTTGCTCCATGGGTCTTGCTGCTCAGTTTCTGCTGAACTGTTTGTATCCAAAGGTGGTTGGTATCCCTCTCCTCTCAGACTTTCATTCTGCAGGCCATGACAGGATTTTTTAATATTGGGTGGGTGGTTTTAGAACACAAAAATCTTATCAATAGTTTTTGGGCAGCTTTTCCATTTGTTGATAATGACCTTTCCATTCATGGTTGCAGTAATCCATAGAACTTGATTAATATTGAAAAGGTTCATGTGCAAAGGCTGCTTAGACAGAGGGTGCTGAGCTGAGTATTCCTGATTGCTCTTTGTGTCCCTTCCCTTCCCCAGGAAAGTGGAGGACTTGCAGTTCCGTGTGGAGGAAGAATCCATTACCAAAGGGGATCTGGAGGTAATTCCTGATGATTTTGCCAAAATGCGGGGTCCAGAGTTGCATGTGGGGCATCACTTGAGTAACTTCTGCCACTTTTTGCCCCCCTCTTACAATACTTCACTGCTGGTTTTGGACCTGCTGTGAACACCATGGTATAAACTCTGAGGATTGTTCTTTGGTGTGGTGCCCAATGACTATTCAAACTTGGAACTGCCTGGAGTTAATCTGTCACTCTGGGTTGCCAAGCCATGTTCAAATTCAAATTCACATCTGAATGTGTTGGAACATACATTTTTCCACTCTAGAAATTAATTGACAGTTCAGTTCTTGTCCCTGTGGTGTCCTGCTCTTAGAAGCTAATGGGCACACAGAGTCTCCTGATTGGATGCTATTTAATTCCAGCCAAAATGCTGTGTATCCTGAGGTATCCTCATGTGGAGCTCACTGCCCCAAGTGTGGGTTTGACACTAGGATTGACACCCTGTCACTGGGAAGGGCTGTTGCTCAGAGTGATGCTGTTGCAGTGAGCGTTGTGCAAACTGGAAGTGATGTTTGGGTGAAGTGATGTTGGCCTTTCCGTGGGGAAAAAGGAAAAGAAAATCTTTCTGTGAAAGCAAAGCTCTGCTCTCCAAATGTAAATCAAGGGAGTTTTCCATCTCTTTAGCTGGAATGCCAGGTTAATAACAGCCAGAAAATGTCAAGGGCCCTGTTCCTGTGCTTCACTGTCACTCATAGCAACAAAAGCCCAGGAAAATGGGAAAACTAGGAAATGGATATGTTGCTGTGGCTGTGATCCTGTTGGCATAAACCTGTCTTCTTCATCCAGGAGCTGAAGGACATGTTTGACAGGGTATAAATTAGCAGTGCACTGATAGCAGACCTTTGCAGAAGCACAGCAAGTGCAGTTTCTGCCTGTTGTGTGAGAGCAAAATCAGATTCCTGTTCATCCCTGAGCTGACAGCTTTCCCACAGTGCTTTAGAGTGCATCATTCCCTTTGAGAGCAGTGAATTGTCCCTTTGTAAGCTCCAAGTGCTTAAGCCTGGCTGTGTAATTATGGCAGTGGGACCAGGGCTGGCCAGATGGTGTGTTTGGATATATATTTTTTTTTAAAGCCACCATGCTTAGCAAGATAAGATGCTATGGATAAGGGCTCCCATTCTCACTTTGGGACTCAGTCTTGGATTAAATTTTCCTTTGCGCTGGGAAAGAATTTTTTTGTAATGGGGACGTGGCCAAGCTTTCAGCAGGACATTCTGGTCCTGTCCTCACTTCCATGCTTGTCTGTACAAAAGAACAAATCATTTAGGAATGCTTGATTTCCCCTGGTCCAGGGAACTGGCATGCTCTCCATGAGTCCAACATCCGTCCCCAGCACCTGCATTGGCAGAGGGCTTGGCTGGGACCAGTTTTTGCATCTTGTCTGCCTAATTTGCATGCTCAGGCTGAATGATTGACCCACTAGAGTTAATTCTCACCTTCCTGCTTTTTTGTAGAGACAGTTAAGCTTTCCAGAAGCAAGTGATTAACTAAGAGAAAAAAAAAAAAACAACTCCAAAATCTCCTATTGGAAATCAGGAGAATAAGTGCTTCTTCATGTTGCAGTGTGTTCCTGGGAGATGGTTGTTCTTGATATTTGTTGAGTAAAATCACAAAAGTCATGCAGTAGTTGCAAGCACAGCCCTTGGCATCTCTCTCTGGAGCTGAACTAGCCAAAAGCAAAGTCCAGTGACAGTTGTCTGCTTTCCTCTGGTCTTATTAGTTCTCTTATACCAGCAGCCCTTCCAAGGATTCAGAGGGGAGTGTTTATTTTGACTTGACAGCCAGTTACAGACATGATGACATTGGTAAGAATAGATTCTCTGCTCTGTGGTCCCTGGCTCTGGGGTTTCTGCTGAAGGATTGGCTAAATCCCCTGAAAGCATGCATGCTTTGAACAAATCTAGGGCTCTTGGGTGTTGAGCACAGAAGACAGCATCCTTGGAAGTAAGTTGACCAAAGATGTCCATGTGTTGGTGGCCTGTAGTTTGGACCTCTGATAGAAGGGGCTGTGGATTTAGCCTTGAAATGTAATTATGAATTCAACCCACTTTTGGTCCTGGTTGGCAGCTGATGCTGCAGTGATTTGGAAGGTGAAAAACAAATGTAGGAAAAGCTTTCAGGAAAGACTTTTTGTGGTGGAAGACCATGTTTACAGGAAATATTATCCTCATCAAGGAGCTCTCTCATGCTCATCTCCTGGATCCTGCAGCACGCCTTGAATGGCAGTGGGAAGTCAGTTTATAATTTGTGAACAGTAATTTAAGGCTAATAGCTACAAATAAATCTGAAATTCATATCTGGGCTTCTTCAAAGTGCAGGAAAACTTTGGATTTGAAGTTCTGACTCATACTGGCTACTACTAGCAAAACAATTTACATAAATTAATACAGGATTGAATGTAAATCTAAGATTTAAGGACTGTGAAACAGTTAATCTAACTTTTTTCCCCATGGTTTTTTGTCTGTTTGGTTGGGTTTTTCCTCTGTTTTCATGTGTTTTCCAAAGCTGGAAAATAGCAGGGTTAATAGATAATGAGCAAGAATATCAGGTGGGACTGAGAGCTTGAGTGGGCACTCGTGTTAACCTCAGGAGCCTGGAGAGAATCTCTTTGAGAAGTCCAGAGGTGAGTTTTTTAATAGGTCAGCATCTTTAGGTAGCAAATATCTGATGAGCTGCCACCAGTTAATTAATTGGTATCGATGCAGTATTTATTCCTCTTAGTAAAATCAATCTTGGAGCTCTCTCTAGAGATAAGAATCTTTGGGCTTTACAGGGAGAAGAATTAATTGCATTTAATTAATTAAATGCCTTTTTTTTTTAAATTAGGATACAATAAGGCAACTTTTACAATTAAGTTATATAATTTGGAGTTTTGATTATATTTAGCCTCTTGAATCCAAATCGTTTTTCCCCTCCTCCAAGGGTTAAATAAGGCACATAAAATACAGAGCTATCTGAATATAAATGGTAGTTATATCACCATCTATGAATACATGTACAATGATATTTTGCAAACATAAAGCATATTTTTTTAATCTTCCATTTCTATCATTTGTACACAACTAGCCAAGCCTTGCTGTATTGTAGGGAAGGACAGAAAATCCTTAAAACTGGCTCCAGTAGAAAGAGGGGGAAGCAAATAATTTTATGGAAATTGAGGGGCTAAAAAAAGGGGGTAAAAATGGTTCTGACCAGATTTGTTTGCTTTTTGCTAGATTAACTTTTTAATTTGATAGATTAATTAAGTTTAATTCTGAGGAAAATGTGGTTTTTGTAAGCTAAAAAAAATGTGTAGGCCAGAGTGTGAATGCACCTTCTGTGTCTCCTCTCCTCTTTTATTTATAGGGAATTGTACATGGTATTATAGTGGTGGTTGTGGAGTGCTGAGCTTTGCCACCAAGTGCAGCTTTGTGGTGCTTCATCTTTAAAAGTGAAGGGCACTGAAGCAATGCCCAGAGCCAGTGCTCCTGGATTTGGGTAGATTTCATGAACTTCTTGTGCTTAGTTGAATCATTTGTCAAAAAAAACAAAAAAACACCTTGAAAACAAACTGCCAACCAACCAACCAAAAATGCCAAAACCAACCAACCAAAAAAGTTCTGTTTCCTTGTGCCAAAACGAGTAGAGTCTTACTGTACAAAAATCACTTTGAAATTCATGCCAGGGCTATTCAAACTCAAAGCACTGATTTATAGAGCAGTTTGGTATCTCAATTCCCTGATCTCTTCATTACAGTGTATTTTTTGTTTTACAACATGCTATGTACAGTATGACCTGTTTTTTTTTCCCCACATAGTGTAAGATTCACACTGTCACCAGAGCAAAAAAAGGATGGAAACTTCCAACTCTTTTCAGTCTACCTTGTGATTCTTGAGGAAAGATGTGGAGAATCATTGCAATACCTTTACAATCTCTGTGTGTACAAAGGCCTTGTACTGGTGGGAGTTTTGCTTTTTAGGAAGTATCTTCAGTTGATGCAGGAAAACACTGAAGCAGGTTTCTAATGCAGAAGGATGTTTTCCCATCCCAGATTCCATTTTCTTGTGAAGAGCCACTATGAGTACCATGTGATATCCCAAAGGGACCGTTCTCTGTTTGGCTGGATTTTTCCTCCTTGGCTGGGTTTTTATTCTCTTCCTGTTGTGAACTGCCTTTCCTTGTCTTGTACACTGGAGATGATGTTGCAGCCTTCTCTTTCCCTCTCTTTCTCTCTCTCCCTCCCTTCCCCTACTCCCATCTCCACTGTTCTTTTTTCCCTCTGTGTGAGCAGACTCAGACGCAGTTGGAGCATGCCCGAATACGGGAGCTCGAGCAGAGCCTGCTGTTTGAGAAGGCACAGGCTGAAAAACTCCTCAGAGAATTAGAGGACACCAGGGTAATGGAGCCTCACTTGCCCTGCCTGCAGACAGCGCTTGCACTGCCCTGGTGCTCATGATGCCTTGCTTTGGGTTTCTTTCTTTTGGTTTTCGTGGGGTTGATTGATTTTGGCTTGAACTTAAGCTTTCTTGACTTTTTTTGCTTTTTGTTTTTGGGGTTTTTTGTTTGTTTTTTTTTTTTTTGTTCTCTTTCCCAGAAATAGTAGTATGATATGATTTCTAGCTTTGCTTCTCTTGTGGGGAACTTGTTTCTCAGACTGAGTTTGCTTCTCTGCCCCACACCACCATCTGACACATGAGCTTTTACAATTCATTTTTCAATTAACATATCCCAATAATACCCCCACCCTGCACAATTCATTCTGCTTCGAGGCCTCCCCAGGCTGTGAGAGGAAATAACATTGCAGTCAACATTCCAGTCTCCCCTGCCAGTTGTGGGAGCTGCCATCTGAAGTGGAAGGTGCTGCTGAATGCAGGTGGGCCCACTCTGATCCTTGGCCATGCCTGCAGCAGGACAGGTTGCCCAGAGGAATCCTAAAAGCAGCCCGATGTGGAAAGGGCTGGTGTGGTGTGGTGTGGGAAGCAGCAAACTTGCTGCAGTGAGCAGCAATGGGTTTGAGAGTTGTAGAAAACAGAAATGTGAGGGTCTCCAGAAGGTCTGGATGGTTTGAAGCCCCCTGTGCCCATCCAAAACAATGAGCACTGGCCTCCTGGGCTGCTGGCTGCTGGGGAAATGGCAACTGAAATGGAGTGAAATTGCTCTCTTGGAGTTTGGCTCAGTTTCCTTCTTTCTTTTGCCTTTTTCATCCTCTTCTCCACCCATAGTGGAAGCACCCTGATCTCCCTGTGACTTGCAGGGAGTTCAGCCCTGCCAGGTTACATTCAGATGGCAAAACATGGATCCATAGCCCTTATGTTCAATGTGTGCCATGGCCAGATTTATTGTCTTGCATCCTCCAGCCTCCTTTGTTATTTTGACTTTGCTAATAAATTCTAACAAGCACTCATATGTAAAAATCCCTTCTCCTTTTTACACCAGGGTAAACAAATTCCATTACAGAAGAGAGGTCTGCAGGCTGAGGATTGCTGAGCAATAAAGGAAACATGATATGCTTAATGCTGGTTTTGATGCTTGTGAAATTCCTGCATGTGCAGTCACATCTCCTCTGTGCCTCATCTGGCAAGATGCCTGGTCTGGAAACATAATGCCCTTCCAGGACATTATTTTTCATAAACCACTGTTGCTCCCTAGTGAATTTCAGGGGTTATTTCCGAGGTGTTTTTCTGTGGAAAGCAAGAGGTTTGTATTAGGAAAAAATAAATTGCAATTGGCACAGACATAACTGTGAGTTGTCGGTGCTGGTTACCCTGGTGCAAAACTGCTCAGATTGGAGGGTACTGGGTGTTCTTTACCTCTTTATCTGAACTTTAACTGAGGTACTTTGGATTTATTTCCACTGCAGAATGCTTACTAAAGGGGAGTGATGCAGCGATGAGAGCTGCACTGACTTTGTGTTGTCTGTCATGTTGCAGTTAACCACGGTGGCAGAGAAGTCCAGAATCCTGCAGCTGGAGGAGGAGCTGAGCCTCAGGCGCAGCGAGGTGGACGAGCTCCGGCAGTGCCTCCAGAGCTCCCACCAAGCAGAGACCCCTGAGCACAACCTGGGCTTGCAGTCAGAGGCTCTTCGGTTGAGGGATCAGTTACTGTCTGTCAACAAGGAGCATCAGAAAGAGAGCAGCCAGCTGAAGGAGAAGTATGAGAAGACACTGAAGAAGTACCAGCAGGAGATGGAGAAGCTGAAATCTGTCAATGAGAAGTACTCGCAGGAGATTGTTGACCTAAAGCATAAAGTTCAACAAGCCACCAATGAGAACATGGGGCTCATGGACAACTGGAAGTCCAAGTTGGACACGTTAGCTTCTGACCACCAGAAGTCTCTGGAGGACCTGAAAGCCACACTCAACTCAGGCCCTGACACCCAGCAGAAGGAGATTGTGGAGCTGAAGGCAGTGGTGGAGAGTATAAAGTTGGAGCACCAGCTTGAGTTGGAGAACCTGAAAGCAAAGCATGACATTGAGACAGCTGTCCATATAAAGGAGAAAGAGAGTCTCAAACTGAAGCTACAGGAGGCTTTAGATGAAGTGGAAAAAAGCAACAGCAACTGGAAAATGCAACTGGAAACCAAAAGCAGTCAGCACCTTCTTGAGCTCCAAGATGTGAAGGACAAGTGTCGAGATGCTGAGCTGAGGGTGCATGAACTGGAGAAACTTCATGGTGAATATACAGATCAGACACAAGCAATAGCTTTCTTGAAAGAGCAGATATCTTTGGCTGAAAAGAAGATGTTGGACTATGAAACATTACAGAAAACGGAAGCCCACAGCAAACAGGAAATCCAAAGATTGCAGGAAAAAGTGCTTGTCTTAGAGAACAAGCTGCAGTCCATGGAGGCCCTGCATCCTTCTCAGCATGCAAATGTATGACTTCAGGGTCCTTTTGTTTGTTTATGGTCACTGTTGGTAACTTTTCAGCTGCTGCCTTGTGCAGTTTTCTGAGGCCTCAAATGTCTGGATGTTTTTTGTTTGTTGTTTATTCCTTCCACTGACAGCGCTCTCTTTGCACTGCATCTCCATGCTGAAGGTGTCTTGCCACTCTAGAAAGCCAGTACAGTGGGACAATTGGGAAAAAGGAGCAAGCAGGGCCACATGTGGGTTTGGAGGCTGCTGTGGCAGCAGCCTAAGGCTGTCATGGTTTGTCAGGGTGGGCTCTCATCCTGAGCAAGCAGTGTCCTGAGCTGGAAAAGCCATCATTCCAGTTGTGTTTCGCCAAGGAGCTGCAGCAGTCTTGCTATTGGGCAAGACCCTTTAGGGGTGCTAGGAGGATAGGGTCAACCTTGCTCAGCACCTGGAGCAAGAGAGGTGCAGTGAATGGCTGAACTGTGGGGTGGGGTGGGGTGGGGTGGGGTGGGGGTGTGTCAAGCAGGGCAGGGGCTTCGCAGCACTTATGGGAGACTGGGAAATGCTGATGTTGAGGATTATAGTGGAAAAGCTGTCAGCAAGGGTCAGAATTGCACCAGGCTGGGGAAATAAAATGCCTGATTGAATATGAGACCAGGGAGGGCTGAAATAAGAACAGTTAATATGAAGGGGTCAATTTACTGTGGCCTTTCTGTGTCTTTAAGTCATCCTTTGTTTTTTTGGTTTTTTTGTTGTTGTTGTTGTTTTTTCTTTTTTCTTTTTTTTTTTTTTTTTTGTTTGTTTGGTTTTTTTTTTTTTGACTGTTTGCCCCAGGATGCATCATCCTGCCCTTGTGCATAGCACAGGGAATCATGGCTGCTTCTGCACTGTAGTGAGCAGGGAGATTGCTACTTATGGCTCTGGGCATGGCCATATTGCCATATTTGTTTTTGGATTTTGCATGAGAAATTAAGAAAACCCAACTAACATCCTGTGGGGATGCAGAAAATTAAAATAAGCTGTGAAATGTGCACATTTTAAGACTACTGTGTAGAGATTTCACTGGTGATATAGTCTCTGTTCCAAACAGAGTTGCCAATGAAATTAATTTGATCCTGTGTTTAATTTCCCAGCATGAATGGCCCCATTGCATCTCCAGGGAGCAAAGTCAAACCCATGAATTCCATGTTGTTTAAGTTAGAACATCACACCTTGGAAATAGGCACACTGAGGACAATAGAGGCAAAGGTTAAGGAGGAATCTCCAGCATTAGTAGTGTTTGAAGGGGTGCTCCAGGATGTTTCATCTAGTAAGGACAGTTGGGAACAGTAAGTACAGCCAGGACCCTGGGAAAAAGGAGTTGTTATTACAACATGTAACACATTTTAGCCAATATTCAAACAGGAATGAATAGAAAAGAAGAAGCTGGAGGCTTGTTCCAGAGCCCTTTAGATAAATGAAAGCTTTCTGGGGGATATTGATAGTGGATTAGAACCAGAGAAGTCTTGAAGTAATTATTTCACCTATGTGTCAATTAAAATCATGAGAATATGGGAAGAAATGCATGGGTGAAAGCCTTTGAGTATCATGGGGAAAGTTCTATTTAAAATTGTCTTAGTTAATTTAAAGTGACTGCAGTATTCACTGTCCAAGTATTTTAAACAAGAAAAGGTGTCTTGTGACCATCTTTCCTAGATTTTCAAGGGATAACCACAGCTGTGCTTCCCAGGAGTAGTTAAATAGCTTTTTCCTTACCAAAAGTACATCAGGAAACATGTTTCTCCTCTGGAGGTGCTCGTGCTTCTGTCTGACTTTGTCCATAGCTCAGACTTCAGAGAACTGGCCTTGGGGCTCTTGACTGTGGTGCTGGGTCTGGGCATGTGCTGAGGTCCCACCAAAGGCTGCTGGATGGGAAAAGATGTGAAGGGCTCAGTTGTGGTCTCTGCCACAGAAAGCTTGGCACTGAAAGCTCTGAAGTCTCTGGCTTTTTATTGCAATGTAGAAAATAGGGTGGGGTAAAAAACAGAATCCTCTGTATGGACCTGGCATTTGCTTGTTATTATTTTTATGAACGTGTTAGTTCTCTAATAAATTATTATTTTATCAACGTTTTTATAACTTTGGGCACAGCTAGGTTTTACAGAAGTTGAGAATCTTAATGACTGCTAGGTCTCAAGCTGCATGCTGGAGAGCATTTGCAGTTGGATATTTGCTGTGATTGACCAGAGGTGTCTGGTCTGAGGGACAGCAGCTCTTCTACCCTTCTGCATGTGCAGAGCTGGAACCAGAACTTGTGGGGAAAAACTTGAGCTCTGCTCCCTCCTGAGTGAATCCTGCTGCTGTGCTCAGCTGTGAGTTGTGTGTCAGCCTCAGTAGTACCCAACTGGACAAGTGGCTCCTCAAAAAAGCCTTTATTTTCCTCTTGGGAAGGATGTAAAACATCCTAACTTGGACATGGGATACCTTCTGCTTTCGATGGGGCTTTGTGGTTGTTAGCTTCTGCTTTGAATCTTTGGGTAAAGGGTTGGTTTATATCTTATATTTTACATTTATTCCAGATGATTGAAACTAATGATATTTCAGAAGAAAAGATAAAGATGAAGCAGACTATGGAAGGTATGAAGCTATAATTTTTACCCTGTTCTAGTGACTTGTACACGTTCTCTTCTAATTTTCTGCTCTTGCAGAGATGGCTGTATGGCAGGGGTTCAGGAAGTCATTTCATCTGTCAGAATTTGCTGGATGACATTTGTTGTCTGGATTTGTTTTTTCCTTCTAATCAAGCTGAGCGTATGCAGAGGTAGATGTTTTTACCTGTCTTAGATACTCTCCAGTATCTGCATATGGTGCAGGTTGGAGACAGATCAGGGGAAATAGGTGCATTTCCATCCCATCAGGCATTAAGTGTTTTTTGCTCACAGGAAAGGAGGCGATAATGGTAGATATTAATGTGACTGGCTTCAAATAATGGTAGTTACTTTTTATTAAGCTTACTATAAATCAAACCATCCATTTAACAAAATGTGAAACTTATACACTCAGGAAACTTGTATAAAGTGTGTTTCACCTTGAATTGCACTCAGGCCCCTCCCAGAGGGTGAGCTGTAACACTCTGAGCAATAGCAGAGCTGGATTCAGAGGTATTTTGTCCTATTTCCATTGCCCTCAGTGCAAGCCAGGCATTGTCCATAAGCCTTGTCTGTCTTTGCAGATATGAGATTCTGTAGGACACATTCATGTTATACCCCATCCATGGAAGTGTCCAAGGTTGGGCAGGGCTTGGAGCAGCCTGGTCTGGTGGAAGATGTCCCTGCCCAAAGCAGGGATGTGGAACAAGATGATCTCTGAGTTCCTTTCCAAACCAAACTATTCTGTTTCTACACCAAATTGTTTGCTGATTGACAGGTAATTCCTGCTTAGTGATGGCAGAGCTTAACTAGATCCAGCAGCCACTGCTCTCAATGGGCACTCAGTCCACATGTGGGTTGTTTCCACACTGAATAAACCCTGGAAAGATGTACTGAAAACAGCCAGGTCAGATTTCATCCACAGAAGCATCAGACTTCAGATCTACAGCTCTGAACATGGAAATACATCAGTTCCAGAAGACATATCTTTTGAAACAGCCTCTGCCTTCCACTATAGGAGGTGACACAAAGAAATGTGCTAAAAACTCCTTTGGGGTTTTTTAATTAATGTTTTATTGCCTTTCACCACTCCTTCTCTGTGGTTGCTTTCTTAACCCTGTCTGATACAACTTCCCAGTGTTCATCCTCCTCCAAGTGTGCTGAGATGGAGTGTTTCCTGCTGCTTCTCTGCCAACAGGGGTGTACCACCTTGGTGCCCACTGCACCCTGACCCGTGCTGTGCACCTGACACCTTCCCAATTTGCACAAAGCATTTTCCAGCCCTCTAATCCTTGTCTTTTCATTCCCCCACAGACCTTCAAGACAAGCTGAGTAAAAGAGACAAAGAGGTGTCATCCCTGGTGACCCAGACTGAAACTCTAAGGGCCCAAGTAAGTGGTAAGTTTCCCTAATCCAGTATTGGTGAGAATGAAATGTTTCCCTGCTTGTCCTATGCACTGGTGTTGAACAAGAGCCCAGAGCTGAAAAAGGCTGATGTAAAACATGATGGTTTTTGAATGGCTATTGCTGGTAAAAATTAATTTAGGAATTGAACACAAACTCCACAAGATATTTGTGCCCTGTGAGGGAGGATTTGGGTTTGTGTGTAAAGCTAATGAGGCATAAGTCAGTCGAGCTGGGTGTGTTGTTTCCAAGATCTCCCCTTAACTACAGCCAGTCAAGAGCTAATCAGATCTGTGCTTTTAGGAGTAGGGGTTGGGAAAAGGCAAAAAGCAGGAATATAAGTAAAGGACTAAGTGACCTTTCTTCCCCTGAATCCTCTGTTTCTCATAGCTCTGGAAAATAAATGCAAAACAGCAGAAAAGAAGGCTGATTCAGTGTTCAAAGAGAAGAAGAGGTTGGAAGGAGAACTGGAAGCCTTGACCAAGAAAACACATGATGCCTCAGGGCAACTAGTCCTGATCAGCCAGGAGCTGCTCAAGAAGGAAAGGTCAGTGTGCAGGTCTGGAGGACAGAGCTGGAGACAGAGGGGCTCTGTGTATATTAGTGTTCCTTCCAGGTACTGTAATAGACCTCCAGAAGAAATGTAGGGTTGCACTGTTGAAATCCAGCTCACAGCTTTCCCATTCTTTAGAGATGCTAATGAGTGAATTTGTTTAGAATTAGTGGCTGTGAATTCTCAAAAGGCACTGCCCTTTCACTGCTTGCCAGGAGCTGCAAGACAGCTCAGTTCCCGTGTAGAAGCTGAATGAAGTCATGTACAAGGCAGCCAAGCTGGCTGCTGCCCTGCTCCCAGTGCCCTGTGCAGATCCCAACCTCAGAGCTGGCAAACTGGGACAAGAAAAGACTTGGGTGGGATTTGCTCACTGGCCTTTCTTTGGATCTGTAGCAAAGGTGGGAGGGAGCAGAGCAGGACTGCAGTGGTGTGTGGGCTCTGGGAATGTCTTCGTGTGTGCCTGCTGCTGCTTGCAGGAGCCTGAACGAGCTGAGAGCTCTGTTACTGGAGGCGAACCGGCACTCCCCGGGGCCCGAGCGCGACCTCAGCCGGGAAGTGCACAAAGCTGAGTGGCGGCTGAAGGAACAGAAGCTCAAAGATGACATCAAGGGGCTTCGAGAGAAGCTGGTTGTGCTGGTGAGGGCACTAAAAACCTTTTCTGGGCATGGCCTAGAGGCTGGAGGGGTTTGTACTGCTGAGGGGAGTGGTGGGGAGGGTCTGAGCCCTTCACTCTTGCTCCAGGCCTTGGTGTTTTCTTTGTGCTGCTGAGCATCTGATGGGAATTCTCTTGACAAGGACTGAGCTGTGGCCTGGCTTAGTAGCACCTCATCAGGCAGCAAAGATGTCCATATGTCCTATAGTCACAGAATATCCTGAGTTGGAAAGGCCACAGGGATCATCAAGTCCAACTCCTGGCCCTGCTCAGGACACCCCAACAATCCCACCCTGAGCATTGTCCAAGTGCTCCTGGAGCTCTGGCAGCCTTGGGGCTGTACCCACAGCCCTGGGGAGCCTGTTCAGCAGCCAGCCATCCTCTGGGGCAAGAACCTTTCCCTGATATCCAACCTAGACCTTCCCTGACACAGCTCCACCCATTCCCTGGGTCCTGTTCCTGGTCACAGAGAGCAGAGATCAGTGTGTGCCTCCTGCTTCCCCTTGTGAGGAAGCTGTAGACTCCTGTGTCCTTCTCCAGTGTTCTTCTCTTCCTGCAGGTTTTACATCCATGGGCTAACTGGATTTTAGATCCAAATAGGGATTTGTGGGAGAAACTGAAGGTTGTTCAGCTACCCCACACATATTACATATTCTCTGATCCAAGAATAAGCAGCGTCCTCAAATTCCCCTGTACTTCAGCGTCCTCCAGTGGCTGAACTGCTGGGAGCAAACTGGAGCTGCTTCCCATCACTGGATGCGAGCTGTGCTCTGCCCCTGTCTGCCGCTGAAATCACAGCGTGGTTCTAGGCACGATGTAGATCTCCACCGTGAGTTTCTGCAGCTGTTGGTGTTGATATGACATCCTCCTGTTCTCCCTTTGGTGCCTTAAGGACAAGGAGAAGGCAGTGACGGACCAGCGGCGCTACTCCCTGATTGACCCCTCCTCGGAGTCAGAGGTGATCCGGCTGCAGCACCGGCTCGTCAGCACCGAGGATGTGCTGCGCAACGCCCTGGAGCAGGGACACCAGATGGAGAAGCTTATGGAAGCAATGAGACTCTCCTCTGAGAAAACACAGGTAGAACACCAGCAAACAGGGCCTCATCAGTCCCCTGGGATCTTGCCTGTGCTCAGGGAGTGATGCCATCAGCTGTGTCCCCTCTTTGCTGGGAGCAACCTGACAGGGTCTTGTTCTGTCAGATGTACCTTAATGCTGTAAAATCCCTGCTGGCTGGTAATCACAGATCCCTTTGTGCTCCAGAGAATGGTGAACGTGTGATTCTGGGGAAGGTGCACTGTGAATAACTGTCCTTTATGTGTACAGTATTGTCTGGCTGCGCGTGTTCATAACATGGAGGTTGAGATTTTTCTGGCATCCCTCTTCCTCGAGAGGTGCATCCCCAAGCAGAAACTTTGCAGGTGACTCTGGGAAAATGCTTTCCATTTCTCTTACCAACTCTGTTACCACCTTGGTGTCTTGTGTGAGTTTGCTGATGGACTGTGAATGTTCTCACTCCAGTTTCTCTCTTCTCTCCCCAACTTCCTCTGATCTCCCTTTACTCTGATCTCCCTTTAGGCAGAAAATGCCTAAAGAAAAGCTGCTTCTGTTGCCTGTCTTCCATCCCTCTTTATGAAACTGAAGGGTACAAATAGCTTGATTCTCAACATTTGGCTTTTCCATCTCATGCCTGTGGAGTCTCAGCCCTGACTGATTCCTCCTGCAAAGTGACCTGCCCCTTGTGCCAAGCTTTGTGCTTCATGTCCTTGAATGTTCTTCTAGCTGTATTTTCTCTTGGGTCTGCAAATAGGCAGTGGCTTTTGGAGCTCAGATGCACCATTATTTCTCTTGTACTCACTCATTTAAATTTTCGGGTGAAAAATGTCTTTCTCTTGCAATAATGTGTTAAAACTGGCATTCAAGGAGATACCTTAGGGTAGTACAGAACATGCCATTAGACACAGAATGGCCAGAGAGCTTTTATTTACCAATGCAGGTGCAGATATGCTGTGTTAGGTAATCTGAGGGGTTTCAAGCCTTCTCCTTCCATGACAGTTTCTTTTGGACACACCAAACACTGTTTGCATTGCAGTGGTATGGGCATGGAGGGGGCCAGGAGGGTGCGAGGTAAAAACTGCAGCCCTGAAAGATCTGCTGGCTCACTGAACATCTGTGTGTTGCACACAAGTCTCTGTGAGACTGATGTGAGAGTCAGACTGATGGAGTCATGATGACATGTTTCTGCAGTCCAGGATGTAGCATAATGCTGTCAGTACCTCCAGAGTGACTTCTGCTGTAATTGCTATGTATCAAATGCAAATGCATCATGACAGCTTCATCTCTTGGCAGCTACAGGAGGGGAAAGTTATTCTGTGCTTTAATGCACAGTCTCTTGAGAAAGGGAAATCTTCCCTTTTGCATTCCCATCTCCAGAAGTTGTGCAGGTGGTAATTATTTCTTCCCCAGTTCTAGAAGATGACTAGTCTTACCGGAAGTGAACTGGAACAGACCTTATGAGGTCAGCTCAGATATCCCTGGTATTAGTTTGATATATTCATGCTTACGAAATTGTAGAGATATGACAGAATAGCATTATGTCTTCAACTACAATCAAAGGTGCAAAGAAGCAGAGGATTACTGTGGGAAGGCAGGCTTCAAATTTCTACTGATGTCAGGTTTTTAAAGTGCTATTTACAGGGAAGTCTGGATCAAAGCTTCCTAGTTTCGGTTTGAAATCTGTTCACCCTTCCCCTTGTGAAGGAGAGCTGTTACCCAGGGGCTTTCAGGCTGAGGACATTGCTGGTCCAAACAAATCCTGCTGCAATAGTTAGGGAATTGATGGTTCTTCCCCCGAAGCCACATGCCCACTGTAACTCCTTCTGCACTGCCTTCCAACCTTCTGTCTCCTCTCTGATGGAAGCAGCTGTTGCCCAGGTATCTGCCTTGGCAGAAAAAAAATCTTTGCCTTCTCCTTGTGTTGGGAGATGCCTGACCCACAGCTTTGCAGGAAATAACAGGGATTTGGCACTTGGATGTTTTCTTGAAGAGTTTTAGTGATTCCTCTGGGAGCCTTTTTATTTAATTTCAAGCAAAGCGCATCACTTTGTACATTATTGTGACCATGTTCCGAGACCAGACTTCAAGCCTGATTTTTAATATCAGCTGTCTGGTCAGTGCTCAGATTGGGTGAGCTGCAGGCAGGTAATCACCTGTGGTGGGGGGTGCTGAGCCCTGGCAGCAGCACTGTTCTTGACATCCAGGCAGGATCCACTGCCTGGCAAACAGCTCAGTCTCTTATCAGAGCTTAGTTTGAATTCTGCCTGGTTTTTGTGATCAAACTAAACCTCTGTCCTGTAGGGTTGATTCTGCACCTTTGTGGTCCCAGTGAGGGTGGAAACTGGGACTCTTAACCCTGCAGTCCTGTCTCCCCATAATGACATCAGCAGTTCACCAGCAAATGGGACTCTGATTGCCAAGGCTTGAGCACCCAGCATTGGGAATGCTGTGACTTCAAGCTGCAGCTTTCTTCTCTTGCTTGTGCTGGCTGTACTGTCATTGGGAAGCTGAAGGGCTCCATTCTACTCTGTTAGAGAAACATTATAAATGCTTAAAAGTTCTTTTGCTTTCTAAAGATAGAACAGCCTGTCCTGGTTGCCAGACTTGTCCCCAGAGGTGGGAAATGGCAAATGTCATTTTCAATGCTGGGTGTTCAGTATGCTGTGCTTTGCAGCTAACACTGCCCTTGGCTGGATTTGTTTTTTGGTATTTAGGAGTTGGGGTGAATAGTGGGTCTGTGTCCATAAGGAGCTTGGGGGATGTTTGGTAGCTGAGAGGGATGCAATATGGCATATGGAGATTGAGCCAGGGTGCAGAGGGCAGGCAGATTACTGCCAGAAGTGGGGTGAGGTTTTTGCATCCTCCTTTCCTTATGTGGAGTGGGCAGCTAAGGAAGGACAGGGCAATCTTGCCAAATTTCAGTGCTTGTAAGCAAAACCACCAGGATCTGTGTCCCTCTTCAATAAGTGTTGTCTGTTTTCCATTGCAGACTGTTGGAAATTCTGGCTCTGCTAACGGGATTCACCAGCAGGATAAATCCCACAAGCAAGAGGTAAGTTCTGAGCAGAATGTTGTTTAAAACAGTATCTACTTCATGTGGTTTCTTGCCTGCTGTGGTGGGGATTAGGCTAGGAGTAGTTCTGCCAGCACAGCTTGACTGTCATTCTCACAGCAAAAGCTAGATCCTTTGCACAACTCCAGTTCCCAGGTGTGATGGGAACCTCACTGGAAACCCCTTGAAGCCATAGGGAAGGTGGTGGTGAGGGGCACAGCGAGGTGCAGTGCAAAGGGAGTTTACCCACAGTCTCCTGGGTTAGTGCTGTGTGACACTTCTGGCAGCCCCTGCTAGAATCTGCTCAGCCTCACATCTTTGCTGTCCCCTTTACATGGGTGGCATTTGTGGAACGTGCTGTCCTGGCCTCCCACAGCAGACTTCAGCTACCCATACTGGGCAAAGCAGTGGGCATTCTACTCCATGCCTCTTCCAGAAAAGCCTCTGTGCTTGTCCTCATTTTGCTTAACAAGATCTCTTTTCTTCTAGGAGAAGCTCTGATTGATAGAGAAGAGGTGAAAAGGATCATTTCATGCCAGTATCAGCTCCTCTGCACAGTCAGGAAAAACAGCACCACATCTGGCTTTAGCACCTCCAAAAGACCACACACAGTATTTTCACTTTAAAGCAGGACAATGTTTATAATGTACTAACTGATGTAATCAGGACAATCCCAGAGTCCAGTTTTCCAAGACAGCCATTGTTCCAGGAGGGAACAGAAAGACCTCTCTGGGTTTGGTTTCTTACTTGTATTGGTTTTGACTGTGGAATTTGTATTGTTTGAGCTGCCCTTGTCCCACCAGCTGACGTGGTTTGGATGACAGCTGCCCTGACCTGTGGCTGAGGTGTCAGTGGGTCCCAGTAACTCCACAGGAGCTGCAAAGGGGTTTGCCTGTGGTGTTCAAGCATGTGCCCATAGGCTGCACCCTTCCCATGGGGTCTGTCCCTTCCCTCCCACACACCCTGGTGTCCTGAGGACCTGCACAAGTGAGTGAAACCTGCTAGGCTGATGATGTGAGGTTTGGGAACATGTTCCCCTCATCCCTTTGTGGAAGACATCACTGTTTTAGAGCAGAGGCTGTGCTTAATTCTTGTATTTTACAGCATGTTGTGGGAAATCATCCAGTTTCAGAGGGATATTTATTTTGTTTCTTCTCTCCTGCCATTTGGGGAAGTAGCTGTGGTGACTCTGAGTTTGGAGTCAGGCACACATTGCCTGGGTGTAGTTGGCCTTTCTTACTGCAGTGAGATCTCTGAGCAGGCTTGCTGGAGTCCTGTGCCATAGCCAGCTGTCCAGCTCTGTGCCCCTCACTCCTGGGGGTTTCATCAGGTCTGTTTTGAACTCAGGACCCCACAGATGCTGGATCTCAGCATTGCTGACCTTGGAGCTCCATGCAGGGGGCAGTCAGTGTGGGACAGATGCATTGAGCAAATGGTTTCCTCCTTGCCTGTTTAATTTAACAGCTAGCTGCAGGTTGCCTGGTGCTTCCCAGGGCTGTCCTTGACTCTTCAGTGGGATGCCCATCCCTGCTCCCCAGAGTGGATGAGGTGAAGGTGCTGCTGTAAGCACAACTTTGATGGCTTCAGCAATCCTCTGTGCATGACCTGAGTGTGAGTATTTGGAGCAGAGGCAATCCAAGACTGGAGCCCACACAGCTCTTGTGTCCATACCAGCAGAGGATCTTGTTCTTCCCAAGGCTTTACTCTAACTTTGCACCACAGCTCCCAAGCAATATTAGGGCAGAGGAAGGCAACAACATGCTCTTAAAGGTGTGAAAGAGCCCAGCTCAGGGTCACTGGTCAGTGGCACAGGGAACAGTCACAGCAATATTTTTCCAGACTTCTCCCAGTTAGTGCCCAACTTCTGCAGTCTTCATGAGCTCTTGTGCTATGATGGGGCATCTGTGAAAGGAAAAGATGGGAGAGGAGGTGTGAGCCAGACCCCCAGCAGGTGAACATGATGGTACATCAGCTCCATTGCTTTTTGCCCCAATTTCCTACAAAGTTTTGTCACTTTTTCTTAGTGTGTTGCCAGACTCCTGCTTCTTTGAAGAATGGGCAGCCAGAAGCAGCCTGGGAAAGACTTGAACTTCATGGCTGCAATTTTACCATGAGGAGAATGACACTGAATACTTGACCCTTCTTACCTGATGCAGGTTTAGTGATCTCCTGTCCTTCAGAGGAGGATGGAAGAGGAAGGGGACTTCAGGGAAGTAAAGAAGGTCAGAAATCACAGCAAAAATCTGCATGTGGTAGCAGGAAGGCAGAGTGTGGGATCAAACTGGCTGGAAATAATTCATGTAGGATTCTATCCTGCCTTGTAGAAGTATTTCTTCAGCTCTTACTCATCACTAGGAAAATTGCCATATCTCTGCCAAGCTCTGGGAGTTTCCCAGGGGATTGTAGGAGTGGTCTCCAAAACCCTCCTGGTTGAGTATTCGTGTCCTAAGTGATTTTGGAAAGTCCCAGAGGGAATTTTTGTTTGTTACAGCCCTCAACAGTGAATACCTCACTGCTATTTTTAAGAATTTAGAGCTGATGTTTCCCGAAAATGCTCCTGTTGGCTGGATGGTCCCTGAAGTCATGTGTGCAGAACCCATGGCCTTCCCTGGGTTTCCTGGGTACCTGTAAGAGAGAGGCCACATTCTGGTTTGTAACTTATTTTCCTTTATGGGTCTTCTAGTGACTTGTGACCAGCTGCCTTCACCTAGAGCAGAGGTAACTGTTTTCCACCTCCATCTGGCTCTGTACAGAGTGGGTTGCCCTGGGAGTGGTTAGATCTAATCAACAGAACCAAATACATGATTCCCATAAAGTTGTCAGACTGGAAGAATCTCTGGCTCCTGCCTCTTCCCAGGGACAATCCCCTGAGAACAGTTCAGACCTGTGGCTTTTCCCATTCAGTTTGGAAGACAATGCAGAACAGGAACAGATGGGTTCAGAGTTTGTGCTGATGGTCTTCTCTGGCTGTAAATGACAGTGCTGGTCCCTGAGGATCAGCCAGGAGCTGTTGGCACTGCTTGGCTCTCTGCAGGCTGTGTGGTCACTGTGTGGCAGGGTCACTGTGTGCAGGTCCATGGGAGCTGCTCCCAAATAGGACCATCCACAATGCCGACAGGATATGCTGTTGTGTGTTCATGTGGGCTTCAGCTCAACCCTGTGTAAGGGGCCAGGAGGGGTTGGACTCACTCACTTCCTCCCTCTCCAAAATTAGCACACGTTTCCCCAGGGCACCAGCCTCTGGCTGCCCTTCTGAGGTGGTAAGAGACCACACTAGGGACAAACTTTAAAAGGACAAAGGGGGAGATTCCCCAGCCCCTCTATTTATTTGTAAGTTTAAGTGCTATTTTTACCTGTGTGGTGGTGTATAAAGTACTTCATGACACTTGGTCTTTCTGGCTTGGTTCTTTGGGAGAGAGTTCAGGGTGTGGGAGCGGTGATGCACCCTTGTCCTGTCGTTGATCCAGGCTGGTTCCTGTTTGTGCCTTCACTCCCCCTTTGGCTTCAGCCTTGCTCTTACCTTGATCCCTGAGAGCTGGTAAGGGAGGGCCGTGCTTTCCCCAGCCTGAGAATGCCATGCTGGTTTTCCATCTGGAAATAGGTCCTGAGCATCCTCTGAGCCCCAGAGCAGTGATACAGGGTGGGAAGCAGGAGGTGACACACTGCTGGAGCCCTGGGCTCCAAGGGAAGGAGCAGCCCCCACAGCCAGTGGCATTACCCTGACAGTTAGTGATGCTTTTCTGCTGAGAGCTGAGCCTTTATCCAGTGAAAAAACAGCCTTTGGAATGGAGACTACTTAGTATTGAGCGATTTCTTCTCTAACTCTCAAGACCAAAGGGAATGCTTGGGAATGTCAGCTTTGTCCCTCCTGCAGCATCCAGAGAGCTGGAGCAAGGGGCAGCACCATGCTGGTGCCCTATGGAATGATGGTACTAAGCTGCCTGGGTGTTACAGCTCTTGGAATGACAGGTGCCAAGCTGCCAGCCAAGGCCTTACAGCTCCTGCCTCCCCCCAGCCACCAGCAGCTCCTCTTGCGGTAGAGATGCATAAGGGTTTCATTAAACAAAATGATGCAAATGACACTGTAAAAGTCTTAATGAAAATTCCAGTACTCCATTATTCAGCAGCTTTAGCAGCTCAGCACTATCTGTAGGGAGTTATTAATACACTAAGATCCTATAGGCCTCCTGTAAGTTACCAGAGAAAAGATGATACTAGATGTATAAATGGATAATAACCTTTTACCCATACAGTATGTATTACAATTTTGTAGCTTAGTCATTTTTTGGCTATCAGATTTTGTTAGTATGATAAAAAAAAAAGACCAAGTTTTGACTGCTAATGTCTATTTTGTTATTTGATTCATTTTCTTCCTCTGTACAAATCTGTCTGTGTAACTCTTCCACATCTGTACTCATGTACCATCCCCCTTGTCCTGGCTTGCTGGTGTGGTGAGCTCCTACTAAACAATAAACTCTGTGGCTGAAGTTGGACATCCTGGGGCTGCTGGGGCATGTTCAGGGTGTTCTGCAGTGCACAAACTGTCATGAGCTGGAAGGGGCTGGGGGCACGGAGCTGTGGCACCACTCCCCCTGCCCTGAGCCCCAGCAGTGACCTTGAGCTATCTGTGTTTGGGCTTTGCAAGTGGCTGGGAGGCTGCAGAGCTGCCCTGGAGATGAGCTGAGCTGGAGAACAATGGCATTTGCTCTTCTGCACCCATGCCAGGGGTGGGGACAGCCAAGCCCATCACCATCTCCTGGCTGGGCAGCTCCTGCCATCAAGTATCTCCCAAGCCTCAGAGTGGTTGTGCTATTTATTAATCCATTATTATTTTCCATCTAATTGTCTCCCCAGTCCCTTGCTGACATATCCACAATGCCCTGAGTGTTGCAGGGTGCTGTGCTAGACCCACCTCCCTGCACCTCAGCACTGATCCATACTTGTTTGAGCAGTGCCACCTTCATTTTGCATAGACTGTGCTTGAGTCATCCTCATTTCTTCCAGGTCATCTATCACAGAGCTTCAGAGCATATGGAAATTGGGAATGCAGTGAATCAGTCCAGGAGCTGCCAGCCCCCTGCCTCTCTTGTCCCTGTGTTCCCACCACCTGTTCATGTGGATGCTCCAAGCATCACAGAGTTATGCTATCAACCATGGGGCAGGACTGGACGGGTTTATGCCGGGGCTTGGTGCTTTTTTCATGGTACAACATCTCAGCTGGGAGTTTCCTTGACTGTCTGTGGCCTGTGCCCTGGCTCAGCACTGCCCATATAGCAAGGGAACATGTTTTCCTGCATCCAGGGACTGTAGTTCCTTTATAGGAAAGAATTGCCAACTGCTTAAGATATAGGGAAAAACTGGAATTATTTTCCCCTTGCTTCCTGACTCCTTCTTTTCCTGGATGTATAATTCTCCACTACCACAATTACCTGAAAGTTATAAATTCTTTCCAAGAGCAGCTGAGGTTTGCAGGTGCTGGTTTTGTTCCAAAGCAAGGCCCCAAGAAACTTACAGGTACATGATGACAACACCATGAAAACTGTCCATGCAGCCTTATCCCAGAGTTGTAAGAGTCTCTGCAGATATCTCCAGTATCCCCTTATTTTCTTTTTTTGAGGTGGATAGGACACTCTTGTCTCTCCAGCAGCTCCGTAGTGCTGTGCAGTGCTGGGTCTTGGAATTGAAAGGGTTAAAAGCACTGTGCCTGAGGCATACTTGGGCAAGAATAAGATGCATTGCAACCACTACAGAAGCCAGAATAAACTTGGCAAGAAATGGGGAAAAAATACTTGCAAAAATGAGGAGCAAAGCTTGCTGAAACCAGTGAGGAAATCACTGAAACAGCTCACACGAGACTGCACCTGCCTGGACGAGAAAGGTGAAAAGGACACAGAGATGAAGACGTCAGCCTTCAGCAGGGGAGCAGCGCCGTGCCTTCCTCAGTGGCAGCACCAGCGTCCTGCTCCTCATGGCAGCGAGTGCTGAGACAGCGATGGGCACTGCAGCCACGGTCACTGCAGCTGTCACTGCAGCCACGGTCACTCTGCAGGTGTCTGACAAAGCACGAGGTGACAAAAACAACACGGTCCAACAGCCTGAGCTGTTTGTACCCAATGCTTGCCAACTCTGTCCTGCAGAGCAGAAGCTAAGGTGAATGCAGAAAATGTTGAGGACCTTGCCAGGTGCTGTAGATGCCACAACACCTCCACTAGCAGAGAACTTCCTGAGCTTCAGCTGGGCTTGGGAAGGGATTTCATGAACCCTCTGCCCTTCCTGCTGCCCCAGCACACTGCAGTGCAGCTCTGCTGAGCAAACTAGCAGATGGAACACCAGCCCTGAGCAATCAGCACCAGAGTCCAAAGGATGAGTGAGGCTGTTTAAACTCCAGACAGAAACACACCACTGACTGCTGAGGCAGAGCAGGCAGCATGCTCTGTACTTGCCCACAATACTCTAGGCTGTGATTTTAACTATCAGAGAAAAAAAAAAAAAAATAAAAGATGCGATGGTATTTTTTATCATGCTGGGAAAGCAAAATGGATGGTTGTGACCTATTCTAAAAAGGGGAAGGTGAGTCCTCTTCTGTACTTACCAGAGAGGTACCTTCTGTACAGGAAGGATTCCCTTCAAAAATCTAGTAGTTCAGAACTGAAAGTTGCATGCTTTTATTTGATCTGAATTTCCTGACCTGTCTTTTGTAATAGATGTTCTCACAACAGTGTGGAAGAATTGCAAACTCCAGAACTCACTTTCTTGAGTGTTTATTTCCCTGTACCATTCTGACTCTTGGACAATGAGCTAGTCTGCTTAGCAGAGGTAAAAACCAAACAAACCAACAAAAAACTCCAAGAAAAACACCAAACACCCCCAAATGGAACTCTGAACTGGTCTTAATCCAGTGGTTTGTGATCTGGACCAGAAGGAATACGCTGTACCATGCATACTATTCCCAGAATGGGTAGAAACAGCTGCTTTGGATTTGCAGAGCTGCACTTGGCTCTATCTCCTGGGTGTTTGCCTGGAGCACTGTTTGAGCTCCTTCTCCATCAAACGGGCCCAGTGCAGGGGCCTCTCTTGGCAGGTGGATGTGGAATGTTCAGATGGTTCTTTTGAAAAGAGCTCTAGGGGTTCCATGGCTCCACGAGGTCACAGTGCAGTGGGTGGGTGCCCAGTGCTCAGTGCTCTGTCATCACTCGTGCAGCAGGTGCAGGTTTGTCCTGGATCCCCTCTGGCAGCACAGCGAGGCAGAGGGGCCTGAGTGCCCCCAGCCAGGCCAGCTCTGGGAGCCAGCGTGTGCCGAGGGAGCAGAGGCCAAGCTGTGACTGCGGGGCCATGTCAGGTGTCCACTACAAGTTCTCCTCCAAGCTGAGCTACGACGTGGTCACATTTCATGGCCGCAGCATCTCCCTGGGTGACCTGAAACGCCAGATCATGGCCCGTGAGAGGCTGAAGGTGGCCAACTGTGACCTGCAGATCCTCAAAGCTGAGACCAGTGAAGGTGAGTGGGGTAGGGGCCCGGGGCCACCCAGGGGCAGCAGTGCAGATCAGCCATGCAGTGCCACAGGCTGTGGGAGCCATGCTCTGCCCCAGGGACAAAAGCCAGGGCGAGAAAGCACAGTGGTACATATAAAACTGGCTTTCACAGCTCTAGAGGGATTCTATGATGTGCCATGTAATTCCAAGCCAATATCCATTCTTCCCAACTGGCTCATACTTTTTCTGCATTTGTGTTGTTTTCAGAATACTCTGATGATGCACAGATCCCAAAGAACGTCTCAGTGATTGTCAAGAGAGTCCCAGCTCGAGCTATGTGAGTATCCATGAAGTACTGGATTTCTTGTGAGGGACGTCAGGGTGTGAACTTCTTTTATGGATGTGGGCTTACAGAGGCACTTGGGCTGCATCTGGTCAAAGCTGCTGTTAATTTCTATTTTCATGGCCTAGATTTTAATATATCTACTCCAAAGCAGACTCACATTGTTAGGTTTTCAAGGACACGGGGTTCAAACTCCAACACTGGTAAATCCTGAGGTGATTCTCTTGGTTTTGTTCTTGGGATGATTGGGCTGAGAGACAAGCTGCAGATCCTGTTTCCTCCTCAAGAGGAGATTCCAGATTGTATGTGTTTGCTTTTATTGGCTTTACAGTAATGACAGGTACACACCGTAACGATTACATATTATTAGAATGAACTTTTAATGTGTTCCCATCTGAGAAGAGTCTGATTCTCAGTATTTGACTATTTCTTGCACTGGGGAAGGTGGCTTTGGGGACCGGGGGACATCTGGGGGGTATCTTGCACCCCAAATTTGGGGCTTTTACTCACTGTCTGTAGAGGAGAGACCAAGAATTCTGGACGCCTCAGTGTTGTGCTTCTAAGCATGGCTTTGGTTTGGGGTAAATGGAAATATGGATGCTTCATGCTGTCCTGTCACAGCATCCTCCCTTTTGGGCTGGATGGCACCTCAGCTGGTGGTGTGGTGCTGCCCTGCACTGAGAGGATGGATGCTGGTAGCATTCAGATCCCATCAGCTCCTGTGTGTGACCATCACGAGCCAATGGCTCTGCAGCTGCAGCAATGGCAATTACCCAGCAGAGGAGCTTTCTGTCCCTCCAGCTGGAAACATGGCACAAATATCTGCCAGAGCAGCTGATGTGTGGGAGGGATGAGGATCTGCTGTCACAGGGCTTGTGTGTCTGATTCCTGAGGACCCGAAACAGACACAGGTCACTGAGGATCTCAGTGGAATCTCAGCAAGTTTGCAGATGTAATAAATAGCTCCCAAAATATTGTTGCATTTCAAGATCACCTGAAAGGAAATTCTGACAATTAAGACTCTTTATTTTTCCCCCCTAGAGCTCTTCAATTGTGCCAACCCCTAGGAAAGGCTTCCAGGTGACCTTTCTACCACTATTTGTAGTCACTGTAGCATCTGTAACCCACTGGGCACTTTGGCCCTGCTGTGGTTTGAGGATGGTAGAGATCTGAACACAGGGCTTGGGCTCCCACAGAGATACACCATTCTGGAGATGGAGTTGCTGACAGTTGTGGTATTGCTTTGGAAGAGGAGGGATTATTTTTCACTGAAAGAAACCTGCACTCCTGAGTGTCACCACTGTCACTGTTCTGGCTAAGAAACTACATTCCTGTGTAACTGGTGACACTATAGAAATGAGATTTTGGGGCCTTGTCTTAGTTGCATTGAAGGTACCAAGAGAGAAGAGTTTATGAAGACAAATGCATTTCCACATTCACTCAACTGTCAGAACATCATGGTTTGTTGTTCAGGTGTTCTTGTCGGTTGTCCCTGCTTCATGCTGGGTCCAAGTGCTTCATTTGAAGTTCTGATTGCCTCCATTTCTTCTGCCAGGAGCCAAAATGAGCCAGTGAGGGGAACATCCAAGGCAGTACGTAATACCCCAGCCTCACACTTCTCCCAACACACTGCACTTCATTCTAAATAGTGCAGCCTTGTATTAATTTTCTGGATACTGGACATGAATATGGTTTAATTCTTTTGTGAACAGATTGCTGACTCTTCTGCCTCTCTTTCTTTGGCCCAGCTCATTAAGGTATAGAGATATTCTCCATCAAATACTTAAAAAAATATAACTTCCTTTGTCTTTTAAAACCTTACACTCTGATCTACAGTTGGGTAATTGTGGTAATGTGATCAAAACTGTATTTTTAGTAATTTAAAGTGTTTAATGTAAGTTTAAAATGCATGTATGTTGTGATGCTATCCTGGAAAGAGAAGTTCCCAGGTTGGAAAGAGGGAAGGGGAGCACCTTATCAGCCCCAGCATAATGTTGCAGCATTCTAGAACTCCTCTTCAAGACCCAAAGCAGCAGCACTTCAGCACCTTTTCCCCATTTTGTATCATCAGTTTTGCACTGGAAATGAAGAGTTTGTGCTGTACAAATGTGTACAGAAGAATTGAACTGGCTGTAAGTTATGGACATTTCAGGGAGGCTTGCAGCAGCCAAAACAAACTTCGGGAACAAGAACACTTGTGAGGCTTGAATTTTGAATTTCTGGCCATGACATCTATAGATCCATTCCTTGGTTGCTGACGTTGTTCACAAACTGGGGTCTGGGAACAGCGGACAGCACAATCTCCTTTGTTTGATTGCAGACAGTGTAAATGTTTTTGATATCATTATTACTTTGTAAAATGTGCCATTTTTGAATTTGGGTCTACTCCTCATTGTGTTTTGGGTTTT
This sequence comes from Cinclus cinclus, assembly GCF_963662255.1. Taxonomy (NCBI): domain Eukaryota; kingdom Metazoa; phylum Chordata; class Aves; order Passeriformes; family Cinclidae; genus Cinclus; species Cinclus cinclus. Next base: position 7,827,369 of record NC_085067.1, read on the forward strand.
GGTTGTGTTTTGTAAACCATTTGGGTTTAAGTACATTGGTCATGTGTCTGTAAATTTCTCTGTAAATGTTGCTGGAAATGATTCTAGAGTGGTGGATCTGGATCATATTCTTGTACAGAGAACCACTCTGCCAATGAAACACCCATTTATTAAATCTCTGAATCGGTTGCGTATGTGAAGGAATATCTCTGGAAGCAAATCCTCAAGAGGTTGATCTCTGCTGGGCTGCATGGAGGCTTGTTGTCTTTGGCTGTGGAATCTCAAACATGTTCTTCATGTGTATATCCAACCGTTCCCTGTCACACAGATCCCCAATCTGGCTGAGGCCAATGCTGCAGAAGAGGACAAGATCAAAGCCATGATGATCCAGTCCTGCCATTACTATGAGCCCCTCAAGTAAGTGTGGTAAGGTCATATCTGGTCTTGGAAAAACATGGAAAAATCATATTTATCTCTTGTTTTTACAAGGGACACACATTCCTACCATCCTCTTTTTTTACTCCCGAAAACTTGCAGTGACCTGAAGACACCCTTGGGTCCTGTTCCATCATCACCTACCAGCCCTGTTCCCAGGCTTAAAAGGAGCTCAGGAATTCCCATGAGTTTTATGGTGGAGGTGAAGGACCCCAACACAAAGGGAGCAATGCTTACACCCAGTGGGAAATATGCCATCCCAATTATAAATTTGTAAGTATGGAATTCGTTGCACTGACCAAAAGTGGCCAAGAGAAGCCATATGGAAACATCTGAGTGGCAAAGCCACCACATTGGCCACCACCTGCCCTTGCAGGGCAGGGAGCATTGCCACTGTAGCTGATCTATCCCAGAAAGTCATCTAAAAATCCCAGATTCCATAAGCAAGGAAATCACAACTGCAAGACAGGATAACAGGACAAATCTGTTGTCCTGAGGCAGCAATGCAGGGAGTCCAAAATCCATCTGTAGATATGAAAGTTCATTGGGCACAGGAGAATGGACAGAGATGGACCCTCCTGGATGCTTTTGCACTCACACAGTAACTGCTTTTCTGCCTTGGCAGCAGGAATTTTTCCACAGTACCAACTTCTTCAGTGGGCAGCAGAGTCATGACATCAGCTGAGAGATGCTTTGACAAGAGCATATGCACAGGAAAGAAAATACCCAAACCACATTCCAAAGGAAAACAACTGGGGAGAGGGACTATTTTGAATTAACTCCATCATGTCCTTCTTTCACCCATACAGAAGACAACATCCACAGCCATGGTGTCCATGGAATGGAGCCTCCAATGAAAAAAGTGAAGAAGGCACAGAAGGCAGTTTAATTCATGTTCATCATTCTTCATTCATGTTCTGTATTAATGTTCTTAATTATTTGTTCCTCTTTCTTGTTCTACCTTCCTATTCTTATTTTGTTGTTCTCTGTTCTTTGTTCTTAATTCATGTTCATAATTGTTCACTTATTGTCCTTAGTTCTTCTCCATTGTTCTTATTTCATCTTCATACAATCTCTTGCAAGACATACTTGGACAATAAACAACACAGCACTGAAAGGAACTTACTTTGCTATATTTTTCCCTAGATGTGCTGCTTACTACAAGCCTTGTCATGTCACTGGAAATTAACTTGATTGGTCACTACTACAGACAGCTGCCTTTGATGCTGGTTTTCTTTCTCATACTGTATGCAACAAAATGCTGAAGAAATTAGGGATAAGAAAAAATCTTGCAAGGTGAAAAAACCAAACTGAAGTAATAGTGATTAAAGACATTAAAGTTAAGAGGTGCCACAGAGGAGTTGCAGGAGTCTCCCATATTCACATCTGACAAAGAACAGCAGAAGGTGGCTGACATGGTCAGGATGAAGGAACTATAGTCCCTTTCCATTATGTCAGGTTTCCCAATCCTTGAAAGCAGATTTGAGAGTCCTCAGTGGTTTATTTCCTCCACTGGCTCATAAGTCAGCTCTGTATCCCCTCACCAAAACATCTCTGCCACAGAGCTTTGAGGCAGGAAGGACTAAGGGTGAACAGAGCATGTTTTGGAAAGGGGCAGGTGGGGGCGGACGGTGGGTGTTGAAGGGAAGAACTTTGTTTGTCTTTCCCCACAGCCTTGGGGACATTGGCAGGAGCAATTTCATTGTCTTCTTTATGGACTGTCCAGCTGACATAAAACCTGACTTGGAAGAAATGATACAAAGGCTTCACCCATGGAGACTCTTTGCCCTGAACTCCAGAGGAGAAAGGAATCTGCCTCAACAACCCTACAGATCAGTGAGGTGCTCACGGGGGACCTCCTGCACCTCCAGCATGAGGAGCAGCACCCCACTGCTTCCCTGGCAAAGGCTGATCCCAATGGATGCTCCAAAGCAGGCCTTGGGTTTGCAGCAGTGGAGGAACTGGCTTAGATGGAACGTACATCATGAGACACTTAAAAGAAAAGCAATGAGGCTGTACTCCCCTGGAAGACCCTGGAGCACTTTTCAGCAAATGAAAGGACTACAAAAGGGCTGGAGGTGGACTTCACCCTGAGAGCAGGGACAGATAGGTGGGATATTGGGAAGAACTTCTTCCCTGTGAAGGTGGTGATGCCCAAGCACACTTTGCCCAGAGAAGCTGTGTCTGCTCCACCCCTGGAAGTGTCCAAGACCAGGTTAGACGGGGCTTGGAGCAACCTGGTCGAGTGGAAAATGTGCCTTTACCTGTCCCTGACAGGGGGTGGAAACGAGGAGATCTTTAGGTGCCTTCCAGCCCAAGCCATTCCATGACTCCATTGACTTCATCACTCTGGGAGCCACTGGTTCTCAGGAATGGAGTGGGGTGGTTGCCTGGCAACAGGAGTTGTGATGAAGAGGGGCATGAGCAGCTCAGGCTCCAGTCCTGCAAGGAATGAGGAAGGAGGAAGGAGCCTGCTGCTACTCAACCCTTTCATCATCACTTCTGCCCATCACTTCTATCACCCCGTTGGTTCATCCCCTTCGTCATCCGTTTGGCTCATCCCTGACTGACCCAACTGGGCAGGAAGGCTTGTGACCAAGCAGGGACAGAGCGTGTGCAGACATGGCAGCATCCCTGGACACACTCAGCCTCTCCCAGCTGCTGGATCTTGCCATTGGGGTACCCCAGCATGGGACCATCCATTTTGCGGCCATGCGAAAACTGCTGGAGGCCGTGCTGGTGCACCTGGATGTGCAGTACCTGACCACCCAGGAGCCGTGGCCGGGCCAGCTCAGTGGCCCCTCACTCGCAGACATGGCCGCTGGCATGGAAGAGATGAAGAAGGAGATTCAAAACCACAAAAAATGGTCTAAGGTAGAGGCTCTCCCCAGTCCCCTGAGCACTCCCCCACCAGACAGCCCCTCCCCATTCCTCAGACAGCAGTGCTTGGCACTGCCCTCACTGCCCAGGCAGAGGTTGAGTCCCTGGCAGCAGCTCTTTGCCATCTGGATGGGCTGCAGCACTCTGGCACTGAGCCGGGGTGCAGCAGGTGGCACCGGGACTCTTCCTGCTGAGCTGGCTGTGCCATGGGCTGCCCCTGGCAGGGTGGGGCTCTTTGGGGTGTTACTGCCCTGGCCATGACCTTTGACATCCCTGTTTCTTGGACTGTTTCACAGGGTCATCATGAGGAGATTGGTGGGATAAAGGCAGAAAATTCCCGCATGTCTGAGGACATCAAGATCATCCAAGAGGCACAGGTCTGTGTGGACCTCTGTGGTTCTGAAGATCATATTCCCCACACACACCCTCCTGAGACTTGTATCTGACAGTGCTTTCTCCTAGGCAATGGCTGCTTCCAGGCACCTTCAGGAGATGGAAAGTTTAAAGACTGCCCAGCGTCGCCTCATAGAGGACATGAAGAAGATCCAGAACTCACGGGACGAGGTGAACTTCTGCTGGGAGCAATTTGTGGTAGTTGCATGGAAAGTGCTGCCTGCAGGGCCCTGCCCGCCTGGCTGAGCCATGTGCTGCACTGTCCCCCAGTGCTCTGGAAACCATGGCAGGGGTCAAGGCCTTGCAGGCTTCCACTGACCCTCCCCAGGGGCTCACTGCCACCACTCCTCCCTCTCAGGATATGACTGCCGTCCAGGAGCTCAGAGAGGAGATTGGCAAGATAAAGTTAACACAGACCCTCATGGAAGGAGAAATAAAGAAGATAAAGGATGCCCTTGCCTTAGTGAGCTGCTGGGTGGTGTCATCTCTGGGCCCTCATGGGGAACTTCAGCATAGCTCCACAAGCAGGGTTTGGGGTCAGGGTCTCAGTGCTGGGTGGGATGGGGGTCCCTGGGGCTTTCTATGCAGCTAATGTGCCCCCACACTGGAACAACATGATGTCTGTGCCCTGACTCTACTGTCACTGGCCTTCCCAGATGAAGAAGCTGGAGGAGGACATTAAAAAGCTGAGGGAAGATACAGCCAAGTGGAAAGAAGAGAGCAGCAAGGACCTCTCTCAGAAATTTGAGTAAGGGGACACAAGTGGGTTTCATACCCTGCAGGGAAGCAAAGGAGCCCAGGGGAATGGGAGCATCCTGGTTTGCAGGCACAAGACAGTGCCAGAGCAGCCCTGCAGGGATAACCCTGCCCTTGTCCCCATCTCACTCACCAGGACTATGCAACAGGAGACAAAGCGTGAGCTGCGGAAGACGGAAGAGCAGCAGGAGATGAGGAATGCCATGCTGGAGCAGATGGTGACTGAGACAGCCAACCAGCTGAATGAGCAGGTGAGGTCCTGTGGGAGGACTCCCACCACCCACTGGCTCGGTCATCTTGTAGGTCCACACCCCATCCTCATGCTGTGCTGTGCTTTGCTGTAATGTGAGGGAGACCCAAACTATTCAAGATTGACCTGGATCACTCAGTAGCATGGACAGAAATTAAAGCCTTGATGCAAATGTCCTGTTGACACTGAGGGCTTGTGGCCACTGGCTGAGTAATGTGGGTCTGTCCCTGTGGAGCAGCCAGACCAATTTTGGTCAGCACGTCGTGTTCTTCTATCCCTGGAGTAGGATCAGGAGCTAGCGCAGCACACGGAAGCCAAGTTTTTGCAGATTCAAAAAGACTATGAAAAGCTCAGCTTTGCCTCAGGGACCCTGCAGAAGGACTCTCAACAAAAGCAGAAAGCAATCGAGGTGTGTGGCTAATACCCCTTTAGGGTCAGAATATCCCCCAGGCTCTGCTTTTGACCCCAGGCAGGGATCACAAGGAATCTGTCTCCCTGCCCTCCTGCTCACACCACTGTGCTGGTTCCAAGTGCCTTTCCTCAAGGTTTTTGGGTAGGGGGAGTGGGGTGTGCTCCCCGCTCCTGGGTTGTGCCCCAGGAGGCACCTCCAACCCTGCTGTGGTGTCATGGGTTCCTTTCTGTGCTGAAAGATGCTGTTCCAGTCTCTGGAGAAGCTGCAGAAGGAGAAAGCAGATGAGCAGGACATGTTGGCAGCAATAGATGTGGTATGGTCTTGAGAGGCCTCTGTGCCAGCCCAGGGGTTCCTGGGCAGGGTGACAAATGCCCCTTGTCCCTTGGGAGCTGGGTGGCAGAACTGGCCTGGGGGAGGGAAGATTTCCAGAGTGTGTGGGGTCCCTCACCCTTCAGATGGTGGGACCAAGCCCACCGGGCTGATCAGGGGCCACAGCACCCTGAAAGGGGCATGATGGCCTGGAGGAAGCACTTCTCCCTCTGCCCCTCACACATGCTGGCCCTGCCTGTTGTTCCTCAACCCTTTCCCCACCGCTCTCCTGCTGTTCCCCTCTGCTAGAAGGCAGACAAAGCTGCCTTGGGCAGCAAAGTCAATTGCAGCCAGTTTGAGGAGAATATGGAGCGGCTGGATGAACGGATGCAGGAGTTGCAGAGCCAGATTTCAGGCCAGGAGCAGCACTGGAAACAGGTGCAGCAGAAGATCAGCGATGCAATGGAAGAGAAGGTGAGGGCTACCACATCCCCCACCATGAGAAAATGGCACCTTTGGGACTTGAGAGCCTGAGGCAGCATCCCTCAGAGGATCCCCCTCCAGCCTTTTCCCTGGAGACCTCCACATTGCATCCTGGGGCAGCTGGCTGAGGCTGTGCACCTGTTCACAGCTGGATCGCCAGGAGCTGAGAAATTTCAGTAAGCGCCTGGAGGAGTCCTGGAACAGAAGCATTGAGGATTTTGAAAAGAAAATGACAGGTGACACTGGTGCTGGGATTAAGAAGTGAGTGCAATGGAGATTCTGATGGCTTTGGGGACAGTGATAGTCCTGCTCCCTCCAGCTGTCCCAGCCACTGCCCCTGGGACCCTGCCATGGCACCAATTTAGCTGCTAAATGAGCCATGGGGATGATGATGAAGCAGCTACACCTACTCCTTCCAGCAGCAGCAGGTTCTGCACTGGAAAGGAGGCACAAGGAGGGGGCACTGCAGGACGGAGACCTCCCAGACCCAAACGGGGGTGTGGGTGCAAAGGCTCCCAGAAGCCAGGGTGGGAGATGGCAACTCCTCCTCCCAGGCAGGGCTGTCACACACAGTGTCCCTGAGCTGACTCATGCCCTGCCCTCCTGGCTGGGCACACGGGGGCCTTTGGTGCCAGAGAGGGGCTGAAAGCAGTGCAAGGGCTGCTTGGCATGGTCACATGGGTTGCTGTGCCCTTCACCTGGCATCAGCCAGCAGGTTGGGGATGGGAAGAAACAGGCTCAGCAGCCCACGGTTCACCCTGCAAACGCCGGGACTCTGAGCAGTGATGTGCTCGGCAGCTGGCTGCTGCCAGTGAGCTGCTGCCTGTGTGTGGGCAGGGCTGTGGCCCCAGGAGCTCACCCAGCCCTCTCCTCTCCTCTCCTCTCCTCTCCTCTCCTCTCCTCTCCTCTCCTCTCCTCTCCTCTCCTCTCCTCTCCTCTCCTCTCCTCTCCTCTCCTCTCCTCTCCTCTCCTCTCCTCTCCTCTCCTCTCCTCTCCTCTCCTCTCCTCTCCTCTCCTCAGGCAGCTGACAGTGCCTTTCTCGTGCCTGTCCTGTGACCGCATGCTCACCATGCACGTTCCTGGCCAGTGAGTAGCACCAGTGCATCGGGGGGCAGCGGGGCTGTGATGGGGGAGATGGGTGCCAGCAGTGACCCTCTGTGCTGGGCACAGGGGTGACAGTGTCTGCTTGGGAGGGTCTCACGTGGGGAGCCCCCTCTGCAGCCCTGCCCATCAGCAGGGAGTGTGGGGTCTCACCCCATGGACTACAATCCTATGGGTTTGGGAGTGCTGCCTTGAGCAGGCACAGGTTGTTTGTCCCCTGTCACACACCTGTGACTCCTGCCCTCCCCAGGTACCCCGAGACACTCCCATATTTGCAGCCACTGCCCCCCAGCAAGGAGTCCCAGCACAGCCAAAGGTAGGGGCTTTGAGGACACATCCCCAGCTCTGGGCGTGCGGGGTAGCCCTGCCACAGCAAGGAGGGCTCCTCCCTGCACCAGGACAGAAGAGACTGGGGGGGGCGGGCTGGGGAGCAGAGAGCTGCTGTGGAGGGCCAGTGCTTGCCCCAGGTCTGAGGGGTTTTGCAGCTCCCACCTTGCACTGCCCTGTCTGGCCCACTTCTCTGTCCCAAGCTTGATGAAAGCACATCTGATGAGTTGTGTCTCTTTTTATTCTGACCTCACACTTGGTGGGGAATTGTGTGCCTCCTGTGAAAGGACTTCCCAAAACCAAGGCCTGTAGCTGGGACAGCCCAGCTTCTGCCAGCTGGTGCCCTGTGCACAAGGACCTTCCATGGCCATGGCCAGTGCACCTGGCTAGTGGGGAAAGAGCCAGCACATCCAGCCCGGTGGGATGAGTTTGGGGCTCCTGCAGCTGGTGGACAGGAGCTGGGAGGGACGTGCCCCTGCAGGCAGCACCCCCAGTCCCCTCCCAGCACAGCAGGATGAAGCCTGGGATGCCACAGGGCTGGGAACTGAGGATCCTCTGCCCCTTCCCAAAGGATGCCAGTGGTCCACGGCAGTGCCCCCCGTGTGCCACAGTGCTATGGGGACCATCAGAGCAGCAGGTCCACAATGCACCACATCAGGGCTTCACCACATACAAGTGCACAGGTGCAGCGTCTCCTGGTACTCCAGAACAAGGTAGGGATGAGGAAGGTGGGAACACAGAAAGGTCACTGAGGCTCCATGGCCTTACTGACTATCCCGGGGCAATCTGTGCCTTCAGTTCCCGGGCAGAGCTGGGTTGGGAGGATTACTGGGGGATGCTGAATTGGGCCCTGCATTGCAGCCAGCTGTTCTCTCCTCCTCAGGCCAGAGTGACCCAGCTGCTGGACAGTGCTGGATACATCCCGAGGGGCCGGAATAACCAGCTTCCTGTGCTGATCAGGGCACAGGATGGGTCAGGTATGGCTCTGTTAGGGCATGGGGTTTAAGGAGGAGAAGGGACAGATTGTCTGCTGGGTACAGGCTAGAGGATGAGTAGGGCGCTGTGTGCAAAGACGGGCAATGTGGTATGGGTATTTTGTGTCTGGGATAAGAAGGGGCAGAACAAGAATTGAGCAGGAGTACGGGCACATGCGGCAGTTGAGCTTGGAGCTAGAGTAAGGTGGGGGAATGGCTATGGCTAGTGTGGGACAAGACCTTGGGTGCTGGTGGGTGGGGCCAGCACCTGGTCAGGTGGGCAGGTGACACTACTGCTGGTCCCATTCTGAGCTGTCAGAGCTGCTCCAGCTAGGACCTGCCCCTAGGAAGTGGAGGCTCACCCTTGCTCCTCAACCCCCAGGCCCTGCTGCCTCACGGGGGCACTGGCCACCAGGCACAGCCCCCCAGCACATCTCCTGGCCATCGGGGCTCCTCCAGCCCCGCCGGACATCAACAACCCCCACTCAGTTGGACGGGACTCAGCGCCCAGTGCTCGATCTGGCACTTCTTGTCAGAAGCGAGAAAAATCTGTGACGATGGCCATCAGAAACATGACTCTTTAGCTGCATTAAATTAATAAAAACCCTTAAAATTACAGGCAGAGCCTTGTCTCACCAGCCTCTCTGTTCCCCGGGCTCCCTGATGCTCCTTAAGCTCCTTCCCCGGGCTGTGGCTGTGCCTCTGCCACCGGGGTGAGCAGACCGTGCCCTGGGCCCAGGCCCTGAGGCTGCTGCCGGCGCCGTGGCTCCTGCCGGGCAGCTCTGAGCCTCTGGGGCTCTGTGGACGCAGGAACAGCACTGCAGAGGCCGCGGCCCTGACGGGCTGGGAAGGCACGGGCACGAGCGTGGTGCCTGGCCGGCACTGCCGGCGCTGCTGCTCTCGCCTGCCGCCGAAACCCTCCCGGGCAGCCCTGACGGCGACTCAGGAGCCGCTGGGAGCCGCGCCCGAGGGGAGGGCGGGCCCCGGCCCGCAGCCCCCGAGTGCCCCTGTCCCTTCATCTGTGCACCGGCACGTTCCGAGCTCCTTTGTCACCTTACTCCTCCTCTTCCTCTCTCCAGGGGCAGCATCAGGGGCTGGCCCAGCGGGTTTCCTCCCTCCCGCACGCCTGGCAGCCCTTTGCCCAGAGCTCCCTGTCAGAGCGGCTTTCCAGCCAGGCACCGCGGCGTGTCCCGCAGCCGGGGCTCATCCTGCCCAGCGCCGGCCAGGCCCTGAGGGTGGGCCCGGCCATGGCGGACAAGAGCGGCTCCTGAGGAGGGGGGACATGGGGGCACACAGGGGAACACACATGGGAACACACATGGGAACACACATGGGAACACGGGGGAACACACATGGAACACACATGGGAGCACACATGGGAACACGGGGGGACACGGGAACACATGGGAACACACATGGGAACATATGGAGACACATAGGGACATGGGAGCACACATGGGAACACGGGGGGACATGGGGGGACACAGGGGAACACACACGGGAACACACATGGGAACACACATGGAACACACATGGGAACACGGGGGCACACAGGGGAACACACATGGGAGCACACATGGGAACACGGGGGGACACGGGAACACATGGGAACACACATGGGAACATATGGAGACACATGGGGACATGGGAGCACACATGGGAACACGGGGGGACATGGGGGGACACAGGGAAACACACACGGGAACACACATGGGAACACACATGGAACACACATGGGAACACGGGGACATGGAAGCACATATGGAAACACAGATGGGGACACAGGGGGACATGGGAACACACATCGGAACACACATCGGAACACACATCGGAACACACATCGGAACACACATGGGAACATGGGGGGAATGGGAACACACATGGGAACATGGGGGGACATGGGGGGACACACATTGGAACACACAGGGGAACACAGGAACATGGGGTCACACCTGGGAACACATGGGAACACACATGGGAACACAAGGGGACATGGGGACATATATGGGAGCACACATGGGAACACAGGGGGACATGGGGGCACACAGGGGAACACACATGCAACACACATGGGAACACGGGGACATGGAAGCACATATGGAAACACAGATGGGGACACAGGGGGACATGGGAACACACATCAGAACACACATCGGAACACACATGGGAACATGGGGGGAATGGGAACACACATGGGAACACACATGGGAACATGGGGGGACATGGGGGGACACACATGGGAACACACAGGGGAACACAGGAACATGGGGTCACACATGGGAACACATGGGAACACACATGGGAACACAAGGGGACATGGGGACATATATGGGAGCACACATGGGAACACAGGGGGACATGGGGGCACACAGGGGAACACATGGGAACATGGGGACATGGTACACATGGGAACACACACAAATGGGACCACAGAGACATGGGGGCACACATGGGTACACACAGGGGAACACATGAAGGACTTGGGTGCACACATGGGAAGACACATTCACGGACATGGGGGCACACATGCGTGTCCCGTAGCCCGGGGCTGATTCTGCACAGCTCACGATGGTCTAAGCGTTCATTAGCCAGGGATATACACATTCCACTTTACATGGCCAGAGAGCCTCAAACTGCCTCGTGCCACTTTTCCATATTACTGAGCTGTCAAGGTACCAACTGACTGTTACTTTACTGCCACTTTTGCATAATTTGCAACGCTTTCAGCAAGGTTTTATAGCCAAACAACACGATGAGGAGCGTGCCTGTGAAAGGAATGAGTGTGTCTTTACAAAACACACTGTGTGAATCTGCTTGTCCATAGGGACAGCGATTTAGCGATAGGGAAGTAGTGGAAGAAATTATCAGTTCTGGAAAATGTTACTAATTGTCATGCCCTTTACCTCAGCCAAGGCTGTGTTAAGTTGCTGAACTTAGGGAAAAAGTACAAAGATTTAATATTAATAGTGTTTTGTTATATAAAGAAAAATAAAAATGGGGAGGGGGAGTGTGCATAGTAGAGTAGAATGCAGAGCAGGTGTTTTGGGAAGTCTGTACAAGTACCTCAACCAATAAGGGAAGGAAGAGAATGATGTGTCTGGGAAATGAGGATTGAAAGTGGGTTGCATACCCCAACAATTTGAGAGTCCCCATGGGAACTGCCCCATGGCCTCTTACTTATTTGAATAAAGTTACAGGACTCCTCATTCTCATTTTTGGGCATAAACCTCTGGCATTGTGAACTCTTCCACACACCTGCAGTGTCCTTTTCTCCCATCCCAGCGCAGACATTCCTCTGTGCTCGGGTCCCTGGGTGCTCCTGGGCAGGTCAATGCTCTGCAGGAATGGGGACACAAGGAAGCAGTGCCCGGCGTCTGTCTCATGGGTGTTCCTATGTGTACCCCATGTCTCCCTGTGTTCCCATGTGTGTTCCCACGTGTGCCCCGATGTCCCCCTGTATTCCCGTGTGTGTGTTCCCATGTGTGTTCCAATGTCCCCATGTTCCCATGTGTGTTCCGATGTGTGTTCCCATTCCCCCCATGTTCCCATGTGTGTTCCGATGTGTGTTCCGATGTGTGTTCCCATGTCCCCCTGTGTCCCCATCTGTGTTTCCATATGTGCTTCCATGTCCCCGTGTTCCCATGTGTGTTCCATGTGTGTTCCCATGTGTGTTCCCGTGTGTGTTCCCCTGTGTCCCCCCATGTCCCCCCGTGTTCCCATGTGTGCTCCCATGTCCCCATGTGTCTCCATATGTTCCCATGTGTGTTCCCATGTGTTCCCGTGTCCCCCCGTGTTCCCATGTGTGCTCCCATGTGTGTTCCATGTGTGTTCCCCCGTGTTCCCATGTGTGTTCCCATGTGTGTTCCCCTGTGTGCCCCCATGTCCCCCCTCCTCAGGAGCCGCTCTTGTCCGCCATGGCCGGGCCCACCCTCAGGGCCTGGCCGGCGCTGGGCAGGATGAGCCCCGGCTGCGGGACACGCCGCGGTGCCTGGCTGGAAAGCCGCTCTGACAGGGAGCTCTGGGCAAAGGGCTGCCAGGCGTGCGGGAGGGAGGAAACCCGCTGGGCAAGCCCCTGATGCTGCCCCTGGAGAGAGGAAGAGGAGGAGGAAGGTGACAAAGGAGCTCGGAACGTGCCGGTGCACAGATGAAGGGACAGGGGCACTCGGGGGCTGCGGGCCGGGGCCCGCCCTCCCCTCGGGCGCGGCTCCCAGCGGCTCCTGAGTCGCCGTCAGGGCTGCCCGGGAGGGTTTCGGCGGCAGGCGAGAGCAGCAGCGCCGGCAGTGCCGGCCAGGCACCACGCTCGTGCCCGTGCCTTCCCAGCCCGTCAGGGCCGCGGCCTCTGCAGTGCTGTTCCTGCGTCCACAGAGCCCCAGAGGCTCAGAGCTGCCCGGCAGGAGCCACGGCGCCGGCAGCAGCCTCAGGGCCTGGGCCCAGGGCACGGTCTGCTCACCCCGGTGGCAGAGGCACAGCCACAGCCCGGGGAAGGAGCTTAAGGAGCATCAGGGAGCCCGGGGAACAGAGAGGCTGGTGAGACAAGGCTCTGCCTGTAATTTTAAGGGTTTTTATTAATTTAATGCAGCTAAAGAGTCATGTTTCTGATGGCCATCGTCACAGATTTTTCTCGCTTCTGACAAGAAGTGCCAGATCGAGCACTGGGCGCTGAGTCCCGTGCAGATGGGGAGGAGCTGTTGATGCCCGAGAGGGCTGGAGTGGCTGGGCCAGCCCAGGTGCCCCGGAGATGTGTCGGGGAGCCGTGCCTGGATGGTGATCCCGTGAGGCAGCAGGGCCTGGGGGTTGAGGAGCAAGGGTGAGCCTCCATTTCCCAGGGTCTGCCTTGGGCTGGATCAGCTCTGCCAGCCCTGGGGGGTCAGCAGTAGTGTCACCTGCCTAGCAGGTGAGAGATCCTCAGGGATCCAAGCTCAGATGCCCCATGAGCTAGGTCTTTGGTCAATTCGGCTTCTGCCACTTCCAAACCAGTCCAGAGTCCAAACCCCCATTCCCAGCTCTGTACACAGAGCCCTACTCATCCTCTAGCCTGTACCCAGCAGACAATCTGTCCCTTCTCCTCCTTAAACCCCATGCCCTAACAGAGCCATACCTGACCCATCCTGTGCCCTGATCAGCACAGGAAGCTGGTTATTCCGGCCCCTCGGGATGTATCCAGCACTGTCCAGCAGCTGGGTCACTCTGGCCTGAGGAGGAGAGAACAGCTGGCTGCAATGCAGGGCCCAATTCAGCATCCCCCAGTAATCCTCCCAACCCAGCTCTGCCCGGGAACTGAAGGCACAGATTGCCCCGGGATAGTCAGTAAGGCCATGGAGCCTCAGTGACCCTTCTGTGTTCCCACCTTCCTCATCCCTACCTTGTTCTGGAGTACCAGGAGACGCTGCACCTGTGCACTTGTATGTGGTGAAGCCCTGATGTGGTGCATTGTGGACCTGCTGCTCTGATGGTCCCCATAGCACTGTGGCACACGGGGGGCACTGCCGTGGACCACTGGCATCCTTTGGGAAGGGGCAGAGGATCCTCAGTTCCCAGCCCTGTGGCATCCCAGGCTTCATCCTGCTGTGCTGGGAGGGGACTGGGGGTGCTGCCTGCAGGGGCACGTCCCTCCCAGCTCCTGTCCACCAGCTGCAGGAGCCCCAAACTCATCCCACCGGGCTGGATGTGCTGGCTCTTTCCCCACTAGCCAGGTGCACTGGCCATGGCCATGGAAGGTCCTTGTGCACAGGGCACCAGCTGGCAGAAGCTGGGCTGTCCCAGCTACAGGCCTTGGTTTTGGGAAGTCCTTTCACAGGAGGCACACAATTCCCCACCAAGTGTGAGGTCAGAATAAAAAGAGACACAACTCATCAGATGTGCTTTCATCAAGCTTGGGACAGAGAAGTGGGCCAGACAGGGCAGTGCAAGGTGGGAGCTGCAAAACCCCTCAGACCTGGGGCAAGCACTGGCCCTCCACAGCAGCTCTCTGCTCCCCAGCCCGCCCCCCCCAGTCTCTTCTGTCCTGGTGCAGGGAGGAGCCCTCCTTGCTGTGGCAGGGCTACCCCGCACGCCCAGAGCTGGGGATGTGTCCTCAAAGCCCCTACCTTTGGCTGTGCTGGGACTCCTTGCTGGGGGGCAGTGGCTGCAAATATGGGAGTGTCTCGGGGTACCTGGGGAGGGCAGGAGTCACAGGTGTGTGACAGGGGACAAACAACCTGTGCCTGCTCAAGGCAGCACTCCCAAACCCATAGGATTGTAGTCCATGGGGTGAGACCCCACACTCCCTGCTGATGGGCAGGGCTGCAGAGGGGGCTCCCCACGTGAGACCCTCCCAAGCAGACACTGTCACCCCTGTGCCCAGCACAGAGGGTCACTGCTGGCACCCATCTCCCCCATCACAGCCCCGCTGCCCCCCGATGCACTGGTGCTACTCACTGGCCAGGAACGTGCATGGTGAGCATGCGGTCACAGGACAGGCACGAGAAAGGCACTGTCAGCTGCCTGAGGAGAGGAGAGGAGAGGAGAGGAGAGGAGAGGAGAGGAGAGGAGAGGAGAGGAGAGGAGAGGAGAGGAGAGGAGAGGAGAGGAGAGGAGAGGAGAGGAGAGGAGAGGAGAGGAGAGGAGAGGAGAGGAGAGGAGAGGAGAGGAGAGGAGAGGAGAGGGCTGGGTGAGCTCCTGGGGCCACAGCCCTGCCCACACACAGGCAGCAGCTCACTGGCAGCAGCCAGCTGCCGAGCACATCACTGCTCAGAGTCCCGGCGTTTGCAGGGTGAACCGTGGGCTGCTGAGCCTGTTTCTTCCCATCCCCAACCTGCTGGCTGATGCCAGGTGAAGGGCACAGCAACCCATGTGACCATGCCAAGCAGCCCTTGCACTGCTTTCAGCCCCTCTCTGGCACCAAAGGCCCCCGTGTGCCCAGCCAGGAGGGCAGGGCACGAGTCAGCTCAGGGACACTGTGTGTGACAGCCCTGCCTGGGAGGAGGAGTTGCCATCTCCCACCCTGGCTTCTGGGAGCCTTTGCACCCACACCCCCGTTTGGGTTTGGGAGGTCTCCGTCCTGCAGTGCCCCCTCCTTGTGCCTCCTTTCCAGTGCGGAACCTGCTGCTGCTGGAAGGAGTAGGTGTAGCTGCTTCATCATCATCCCCATGGCTCATTTAGCAGCTAAATTGGTGCCATGGCAGGGTCCCAGGGGCAGTGGCTGGGACAGCTGGAGGGAGCAGGACTATCACTGTCCCCAAAGCCATCAGAATCTCCATTGCACTCACTTCTTAATCCCTGCAGCTTCGTCATGCATCAGCCTAGTCTCGAGTTCCTCAGTGTTTCTGTTCCAGGTCTCCTCCATCTGGTTACAGAAATTCCTCAGCTCCTGGCGATCCAGCTGTGAACAGGTGCACAGCCTCAGCCAGCTGCCCCAGGATGCAATGTGGAGGTCTCCAGGGAAAAGGCTGGAGGGGGATCCTCTGAGGGATGCTGCCTCAGGCTCTCAAGTCCCAAAGGTGCCATTTTCTCATGGTGGGGGATGTGGTAGCCCTCACCTTCTCTTCCATTGCATCGCTGATCTTCTGCTGCACCTGTTTCCAGTGCTGCTCCTGGCCTGAAATCTGGCTCTGCAACTCCTGCATCCGCTCATCCAGCCGCTCCATATTCTCCTCAAACTGGCTGCAATTGACTTTGCTGCCCAAGGCAGCTTTGTCTGCCTTCTAGCAGAGGGGAACAGCAGGAGAGCGGTGGGGAAGGGGTTGAGGAACAACAGGCAGGGCCAGCATGTGTGAGGGGCAGAGGGAGAAGTGCTTCCTCCAGGCCATCATGCCCCTTTCAGGGTGCTGTGGCCCCTGATCAGCCCGGTGGACTTGGTCCCACCATCTGAAGGGTGAGGGACCCCACACACTCTGGAAATCCTCCCTCCCCCAGGCCAGTTCTACCACCCAGCCCCCAAGGGACAAGGGGCATTTGTCACCCTGCCCAGGAACCCCTGGGCTGGCACAGAGGCCTCTCAAGACCATACCACATCTATTGCTGCCAACATGTCCTGCTCATCTGCTTTCTCCTTCTGCAGCTTCTCCAGAGACTGGAACAGCATCTTTCAGCACAGAAAGGAACCCATGACACCACAGCAGGGTTGGAGGTGCCTCCTGGGGCACAACCCAGGAGCGGGGAGCACACCCCACTCCCCCTACCCAAAAACCTTCAGGAAAGGCACTTGGAACCAGCACAGTGGTGTGAGCAGGAGGGCAGGGAGACAGATTCCTTGTGATCCCTGCCTGGGGTCAAAAGCAGAGCCTCAGGGATGCTCAGATACCACAGCAGATTCAATCACACACCTCGATTGCTTTTTGCTTTTCTTGAGAGTCTTTCTGGAGAGTGTCAGAAACAAAGCTGAACTTCTCACAGTCCCCTTGCATCTGTACAACTGTGGCCTCCATGTTCTGCAGACGTTTCTGGTCCTTCTACGGGGAAGGACAAATGTAGTACTGAGCAAGAGGGGTTCTGGCTGCTCCACAGGGACAGACCCACATTACTCAGCCAGTGGCCACAAGCCCTCAGTGTCAACAGGACATTTGCATCAAGGCTTTAATTTCTGCCCATGCCACTAACTGGTCCAGGCTAATTTGGGGCAGTTTGTGTCTCCCCCACTCTAGAGCATAAACAGCTGCTGGATGTCCTGAGCCCCCCACGCTGCCAACGGCCTACCTGGCCCCAATTACTCATCTTCTTGAGCTTGCCCATGGCCATCTGTCGTGACTCCAGGGAGTCCACCTGCTCCTGGAGTTTCTCGCAGTGCTGGAGGAGCTCCCCCAATTGCACATTGATGTCGAAGGTGCAGCTGGAGCACTCTGCCTTTACCTTGTCCTGCTCTGCCTGCACAGTCCACGCGATCTCCCCTATCTCAGCCAGCTGCAGGAAGGGCAGAGGGAATTGGCTCAAGAGATGGGATGATTTGAAGCAACAGCCCTGCGTGCTGTGTGCCTCCGTGGCCCCAGCCAGTTGGGCAGTATGGCTGGGAACTCCACCAGGATTACTGCACCGAGCCAGTGGGTGGTGGGAGTCCTCCCACAGGACCTCACCTGCTCATTCAGCTGGTTGGCTGTCTCAGTCACCATCTGCTCCAGCATGGCATTCCTCATCTCCTGCTGCTCTTCCATCTTCTGCAGCTCATGCATCATCTCCTGTTGCATAGTCCTGGTGAGTGAGATGGGGACAAGGGCAGGGTTATCCCTGCAGGGCTGCTCTGGCACTGTCTTGTGCCTGCAAACCAGGATGCTCCCATTCCCCTGGGAGCCCTGCAGGCTATGAAACCCACTTGTGTCCTCTTACTCAAGTTGCTGAGAGATCTCCTTGCTGCTCTCTTCTTTCCACTTGGCTATATCGTCCTTCAGCTTTTTAATGTCCACCTCCATCTTTTTCATCTGAGAAGGCCAGTGACAGTAGAGTCAGGGCACAGACATCATGTTGTTCCTGTGTGGGGGCATATCAGCTGCACAGAAAGCCCCAGGGCCCACCATCCTTCCCCCAGCCCCTCACTCCAAACCCTGGTCTCACAGAGCCACACTAAGGTTCCCCATGAGCACCCAAAGATGACATCACCCCATAGCTCACCAAGGCAGCCAACTCCTTAATCTTATGTGTCATTTGTGTCTGCGTTGTCTTTATCCTGTCAATCTCCTCACGGAGATCCATGGAGAGAGAGTCCTAGGAGAGAGGGGTGGTGGGAGTCAGTCTCTAGGGAGGGCCTGTGGGGGCTGGCAGGGCTCTGTGGGCAGAAATCTCCATGCATTCTGCCAGTCCAGAGCCGACGGTACTGGCTGCTGTGTTTGAGCCACAACTTGCTCCCAGCAGAAGTTCACCTTGTCCTGCTCCTCCTGGAACTTCTTTGTGGCCTCTGCTCTGCCACCCTGAGAGACCATGTAGGAGAAAAGAGATGTCAGAGTTGATCACCAGGGCATCAACTGTCAGATACAAGTCTCAGGAGGGTGTGTGTGGGGAATATGATCTTCAGAACCACAGAGGTCCACACAGACCTGTGCCTCTTGGATGATCTTGATGTCCTCAGACATGCGGGAATTTTCTGCCTTTATCCCACCAATCTCCTCATGATGACCCTGTGAAACAGTCCAAGAAACAGGGATGTCAAAGGTCATGGCCAGGGCAGTAACACCCCAAAGAGCCCCACCCTGCCAGGGGCAGCCCATGGCACAGCCAGCTCAGCAGGAAGAGTCCCGGTGCCACCTGCTGCACCCCGGCTCAGTGCCAGAGTGCTGCAGCCCATCCAGATGGCAAAGAGCTGCTGCCAGGGACTCAACCTCTGCCTGGGCAGTGAGGGCAGTGCCAAGCACTGCTGTCTGAGGAATGGGGAGGGGCTGTCTGGTGGGGGAGTGCTCAGGGGACTGGGGAGAGCCTCTACCTTAGACCATTTTTTGTGGTTTTGAATCTCCTTCTTCATCTCTTCCATGCCAGCGGCCATGTCTGCGAGTGAGGGGCCACTGAGCTGGCCCGGCCACGGCTCCTGGGTGGTCAGGTACTGCACATCCAGGTGCACCAGCACGGCCTCCAGCAGTTTTCGCATGGCCGCAAAATGGATGGTCCCATGCTGGGGTACCCCAATGGCAAGATCCAGCAGCTGGGAGAGGCTGAGTGTGTCCAGGGATGCTGCCATGTCTGCACACGCTCTGTCCCTGCTTGGTCACAAGCCTTCCTGCCCAGTTGGGTCAGTCAGGGATGAGCCAAACGGATGACGAAGGGGATGAACCAACGGGGTGATAGAAGTGATGGGCAGAAGTGATGATGAAAGGGTTGAGTAGCAGCAGGCTCCTTCCTCCTTCCTCATTCCTTGCAGGACTGGAGCCTGAGCTGCTCATGCCCCTCTTCATCACAACTCCTGTTGCCAGGCAACCACCCCACTCCATTCCTGAGAACCAGTGGCTCCCAGAGTGATGAAGTCAATGGAGTCATGGAATGGCTTGGGCTGGAAGGCACCTAAAGATCTCCTCGTTTCCACCCCCTGTCAGGGACAGGTAAAGGCACATTTTCCACTCGACCAGGTTGCTCCAAGCCCCGTCTAACCTGGTCTTGGACACTTCCAGGGGTGGAGCAGACACAGCTTCTCTGGGCAAAGTGTGCTTGGGCATCACCACCTTCACAGGGAAGAAGTTCTTCCCAATATCCCACCTATCTGTCCCTGCTCTCAGGGTGAAGTCCACCTCCAGCCCTTTTGTAGTCCTTTCATTTGCTGAAAAGTGCTCCAGGGTCTTCCAGGGGAGTACAGCCTCATTGCTTTTCTTTTAAGTGTCTCATGATGTACATTCCATCTAAGCCAGTTCCTCCACTGCTGCAAACCCAAGGCCTGCTTTGGCGCATCCATTGGGATCAGCCTTTGCCAGGGAAGCAGTGGGGTGCTGCTCCTCATGCTGGAGGTGCAGGAGGTCCCCCGTGAGCACCTCACTGATCTGTAGGGTTGTTGAGGCAGATTCCTTTCTCCTCTGGAGTTCAGGGCAAAGAGTCTCCATGGGTGAAGCCTTTGTACCATTTCTTCCAAGTCAGGTTTTATGTCAGCTGGACAGTCCATAAAGAAGACAATGAAATTGCTCCTGCCAATGTCCCCAAGGCTGTGGGGAAAGACAAACAAAGTTCTTCCCTTCAACACCCACCGTCCGCCCCCACCTGCCCCTTTCCAAAACATGCTCTGTTCACCCTTAGTCCTTCCTGCCTCAAAGCTCTGTGGCAGAGATGTTTTGGTGAGGGGATACAGAGCTGACTTATGAGCCAGTGGAGGAAATAAACCACTGAGGACTCTCAAATCTGCTTTCAAGGATTGGGAAACCTGACATAATGGAAAGGGACTATAGTTCCTTCATCCTGACCATGTCAGCCACCTTCTGCTGTTCTTTGTCAGATGTGAATATGGGAGACTCCTGCAACTCCTCTGTGGCACATCTTAACTTTAATGTCTTTAATCACTATTACTTCAGTTTGGTTTTTTCAACTTGCAAGGTTTTTTTCTTATCCCTAATTTCTTGAGCATTTTGTTGCATACAGTATGATAAATGGATGTTGTCTTCTGTATGGGTGAAAGAAGGACATGATGGAGTTAATTCAAATAACCCTTCAGCCCACCCAGTGCAGAGGGCACTACAAATGCCTGAGTGCCAGCAGCCCCTGCAGAGCTCTGCACTCCAGAGGGAATTTCCACAGGGAGCAATGGGTGAGTACAGGCTGGGCAGTGCGCGCTTCTTGCCAGCAATGGGGAGAGCAAAGCTCGGGCAGCTCAGCAAGAGGGAGAGGCTCCATGCCCTGGTTCTTGCACACTTCTGGCCAGCAGTGGCACTGGTGCCCCTTGAGGGGCACTTGCCACCTCTTTGAGCACCAGCTGCTCATCCCCTGTCTCCTGGCTCACCCCAGCCAGGCCCCTGCTCCAGGCACCAGGAGTGAAACTTGGCTCAGGCAGCTGTTGGGTCCTGTGCTCTGCCCCAAACTACCCCATGTTTGACTTGTCCACAGCAGATCAAGGGGGAAAGGGCAGGTGGTCTATCCCTTAGGCAAGCTTTGCAGTTTGCAGGGAGCAGCCTGATGCTGCCCAGCATGTTCAGTGCCCCTGGACAGGTTACTGCTTTATGCGAACAGGTGTAGGATTTTAAAATACAAAAGAAATTATATTTTTTTAAGTATTTGATGGAGAATATCTCTATACCTTAATGAGCTGGGCCAAAGAAAGAGAGGCAGAAGAGTCAGCAATCTGTTCACAAAAGAATTAAACCATATTCATGTCCAGTATCCAGAAAATTAATACAAGGCTGCACTATTTAGAATGAAGTGCAGTGTGTTGGGAGAAGTGTGAGGCTGGGGTATTACGTACTGCCTTGGATGTTCCCCTCACTGGCTCATTTTGGCTCCTGGCAGAAGAAATGGAGGCAATCAGAACTTCAAATGAAGCACTTGGACCCAGCATGAAGCAGTGACAACCGACAAGAACACCTGAACAACAAACCATGATGTTCTGACAGTTGAGTGAATGTGGAAATGCATTTGTCTTCATAAACTCTTCTCTCTTGGTACCTTCAATGCAACTAAGACAAGGCCCCAAAATCTCATTTCTATAGTGTCACCAGTTACACAGGAATGTAGTTTCTTAGCCAGAACAGTGACAGTGGTGACACTCAGGAGTGCAGGTTTCTTTCAGTGAAAAATAATCCCTCCTCTTCCAAAGCAATACCACAACTGTCAGCAACTCCATCTCCAGAATGGTGTATCTCTGTGGGAGCCCAAGCCCTGTGTTCAGATCTCTACCATCCTCAAACCACAGCAGGGCCAAAGTGCCCAGTGGGTTACAGATGCTACAGTGACTACAAATAGTGGTAGAAAGGTCACCTGGAAGCCTTTCCTAGGGGTTGGCACAATTGAAGAGCTCTAGGGGGGAAAAATAAAGAGTCTTAATTGTCAGAATTTCCTTTCAGGTGATCTTGAAATGCAACAATATTTTGGGAGCTATTTATTACATCTGCAAACTTGCTGAGATTCCACTGAGATCCTCAGTGACCTGTGTCTGTTTCGGGTCCTCAGGAATCAGACACACAAGCCCTGTGACAGCAGATCCTCATCCCTCCCACACATCAGCTGCTCTGGCAGATATTTGTGCCATGTTTCCAGCTGGAGGGACAGAAAGCTCCTCTGCTGGGTAATTGCCATTGCTGCAGCTGCAGAGCCATTGGCTCGTGATGGTCACACACAGGAGCTGATGGGATCTGAATGCTACCAGCATCCATCCTCTCAGTGCAGGGCAGCACCACACCACCAGCTGAGGTGCCATCCAGCCCAAAAGGGAGGATGCTGTGACAGGACAGCATGAAGCATCCATATTTCCATTTACCCCAAACCAAAGCCATGCTTAGAAGCACAACACTGAGGCGTCCAGAATTCTTGGTCTCTCCTCTACAGACAGTGAGTAAAAGCCCCAAATTTGGGGTGCAAGATACCCCCCAGATGTCCCCCGGTCCCCAAAGCCACCTTCCCCAGTGCAAGAAATAGTCAAATACTGAGAATCAGACTCTTCTCAGATGGGAACACATTAAAAGTTTATTCTAATAATATGTAATCGTTACGGTGTGTACCTGTCATTACTGTAAAGCCAATAAAAGCAAACACATACAATCTGGAATCTCCTCATGAGGAGGAAACAGGATCTGCAGCTTGTCTCTCAGCCCAATCATCCCAAGAACAAAACCAAGAGAATCACCTCAGGATTTACCAGTGTTGGAGTTTGAACCCCGTGTCCTTGAAAACCTAACAATGTGAGTCTGCTTTGGAGCAGATACATGATACATCTGTATAGTGAATATGGCTGCGAGCCCTGGGTTAAGTGAGGGATGAGAGTGAACATGTGCATGCTGGATGGAAATGGTAACTTGCATTTATTAAATGTTTTGGCACATGCCAGGTCAGCTCTTACAGCATCTTCTGCCTTCTAGTGCTACTGGGGTTTCATACAACTCTTCAGTCTCATACTTGTTTTTTACCTGCAAACACTCTAATGTGTTGCTTCCTGCATCAGGAACTCTTGTCCCTGTAAAACCACCAGCTACCTTGTGAGTATTTTGCTTTGTAGTTCATGATAATATTTTGTAGCTTCTCTCTTTCTCTCCCTCTCTGTTTTGGAGAGGTGAATGATCTAATACCTTGCATTGCACCAGGTGTGTATCTCTGTACTCAAGAGTACAATATAGAAGAGAGGCAGAAGAATCTCCTCAGGACATGCATACAAGCACCATGTCCCAGACAGTCCCAGGCATTTTTTGCAGTGGTGCTGCTGTAACGGTGGGCTGGCTCAGTTCTTCCTGGTCAAACGTGAGCCTTACACATTCCTTGCAGGGTTTTGCCCACACCTTTGGCTGATGTGAGGTCAGTGTGGCTGGTGAGAGTGTGGCCTCCCACCGTATGTGGTTCCCTGGCGACCCAGGAGCACAGGTTCCGCCTTGGAACCCCGCTTTTGACCTGGGAACTCAGGCACTTGGGTGCTAGGTTTGGGGTCATGGGGTGGTGGTTTGTGGCCCTGATCCTGGTGTTAGTCTCCTGGTACCCTGGAAACCCTGGTTTGTGGCTGTGGGTCCTGATGTCTTGCCTCTCTGAGGTGCATCCCTGCCTGCTCTGCTTTGGGCCCCCCCTTCAGAGGGCACGGCTTTGCAGTGACATTACTGGGGCCTTTGTTAATGACCCCAGACATAAAAAATGCCATGAGGCCCTTGTTGAGGCTGCTAAACCACTTGCCTCCATCACTGTAGGTGCGTCATGAGTCCCTGGAAACACCAAACCCAGCAGGAATCCTGCCCGAGGGCCTCTGTCCTGACTGGTCCCTCCTTTCCACCGGGGACATCCATCCCAAAGGAGATCCCCACACTGAACAGCACCCCAGAGCCCTCTGGGGTTTCCCATTTTTACCAAGGCCCTCACACTGACACTGAGCAGGATCCCAGGAAGTTGGGGACCCTAGGGACCCACCCTGTACAAGCATCCTTGGGACTCAGAACTATGCCAAGGTCTTCTCAGTTCTGATTTGGCCCCCAGGGACCTTTGGGAATCCCAAACCTGCCTCAAACCCTGAGAATCACCCAACCTTGACCAGCCTTAACACTGGGGACCCCTTGGCCCTACCTAGGACCTTAGGAATCCACAGGGACACCTGACCTTTCCCAGTATTCCTTAAATCTTGTTCAGGACTTCAGGAATCCCCAGAAACCCACAAGCCTTACTGGACCTTCTCATCCCTGAAACTCCAACCCTAACCCTGTACTGATTCCTGTATCCCTGTACTGGTTCCAGGGTCAGGACAACGTGAGGAACTTCGGGAAATTGTCATGGATGCTATGCATTTTCTAGAGGAGCAAAGTGGCAATAGTGAGCAGAGTGAGGGATGTGAGACATAGGACATGGGACATGAGACATGGGGCAAGGGAGGTGGGATGTGGAGGCCTTGAAGGGGGATGAAGTGGAAGTGAAATATGGGGTATATGAAAGTCTGGGAGCTGCAAAGGGATATTTTGGGAATCCTGAGGGTATATGGGTTTCAAGGTATGCAGCTTCCTGGGGAGTTTGAGGGGATATTTGGGAATATATTTGACTTCAGGAGAGATATATTGAGTAAAAATGAGTTGTATAAGGGATCTGTGGGGTCTGGGAAAGGTTTATGGGGTTTATGGGGACCAGGGGGAGGGCACATTGTCTTACCTGGACATTTGGGACACACCAGAGCCCCTGAATGAGTCTCTGCAGGAAGCTGTCGACACAATCTGGGCAAAGCTGAGCCAGCTGGGGAAAGGTATGTGGCCACCCTGGGAACCCCTGTCCTAGAGAAACTCCCAGGGACCCCATGTAGGCTGGACAAGAGCTGAATCCTGACAGCTCATTACAAGGATGTGGGTCCCCAGTGATGCCCAGTCTAACACTGCTTCCTCCTCTCCAGTTCCAGCCTGCATCCCACCCTGTGGTGAGTGCCTGTCCCTCTGTCTGCCCTCCCCTGTCTCCCAATACATCCCCCACTTCCCTGGGACCACCAAGTCTCTCTTTCCCAGGATTCCAGCCAGCTGCCCGTGTCTTCCAGTGTGCTACCTGCCGCTTTGTGGACTGTCAGTTTGCCCTGGACTGCCCAGGTATGGGGCCATGAGAGACTTTTGTGTTAAGGGTAAGGAAATCTTCCTCAAATTCCCCCCATTCTTAGCTTATTTTTGTACTATTTTTTATGTTTGGTGGCATTTGAGTGACTCCAGTCACACTTTTGATTGAGGTCAAATGGTTTAACTTTGCTTTTGAAGGTCCAGGCTGGAAAAATGCAGAACATGTGCTCAGCAAGGGTGGGCATACATTGGGGGCAGGTAGCTTTTGGGATGGAGGTGTGTTCAGTATTATAATGAGATTATACTGAGCAAAGCTGATCCAAAAGACAGGATTTCACACAAAAATCTCTGGGGACTCCCTGCATTTCTCACCCATGGTCGCACACTGAGCACACCTGCCCAAGTATTCATCTGCCCATCCCTGCAGCCAGCACAGCAGCACCATCATCTCTGTCAGTGCATGTGCAGATGTGAGCTCATGAGCCTGTCAATGCTTCCAGTGCAGGACCTGTGGACCTACACAGATGAAACCATTGTGCTGCACTGCAACGTGCCTTTCAACATCCCCACTGGCCTGCCTGTCACCTGGCTGTTTGTCCCAAATGTGAGTTGCACATGGTCTTGCAAGGGGGTGAGTAGACATTTCTGAGGGCGCTGTTTCAGGTGTAGTGACTGTGCCACGGCAGCTGTCTGTGCTAGAAGTAGCAGCTGGGTAAGCACACACACTTGCACATGTGAAGGGTGCATACAAGTAGCAGGCAGATGTGCACTCACAGATCCTTGTGTGCCAGTGTAGAAATGTAAAATCACAGGATGCTTTGGGTTGAAAAAGATCTTAAAGCTCGTGTCATTCCAGTCCCCTGGAAGGTATACAGGGTCACTTTCCACTGTCCCAGGCTGCTCCAAGCCCCAACCAACCTGGCCTTGGACCCATCCAGGGATGGGGCAGCCACATCTAACCTGTGCCAGGGTGTCATGGGGAGAGTGGAAGCTTCAGAAAAAGTTTATTAAAGAAGCCCTGCTGCTGAGTCTGAGGGTCAGAAGGGTTCCTTTGTGTATTTAGACTCTTTCAGAGACATGGGTTCAGATGAAGGTAAATCCTTCCTTAGCCTCAGAATTTGGCAACAGCTTAAATCTTAGGAATTATTTTGGCCCACAAGTCCTAATCATGGCAAATGAGATATATTTCTAATAATGAATTATTTAATAAACAAATGAACAGGCAAATTAGGTGAAAGACCTTAGTCAGAATTACTGCACAGTATAAAACTAAAAGAACTACTAGTAGATTACAGCATAACATAGAACAGTGCACTGTATCAAGGTATTTATATTAAAGCTAGCAAAAGAAATAGTATTGAATAGGAGCCAAATGTATCTTACCACCAAAATAACAGTAATGTACACAACCCCTGGGGGATTAACTGGGAAATAGGTGTCCCCATTCATGGGAGAAACTCCACATATTTCCAGGAAAATGTAGAGAAGCTTTCTACTTTGCAGAAGTTTGCTGTGGCTTTTACAGTGTAAAGTGACTTGCTGTCAGTCAGAAATCCAGCTTGTCTTCCACGTCTTACTTTGACAGTGAGATGTTTATTGGCGGTTGGGAGATGCCAGACCAGAAAGCAAAAATAACTCATTGCAAGACAGATTGTCCTGTTTGAGTCCTCTGACTGGCTGGCAAACAACAGATAAGCTCTTGTGGGAGATGAGATTCTCTGCTACACAGGGCCTCACTACACTCACAGGGAAGAAGTTCTTCCTGCATGTGCAGGAAGTGACTTTTGTGTACGCCCTGGCTGTGCATCCCTGGGTGTACGTGTGTGTGGGATGGGAGGTGCATGCACCTGCACCAGCAAGGATTTCAAGAAGCACGAAGGGTTCATGTCAAGCATGTGCAGGACACAGGTGCCTTTGTATGCACGTGCACAGTTCCGTGTGCCCGGTGTCTGGGTGGAGCTGATGTGTCCCCCCATGGCCCAGCTGCGCACACAGGACATGACACTGTTCAAGAAGCTGAAAGGGAATCCAGAGAAGCCCTTCAGTCTGACCATTGAGGAACCCGCTCCAGGAACCGTTGCCTGTCACTTGGGGGAACCTTCCAAGCCCATTATTCGCAAGTTCTTCTACCTCAACGGTGAGCCCAGACACCCGAGTGCCCTGGGGCAGGGAGCAGTGGGGAGCAGAGTGGGACCTGGGACACCTGGGTCCACGGGAAGGGCTGAGCAAGGGTGCCAGGACACCTGGCTTCATGGTGGACAGTTGGATTAGAGCATGTATTCCCTGGTGCCTGACTCCTGTGGGAGCATGTGGGTAGAGCAGGGTCCCTCACATGCCTGGGTCACTGGGGACAGGGAGTCCTGTGGCTGGATCAAGAGCTGCAGGGATAGCTGGTCCCTGGGTGCAGGGCCCCATGACCTGAGGGGTCTGAATCCCTACAGTATCAGAGGGAAGCGTGGAGGAAGAGAAAGAACTCCAGGGTGTGTTCAGCACCGTGCTGCACTGGCTTGATGATGAGAACCCCCAGCCCTACATACCAGCCTTGGGGCTGGCTGTGGCTGCTGGCTCCATAGCATTCATTCTGCTGCTTATGTGAGTACTCCTGACCTGCTGAACTGTACTCTAAAATTCCCCATGCTTCTGGAGCTCTTCACAGACCAGCATGGTTCTCCCTTATCCCCTCTGGATTCTCAGTCCCTTGGTATTCCCTGCAATTACAAGGGGACCCAGGTATCCAAAGGTGGGCCAAAGACTGCCAGGACTCCTAAATTCATAGGACCCTCCATGTCCCCTGGGACTCCCTTTGTCCTCTGGCCCACTCCAGGATCTCCCCCTTGCACCCAGTAGCACTCCATGCTGTCTTTACTTCCCCCATATTCCCTAATTACCCCCGAAACCCTGCAACTTGCCCCTGTTCTGCCTAGAACCCTCGCTGTCCCTTTGGGGGCACCAGTTACAGTCAGTTACCCCAGTTGCCCCCAGGATACCATAGCTTCACCTTTAGGGCCATCAGTTGCTTCAAGGACCCCCCCTGTTGCCCCTTGAGCCCTCCAAATGCCCCATGTGTCCCTGTCCTCCCCACATACAGCCTAATGGGAATAGGGTGTCCTGCCTGCTCCCCCTTTCTCCATTCCTCCTTCTGTCTCCCAGGGCCATCTGGCAATGCCTCTGTGTCCGTCAGATATGCCACAGATGTGGACATCAGGGTAGCAGAGAGGATGACAGATCGCTGGATTCACTCTAGGGGACTTTAGCACATGGATCCACCCCAGAGGACCAAAATTTCTGCAATTACTTTTCTTGTGCTGGGCGTTTGGATGGGAATTGTCTTGAAACAGAAATATAGAGTTCTGAAAACCTGGATTATGCTTGTGATAGAAATATTGTGTTCTTGGGCTTGCAGACATTAAACCCGGGTACTGTGCAGCATTTCCTTTCCCTGGGGGGACATTCCAGCTGCAGCTGGAGCTGCAGAGATGTCAGTGATGGTGACAGTGCAGAGTGGAAGAGAAGGGTAGTAACTTGACAGACTTGCTTTAGAGCTGCCTTAAGTTGGTTAAGAACCAATGGGACTGGTTGAGAAATACAAGGGATGGGTCCCTTGGCTGCCCCTGACTCCAGTAAGGGCCAACAATGGAATAACATGGAGCAAAGCTGGCCAAAATCATGGTATCAAAGAGGGATCTCAGGGCAAAAAGAGGAGGGGAAACATCTCTGCTTGCTTGAGATCAGCAGATGGACAATGTCTCTCCTCCCCTGAAAGGATGCCTCTGGTTGAGCTTCACACCTCCAACTGCATTGAAGCAGACCTGGGAATAGTTATGTATATATAAGTGGGTCAATATATATTTACAGCTAACAGATCCCTGTTACTATCCCTTCTGTCATAATACATATTAATACTCCCATAATTAGTGCATTTATCACCAACAGTCCTGAATCTGCTTTCCTGTTCCTTCCCTAAACCACACTATTTGTGAACCTGGATTGTGTTAAATTCTTATTCAACTAAGCCAGACCACGTTGGCAAATTGCACGACAGGGAATCTGTGATCTCACAACTTCCCACTGAACACAGCCAGATTTATCATGCTAGATATTGCGTCAAATCTACTTTTGTGCACTGCCTGTCCCTGCCATCCTTTCTGAGTGCCTTACAACCAAACTATTCTACCTTTGCATGTTTCCAAATTCCCTCTTCCCTCTGAGTGCTTCTCTGGATCCCCTCTTACTCATTCTATCCACTTCCAGCCACTCTCAGATGCACTCCATTCCTATCCATCTGCTTTCATATCCTCTTCACTCCCTTGTTGTGCTCTCTTAGAACCCCTCTGTTGTTCTCTTTGCACAAACAGATCATGGCCATTTTCCCCCTTGTACACTCTTGTGCCCTCCCATTTCCCTCTGTGTGCACCCAGACGTCATCTGTTCCCCTCCTCGAGCATTCAGATCTTCTTTAGTCCTTTCAGTGTCTTTTTAGTGTTGACTTTTCTCCCCTGGGCAAGCTCACATCCCTCTTTTTCCCAACAGGTGCCCTCAGATTCCCTCTGCTGACCTCCATCAATGCTCAGATCCCACTGTCCCTTCTGTGGGTGCTCATTTCCTATTGGTTCCACTACAATATCCCTCACCTCTCCTTTGTGCAGTCTCACTCCCCTCTGGTTTTCCTCCATGCATCCCTCTGCACATGCTCACATCCCCACTGCTGCCCTCCATCCACCTGTTCTCGCTCCATTCCTGGTAAGACACTTGCTTTCCTCATCCTGCATGGCCACTCTCCCAAACCCAGTGCCCAGAGGCCACAACTGTCTCATCTGCCTTACAGAAACCTTTCATCAGGCCCTTCAGCTGCTTTCTTGCAGGTTAGGACTGTTCTACTGGGGAGTCAAGACTTCTCCTGCTTCCCCTAGATGCAGACCCTCTGCCTGTGTCATGTGCCCCAGAACACACCAGCTGCTTCCAAGGCTGCCCACAACAGTTCGCCTTCCTGAGAATCTTGGGGCTGCTCTGCTGCCCCACCCAAAGCCAGGCTGGGCTGAGCTGGACTGGAGCTGATTAAATGAGAGCCCCTCGACCTGGCAGCACCAGCTGCAGTGGTGGGAGGCAGGGACAGACCTGTGTTTGCTCTCCACCTGGCTGATGACTGTGGTATTCAAGTGTTTACTGAGCAATAGTCTTCAAAGTTCGCAAATATGCTGTTCCCAGGGGAAATTCCACCCAAGTCACTAAGCACTCACAGAAGAGACCATTCCAAAGATTCCTGCTGGCACAGGAATTATTTTCTTTGCAATCCAGAACCACGGGCACCTCCACCCTGGCTGGCGTTTTCTGCAGGTATAAAGGAAACCAACCTCATCTCTTCCAGCAGAAAAGGGGGGGTAGGACCCACTCAGCCCGCCCAGTGCAGAGGGCACTACAAATGCCTGAGTGCCAGCAGCCCCTGCAGAGCTCTGCACTCCAGAGGGAATTTCCACAGGGAGCAATGGGTGAGTACAGGCTGGGCAGTGCGCGCTTCTTGCCAGCAATGGGGAGAGCAAAGCTCGGGCAGCTCAGCAAGAGGGAGAGGCTCCATGCCCTGGTTCTTGCACACTTCTGGCCAGCAGTGGCACTGGTGCCCCTTGAGGGGCACTTGCCACCTCTTTGAGCACCAGCTGCTCATCCCCTGTCTCCTGGCTCACCCCAGCCAGGCCCCTGCTCCAGGCACCAGGAGTGAAACTTGGCTCAGGCAGCTGTTGGGTCCTGTGCTCTGCCCCAAACTACCCCATGTTTGACTTGTCCACAGCAGATCAAGGGGGAAAGGGCAGGTGGTCTATCCCTTAGGCAAGCTTTGCAGTTTGCAGGGAGCAGCCTGATGCTGCCCAGAATGCTTGGTGCCCTCCTGCACCTCACAGGTTTGTGTTAACAGCGGTGCTGGCACCATGGGAAGGGATGATCATGTTCTTTCTTTTCTTCTTGTCCCTTTCTACCAGCTCAGTGTCTTCTGCTCCTTGCTTCCCTGCTCATCTTGGCTGCATCAGGCCATTCTGTGCACACACAAGCCCTAAGCATCTTCAAGAAATCTCCCTCCAACACTTCATCGAGTGTTCTGAAGAGAACCAGTAGGTAGCATCCTGTGGGCATCCGGTGTTCTGTGCATGTGTTCAGGCAGCTCTGTGTAGGGCAGGACCATGCACTGTCCATAGCTCTGGCACTGCTCCAGATGGAGGATGGTGAAGGTGTGCCTAGCTCAGGCTGCAGTGCTGTGTGTGTGTGTGTGCATGTGTGTGTGTGCACTGCGCAGGTTGGGAAGGGTGGCTTTGTGCTTGAAGGGATCATTTTTCCCCATTCCCTTAGTAACAGGCAGGGGCTAGGTGAAGAGGTTCACCTTCCTCCCAGCATGACCCTGCTGTAGCGGCGCAACTCCTTTTTCAGGAGACCCAAAGGAGCCCACTGGTGCCCATATTCAGTCTCTTGGACTGATATCAGCATAGCTCAGTCAGTCTGGGACCATTCAATGGGGCTGACTCCTGTTGTTCTTCCATATGGAAAAGGAACAGAGGGTTGAGCCCAACCCACTCTCACCTACAGACCTGTCTGGGCTGGGAGAGCAGCTTATCCCCCATGTGCTCTGACCAGGTGAAACACCCTCCTGCCCAAGGTCTTGTCCTGATGCTCAGGCTTTTCTTCTATCCCCCTTTGTCCTTCCACAGCTTGGCCCAGGGACTGCAGCGAGGTCACTGCTGACAGCCCCAGTGGCGTCTACATCATCCAGCCCATGGGACTGCACCCCATCATGGTGTACTGCGAGATGGGTGGGGCAGACAGGGGCTGGACCGTCATCCAGAGGAACCGGCAGGACACGGATATCACTTGGTCTGAGTCCTGGAGCACCTACAAACACGGCTTTGGGAATGTGCACACCGAGTTCTGGCTGGGCACCGAGTACATCCACCAGATCACCAGGCAGAAGATCTACCAGGTCAGGTTTGTCATCTGGGATGCTGCAAACAACATGAAGTTCGCAGACTACAACCTGTTCAGTTTGGATGATGAGTCCCAGGGCTACCGGCTCAGGCTGGGAGCGCACTCAGGGACAGCAGAGGATGCCATGGATTCAGACAACCCCAGAAAAGTGCACAACAATATGAAGTTCTCCACAAAGGATCGGGATCAGGATACTTACAGAGGGAACTGTGCCTCACGCTATGGGGGTGGGTGGTGGTACTCAGCGTGTTACTCTGTGCAGCTGAACGTCAGGGGGGGCCTGACATGGGGCAACCTGTGCAAGGGGAACTGCAGAGCCTCGGCCATCCTCATCAAACCAACTCCATACCACTAGAACTCCTTCCCCCTTCTGTCCACATCTGCCCCAGTGCCCTGCTGGGGCCCATTTGATGATGAGGCCTTGGGGGTGAATAGGGTTGTTCCTCTATATCAAGAACTGCTTTGTTTTCCTCCTGTCCTGAAAAGCAGCAGAGCTCCTGGCTCTGTCTCTGGCCATTCACCCGTGGTGGGTTTTGGGAGGGAATATTATTAGAACGTGTCTTTATAAACACTACAATATCCAAGCATGTTCCTTCTGGAGAGAGCTCTGTGCTCAGAAAAAACCCTCCTGATCAGCATGGTCTTATGCTCTTTTTGCTTTGTGGGTACAGATGTTTTCAGCAGAAAAATATCCATTATCACCAGCTAACCTAACCAAAGATATACTGAGCCCAGAGCAGGTCATGTCCACAAGACATCCCTGCTGCAGTTTGTGTTCATCCTGCAGAATAAAATCACTTTCACACCTGCATAGTGTCCTTCATTTATTTGGGAACACCTTGCAACCACTGCCCATTTCCTGCCTGAGGCTTCTGATGCAGTATGAAAAAGTTTTCAAAGGAAAATTTTTTCATACAACTCAAGTGAGGAATTAAGAGACTAAACTTTCACTTAAAGAAGAGCATTGTGTTCTAAGGTGGGGATCTTCCAAAAAGGGAATGCAGCATCACACAGCAAGGACAGGGTGTGAGGGAAGCATCAGGCCAGTTCAACCCTGCCAGCCATGACCTGGAAAGCCAGGCCAGTGTCATCCTGCCTCATTAATCTTGTGGATGCTGGGAGGGAGCTGGGAAGGTGGAAAGGAACAACAGTACTGCAAGGCCACACAGCACCATATGTCTGGGTTGGTGTGAGGGCTGAGACAACCTGACATGGCAGGGATCCCAGAATTTCAAGGTTGTGAATCAGCTTGGGTCTCTATGAAATTGCTCCAGTGCAGTGTTAACTCTGCACTGGACAGCTCAGCAGTGGACACAGTACCTGTGATGTGGTCCCACAAGGATCATTGAGTGAAACTATTCTCTTTCCAACAGAGACCCAGGAACGCAGCTCAGCATCACTCAGGGCTGGCTGCTGGGTGGAATGCTTTTACCAGGAGCCCCAATCCTTTGTCCAGCCTCTTCCCTTCTGTTAAGTTGTGCATCCAGGCTGGAGCACCGATGCCTTTTTAACCAGCAGACATTATCTCTTGGTCCAGAAGTGCTACTCTCAAGCCAGCTCCAACTGGGAAGCCTTTCTCGACCAGTAGCACTCTTGTATCTCCCCATGAAGCAGTGCTTCCCACCTGCAGGTGCCTCCAGGGCTGCCAAAGAATGCTCCTTGAGAACTTGATAGCTCCTCAGGAGCAATGCACTGCTATAGCTCTCCAGGGTGCCCTGGGACCTTGGTCACAGACCTTGGCTCCAGAGTCCCATGTTGTTCAGCATTCCAAGCCACAAACCTTCCCTGAGCTCAGCTTTTCTTCCACAGAGTAAGGAGAGGAGCTGTGGGTTCCTTCAAGCCCCAAGTTCAAACTTCCCTACATCACTATGAAGGAAACTTCATACACACATTCCCTGTCTGCAGCAGGAATGATGGGACTGACTTACCCCATCACTCACATCCTCAGGGAGCCCACTGCCCTCTCCACACTCCAGGTTGTGGTGGTTTCTTCTCCTTCCCAGCACAGAGCAACCACCCAGCCATAAACAGGGGCAAACTATGAGTGAGGGTTTTGCATGATCAGGGCTTTGCTGGCCCTGTTGGCTAATTTTAGCCTTACAGCCACAGTCCAGTGTGCAGTGGCTGGAACAAGCCATTGAAAGGAATATTGCCTAACACACTTGCTTCCCCCCAAGCCTGCCACCCTGACGACTGGACAGAGTGATCCCCACACCAGTGTGCAGGTAGACATGAGGCAGCACAGTCTGGCTCCAGGATTTATTGCAGCTGATTCCTCCCACCATGGATAGCAGAGCTATGGGGTGTGCGGGGCCCAGGGAGGGAGCAGGGCCTGGGCAAAGCAGGGTTCACCGACCGCAGGGGAAGGGAACTGGCACCATGTCCCCCTCCCCAGGATGGGAGTGGATGCACCCACCCCAAACCAGTGCCTGAGCCCCAGTGCCAGCCAGCATCATGGCACTGGACAAAGCTGCCCATGTGCCCAGCGCTCCGGGCGATGGCTCCTGAGCCCCAGAGCTGCTGTGTTTCGGCTGGTGAGGGAACAGGAGCTGTGGGCAGAGCAGGATGTGCACCGGGACTGGCATGGGGATGGGGCACTGGGCTGGGGATGGTGGCACCCCCTCACTTCCAGGGGGCTGGGCGTGGTCAACACACATCTGTGGGTTTGACCAGGATGAGGGAGGATGCGCAGTCACCATTATCACAGAATCCTGGCCAAACAATGTAGTTTTTGGCATTGAGCAGGACGTTCTGGCACCTGTTGTACCACCACCCCCCGTAGCTCTTGGCACAGTTCCCGCTGTACTGGTCCTGGTCCTTGTCGACCGTGCTGAACTTCATGTTGTCGTGAATGCCCCCCTTCTTGGGGTGGTAGAGGGTCAGGTAGTCATCCCCATCACCAGAATGCCGGCCCAGCCTCAGCGGGTACCCGCTGGCCTCGCTCTCCACTCTGAAGATGTCGTACTCGGCGTAGTGGGTGACGTTGGTTTTGTCCCGCACAACGAAGCGCACCTTGTAGGTGCCCTGCTGCGTCAGCAGGTGCAGGTACTCGGTGCCCAGCCAGTAATCGCTGTGCACGTTCCCGAAGCCATACTTGTAGGTGGTCCAGGATTGCTTCCAGTTGAGCTCAGTGTCATGAGAGTTTCTCTGGACCACGGTCCAGCCCTTGCCCTCGGTGTCCATGTCGCACCAGACCACGCGCGGCGGGGAGCGGGCCGGCTGGATGACGTACACACCGCTGGGGCTGTTCTTGCGCAGGTGGCTGCAGTCTGGGGGGAACGCTGAGGCTGCAGCAGCAAACACAGGGTGGGGGGAGAGACAAGGTCCATGAGTCTATCAGGACAACAAGGAGCTTCTGAAGATGAGTGAGGACTTGGGACAAAAAGGAGTAGTTCTGTCTGTGTCTTTTCCACTGGCTCATCCTCAGGGATCCTGAAGGTGTCTGAGCCAGTAGCCTCTGTAAGAGCTCTGGAACCTACTTCTCATGATTTGCTGTTTCGTTTGGAACCTTCTAACGCATCTTGCCAAGAAAAGAAGGGTGAAAAAAATCTCCAGGATTGCCAATGATGTCCTCCAAGTATGCCTGGCCCATATACCCCTGATATATTGAGCTGCAGCTCTTACAGGGACCAGAAGTATCCAAAATGCTCCACTGGATGAGGATATGTAATGAAAATTTGTTTTCCCTGGGGATCATGGCATTGGATAAGAATGTTTCGTTCTGCCTTGGTCTTATAGGGGTCTCTTCCCTCAGCTTGTTATAATTTATCCAATCTCTCATGACTTACTAGCCAAACTAATTTGCAATCTAATTTGTTTTTCTTGGTTTGTGTCTGATGGGAGACAATTTGCTGTGGGTAATTCTAATTTGACCCATGAAACTCTGGGGTCTTGCAGATAGTGTAATCCTCCCTTAAAGGGAAGAAGGGGATATTCCTAGTCCAACAAGAGCTAAACAAAAAGCCAAATAGATAGGAGGATCTCTCCTAGAACCAAGCCTCACAAGCATGGCACAGCAATCTTTCCAAGCTGTGGTGTCCTGGCAAAAACCTGTTGGTTTCAGCATGGATCCACCAAGGGGGTGAAGGTGACCTGGCAGCAATCAGGCTGTAAAAGCCATGGCCCAGGGGTTGTGAGTGTGAGGAGTTCCTGTGCTGTGCAACCCTCTGGGTGTTTGCTCACCCTCCCTAGCACAGAGCAGAGCTGAGTGTCCTGCTCTGCCCCTCGGTGCCCCCCATGTGCTACTCACCGCTCCGGGGGCTGGCAGTGGGCACGGCTGGGCCAGCGCTGGCACAGAGGAGAAGCATTGCCACCAGGGTGGGCAGGAGGACAAGGTCCCGCTGCAGCCAGGGTGTCCCAGCCTGGAGTCCTGGGGAAGAAAGTGCCCATCACCATGGGTCCTGCTGCACTGCTCCCAAGCAAAAAGGAAGCAATTTCCTGGCCCACACAGGGATACGAGCCCAAACCCTGTGCGCTGGCCAGCAGCACCTCCCTACACCCTGCACTCACTCAGCTCCTGGGGCAAGATCCCTGAGCAACCACACCTGCCTCAAGCATTGGTCAAGTAGGAAAAGGACCAAGGTGAAGCTTAGGTCCCCACATCACCTCCCTTGGCAGGATGTTGGAACACATGGCACAGGTAGCCTGGTGCAGGCACAGGCTGTCACCGAGCATGTGTGTTGTTTGCTGCTTTGCTCTGTCACCCCTCCTGCTCCCAGGGAAACTCACAGCTGCTGTCCTGCTCATCATTCTCCGTGCCTTTGCATACTCACCCTGTGAGGTCTCATTTGAGCCCGGCACCACACCAGAGTGAGGTGTACCTGAGCAGGAAACTCACCCATCATGAGAGCACAGCTGCACAGAGCAGGAACCCAGCGGTGCACCCTCCCATGCTGAGCTGTCCCTGCTGGCTTTATAGGCACTGCACACACCCATGTGTGTTCACACTCATCATTTGTAGAGGCACAAGGAGGCACTTGCAGATTGTGACTCCAGCAGTTTCCAGATCCCATGACAGCACGACTGAGGGGAGGGACACATGTCCGTCCAACCAAAGAGTTACGGAATAACCCCCTCCATGCTGAGAAATTTCAGTTATTGACTGTCCCTACATAAACACTACATGTGAATTGCACACTTGGAGCAAAAGCTGGAGAGCCATGATCAAAGTGAAGTGGAGAGACCCAGCTTTTTAAGGATATACAGGAACTAGCAAAGGAGGAGAGGTCTGTGTGACCAGTCCCAAGCACGACCTTGGAAAGCTGAGGACAGGTCCTTAAGAGAGGTGCCTGCTCACTAACTGTTCACTGGCAGGATTTAGGATCAGTCATTGGGCTGGAGCCAGTGTCCTACAGCCAGAGTTACAGGGTCCCCTGGCACCCCAGTCTGCATGTCCTGAGCAAGGGCTCCAGTTAACAAACAGGTGTCTATGGGACCCTTTGCCACTCTCCTTCCCAATCCCTGTCTTTGGCCTGCTGAGTCCCTACAGATCAACCTTCAGTCCCAGAAATGTTGACCAGGATTTTCTCTGTCTTCTGGATCAAAATGCTCTCCGGACAAATGCTTTGGGGGCAGGGGCTGTTCTTCCTGCCAGAGGGTCCAGGAAGCTCCATAACCTTTTCAGCTCAAATCTAAGGAGATAAAGATGTGGCCCTTCTACCTTTTTCTTCTGTGTTGGTTTCTGATCAGACTTTTTTTCATGGCACAGCTTCAAACCTGCTGTTCACAGCAATCCAGGGTCAAGCTGAGGTTCCCACCAAACTTTCTGTACTGTGGAAATCAAGCAGTGCCATTTGCAGGCCTTGATGGACAGTGGCATCCAGACCTCTCCAAGATAATGGATCCCTGGTAAGGGATTCCTGGATTGTCAGGACGAGAGAAAATAGACTTAAGTTGTACCAGGGGAGTTGTAGATTAGATATTAGGAAACATTTCTTCATGGAAAAGTTGTGAAGCACTGGAACAGGCTGCCCAGGGCAGCAGTAGAGTCACCATTCCTGGAAACATTCAAAAAACATGTGGATGAGACACTTGAGGACATGGTTTGTTGGTGAACACGGTGATGCTGGGTTGACATTGGATTTACTGATCATAGAGATCTTTTCCAACCTTAATGATTCCATGATTCTATGATCAAGCTCCATCTGAACCCTTCAATGTCACCTCTGCTAGCTTGGTGAGAGGTTGGGAGCCAAGGGTGAGCTGAGGAGATGTCTTGGTCCTGCCAGGTCCAAGCTCAATGGAAAGGGCTGAGTGTGGGCTCCATGTGAGCTGGATCCAGGATCCCTGATGAAGAGACAGGGCAGAGAGCAGGGCTGGAAATACGCTACAGCAGGAATGTGAGCAGTCCATCCAGGACATAAACCATCCACAAAGTCTAAATCCATCCACAAAAAGTGAACAGAGAGGGGACTGGAGCTCCCCATTGTGCTCCCAGTGTGGCTCAGATGAGGACTGGAAGTCTAGGGCTGAGTTGGAACTGAACTCACGGGCACAGGGGAAGGTCCTGGGTGGGACAGGCCACCAGCCAGGAGAGCCAGCACAGCTGATAACCCTGAAAGGGCAAATCCCCCCCAGCTGGGACTAAGATGTGAGGGCTGGGGAGGGAGGTGTGCAGAGAACTGGAGACACGGGGTATCCAAGATCAGGAGGATCTCTGGGTGCCTCTGGTTTGGGCTCAGTGCCAAAACAGTGAAAACTTGAATGTTTAGGGTCATATCTGAGTCAGTTGTGAATGTCAGGGAATGGAGGTCCCTTCACTGGTTTTTTTTTTTCTTTTCCATCTTTGAACACACTCAGACTGACTTTTTAAAATCTCATTTCCATTCCTTCCCCTTGTGTCTGTTGGCTCTCATGACCTTGTGCACCTCCAAGGAGAGTCACAGAATCACAGGGTGATGGAACACATGGCTGGGAGGGACTTCTGGAGGCCATCTGGTCCAAACCATGCTCAAGCAAGTCCTTGTCCAGTCAAGTCTTGAACACCTCTAAGAAGAGAAATCCCATAGCCTCTCTCTGGGCACTTGTCCCAGTACTGGATCAAGCTCATGTTGAAGCAAAGCTCTATTTCTAACTTGAATTTCCACGTTCCAACATAGATCCATTGCTTCTTATCTCACCATCATGGGTCTCCTTGAAAAATCTGGCTCCATGTGTCCTCCTGTGTCCTCCCCTAAGTTGGTTGCTGTCAGCAATGGGACCCCTTCTGTGCCTGCTCTTCTCCAGGTGGAGCAAGCCCAGTTCTCTCCAATTCTCCTGACATGTCCTGAGTTCCAGGACTCCAACCAGCCTGGAGGTCTCCAGTGGCCTCCAGACTTGCTCCAGTCTGTTTCTTGCAGTGAGGGATCCAAAACAAGACAAAGTACTCTCAGAAGCCTGACTCTACCTGCTCCTCACCCTTCCACGAGGTAGCTCCAGGCAGCCACAAGATCCCATCTTCTGCAGGCTGGACAAACCCATCTTTCTCAGCATCTCCACATATGCTGTGTACTCCAGCCCCAGCTGTCCTGGGTCCCTCTCCACCTGAAGCTGCTGCTTTGCGCAGGGGACCCCCACACAACCCTCCAGCCCTCCAGCTGCTGTCTCAGCTGTGGAAGTGAATAATCCCTTTTCTCACCCTCCTGGCTGCACTTTTCCAGGTGCAGCCTGGAATGCAGCAGCAAACAGAACTGTGGCTCTTCCAGCACTGAACATTGATCAAGGCCAGGTTACACAGGGCTTGGAGTAACAGGGTCTATGGACACCTGGAAGATGTCCCTGCCCATGGTAGAGGGATGGAACAAGATGATCTTTGAAGAAACCTTCCAACACAAACGTTTCCAGGATTCTGTGTTTGTATGAAATACACTGAGCAGGAGCTGGAGCCCAGGATAGAGCTGGGCATTTGGAGAAATCTTCTCTGTGACCTTTCCTCTGCCTGCTTTGCTCATCCTAATCTTCACATGGGCCACAGCCTCCTGTAAAAGCTGGCTGGAAGCTGCTGGAGAAGCCCTGCTGAGCCCTCAGGCACAGCAGGTCAGGCACAGGAGGGTCCATGACCAGTGCCCACACTGCAAGGACACAGTCTGACAAAAACCCTGCCTGTTCAGCCCAGGGTGGCTGCTGGGCTACAGGAGCCCTCATACCTCAGAACACTGCAGGTATCCATCCCTGGGAAAAGGGAGGTCTGGCATTTTCTGTAGATATTCATGATGTAAGTACTCCTAGAGCAGAGAGGGACTTGAAGTGAGACCATTTTACATCAGTGGCACTTCATGATGCCCAAAACTCCCTTGTGATTGCTGCAAGGGCCATAGTGGTGCAGGGGGGACCACAGTGCGTGGAGCAGCACAAGGGGCAGCATGGCACTGGCAGGGCAGGGTAGGGGTGTCAGGAGGCACTGGAGTGGAACTTTCTGAAGTTCAGGACACAGTTTCCCAGGAACACTGGAGTACCTCTTCCCTGAAGGGTCTGTGGGGTTCCCAGGGGCTGTTGAGCTCAATGTCAACTCTGCAGAGAGTGATTTACGCCTGATGTTTGATTTCCATCCAGGAGGTGAAAGTCATCTGGGTATTTACTTACCAGTTGAGCTCTGTGGAGATGCCCCAAGAACGTCATTCCCTGGGGAAACACTGCACTGTGAATTGTGGTTATTTTAAGGCAATTGCTTATTGGCACCAAATTATTTGCTTTGCCTCTGAAGAAAGCTCTTCACCTGTGGGACACACAGACTTCATTGTCTGAGGACTGATCACTTGATGGTGAAGAGCAAATAAGCCCTAAGCCACTGGTCCTGCTGCCAACCAGAGGACAAGTCTGGGTCTCATGCCTCCACCCCCTCACCTGCTCAACCTTATAACTTTCAGGCTGCAGACACCCCTGCAGCCAGGCCAAAACCACCCAGCTTTGTGCTCCACAGGGTCTCCACAGAGACAGCATGGGTGAGTGTAGGGTGGGATGGGATGGGATGGGATGGGATGGGATGGGATGGGATGGGATGGGATGGGATGGGATGGGATGGGATGGGATGGGATGGGATGGGATGGGATGGGATAGCATCTCTGTGTGTGACTGCAGGTCACAGGGTACCCCAGCACTTTGCTGCGGGGTCTGTCCACCCCATACCCTGGATATCCTGGTGCTGAGTCCATCACTTTGTCTGTGCCTGCTCTGCCCTGGGCTGGGAGATGGGGCAGGAGCCTGCACACTCTGCTATTTCCAGGTTGTACCACTGTAGCCCTGGAGTGCCACACAGACCATTTTACAAGTTTTGTATTTACCATTCTTTGCAATTTTCAGTTCTCCAATGAAAGCGTTAAAAGACTCTAGACTAGAAAAGGAATTTTTTAGATTTTCCTTGTGAATGCATGATATTGAACAGGTACCCAGATCTGGAGGTCAGATGCTCAAAAGCACATTGCTGCCCCAGCAGAATACCCACAAGAGGCTGATCCTCCTCCTGCATCCCCTTCCTATGCAGACTTTTCATTACCAGTCCCAGGGGAAGGACAGGCAGTGGGGAGAGCTGGGGGAGCCCCCTGGGGGCCTCAAGGAAAAATGTCTTTAAACATGTCCCTAAACACAAGTCTATCAACACCAAATGCTACGTAGGAACTGAGAAGTGAATCCGTTGGACTGAAGTGTGTTTAAAAGACTTGCTGTAAAGCTGTAACCAGCACAAATGATGGGGACATCTCTGAGCATTCCCAGAAAGGGCTGTTTGTCTCTAGGGTGGCTGCAATTCCACACAGTGGTTCCAGGCTGCCATCCATGATCATTTTCCTTCTCAGGCATCCCAGAGAATGGTGCCAAACACAGGTACCTCTGGGAAATGCAATAGGTGTTGGCTCTGCTTGGTTTTGAACAGTGAGGGGTTCACATCAGTAATCTGCCAGGTGAGCTGTATGTGTCTTACCAGGAACAGAATTCCCCATGGGCAGGCATCTCCACAATGCCCTACTTTTTTGGAATCATGACAACTTTTCTGTTATTTTACTTAGGTTGAATGCTGCAAAAAGTGTGCTGGTTTTTCCTAGTGCTCTGACCCAGAGCAGACCAGAGCAGCTGTCCACTTACGGAAATCTTGAAGTAACCACATAACCATAGAAAGGGCATAATTTACCCCAGACCCACTCTAACTCCTGAAGGTCTGTGCTGCCTTTCTTTGCCATGCTGCTAGCACACAAGGCTCTGCCTGGGGCTTGTTCCCACCCAGACACCCAGGGTCTTCCTGCCCGCAGCCCCAGGGCAGTCCCAGCTCAACCCACATGAATGTGTCATGGCACCTGGGAAGAAAAGGGATTCTTCCCTCTGTGTTCACCCTGCTTTGTTACCTCTAGTCCCGAGTCTTGAGTTTTATATGGATTCCTGATGATGGACACTTTGGGTTTGGACAAGGTTTCAGCACTTCTTTGGTCTCAAATACCACTGCAGCAGCTGCCACTGCTAATGACTCTTGCTAATGTGCATATGACAGCTCATCTAAATTAACGTGTCTACATGGGGCTCATGGCTCTTAGGGAGCTCTACAGAGTTTTATTTTCCTATTTTACTCTGAATGGGATTAGTGGCTTTGCAGTAGAAGAGTCATGACCTCTTTCTTCCATTCCCTTCCCATTTCAGCTATTCAGGGCCATTGTCTCCTACTTTTGACCTGCCTGCTGGCCCTGGCAGCATCTTTTCCTGATATTGACATAAGAAACTTGTACCTTCTCAATGGCACGATGGATGACATTATGAATGCTCCCCCAGAGTCCTCCCAGCTTGGTAAGTATGGCCCTCCAACTGGGAGAGGCAAACAAGGTCCTGATCAGTGAGATCCTACACAGCCTACATCCTCACCAGCCTGCCCACACCTCTGGCACACCAAGGAAGAACTAAGTACTGATCTGAGAGTGTCTTACTAGAACAAGAGTACCATTAGGGTCCCCCTCTGTTTGCTGCCTGCCTCATCTCCTGCATGACATGAAGTTCTTCTGTCCATAAGGGACAGAATAGCCCAAATCTCAGAGCTCACAGGATCCCAAGAGAAAGGACAATTTGGTCCTCATTGGCAGCAAGTCCAAGCCCAGAGTCTTGTGGGCCATGTGCTCTTCCTTGGAGAAGAAAGGTTAAAGATGCTCACCGTGTGGTTTGAGGACATGGAGAACAGTTCCCATCTCTGGAAATCACAAGGTCAGTGGAGAACTGAATTCAAAGAAGACCTCAGTACAAAGAGGAAATAAATGAAGTTAATACAAAGAGTTTAAGCAGTGGCACTGGCACAGGGCAATCAGCCAGGTGATGGCACAGAGTAGCCTACAGGTACCAGGGTATGTTGGAGCAATGAGGAAGCCTTGAAGGAATGCTTGGGGGAAAAGCCAGGGGCTGTGGGTGGGATGTGGATGACAGAAAGAGCTGATTCCCTCCAAAGGAGGAGGAAGTGTTCTTGGAAGAAGAGCTCAAGGTCCAAGTGTTTGGTGCTTGTTTCAGATCAGCTGTCAGGAAAATACCAGCATAAGGGAGCACCCTGACTGAGACAAGAGCCTGAGAAAAGAGTTCAGCAAGAACTGCAAGTCTGAGTAGAGAAAGAATATGTGCTCTGGGTCCACAGTGCTCTCAGGAACATGGTGTGATTTTGGGGTTGTCTTGTGCAGGGCCAGGAGTCGGACTTGATGACCTTTGTGGTTTCTTTCCAACCTGGGATATTCTATGATTTTGTGATCTCTCACCCACAGCACTGGTAGCATGCTCTGAAAACAGCAGCAGCAGTGAATGCATGCTGGGTGAGCAGGGAGGCATGCCACAATTCCAAAGTCTTGACTTGGAGAGGAATGCTTCCAAAGGGATGGGGTATGGAAGTACAAAGGAGCAGAGGCAGACTGCCTTACAGTACAAACATGAGTGAACAGCTTCATTTGGCTGTAATAAAAGTAAATGCCATGGTAGGAAAGTCCTCCAGACCATGTCACATAAGGGTTTCCCACTCCACATAGGCTTAGGCTGTAAATAAAGTCAAAGGGAGTAAAAGAGAGAGTCAATATCAAAATTCAGAAAGTCAGAAGTCTGGCAGGCAGACTATGTCAGGAATGGGCTTATACAGAGTGCAAGAGGCTTAAGGTAAACACAAGGGAGGAGGTAAGAGTGCCAGCTGAGACTGAAAGCAGGAGCAGGTATTTG
This sequence comes from Cinclus cinclus, assembly GCF_963662255.1. Taxonomy (NCBI): domain Eukaryota; kingdom Metazoa; phylum Chordata; class Aves; order Passeriformes; family Cinclidae; genus Cinclus; species Cinclus cinclus. The sequence continues at coordinate 7,871,346 of NC_085067.1, forward strand.
AGGATGTCAGAGCAGCAGCTGCAGGGTTAATTACCTGTTTTAGAGAGGGGACAGGAATGGCTTTTGTGATTCCATAAACCTGTGACTCATCCCTCTATTTTACAGCCATCAGTGGATACAGAGATGCCCTTGCAAAAGAATTGCATTAACTCATTCTAAACCATTCTCTCTTCCAGCAACACCCTTCAAATTCCCTTTTCAGTAGACACCTCTCCCAGCTCCTGACACCTGTGCTGGCTTTACTGTGTCTGCTCTCACATTTCTTCCCCCCCTCTTTAATCCCTCTTCTTCCCAAGTCCCTAACTAATGCTGCTGCACTCTAACAACCATCTTCCCAGGGTTGCCACTACCATCTGGGGTTTTCCCCTACACAGTATGCCCAAGTCCTTTCCACCAAAAAAGCATCAGCCTCACTCTAACACGAGATAAATTCTCCCAATTTACCAACTTGCTGATGTCTGAAATTGGTAAATTCCTCTGGAATTAAGAACAGTAACAGAAAAACTGGAATATCATCCGGAGAAGATTGGGCTCTCCCAGCAGGCATTTGACATGTCAGCTCTCCACACTCACTCCTGTCTCCTGTGTTGATTCAGATGATGGTGATGGACACGTCCGACAGGCCAGAGACATCGCCCACCACCCGCCAGCGAGCCATGGTGAGTCTGCACCTGCCTGGCAGGTGTCACCATCTCTGGGCTCACCAAGAGCTCTCAGACAACTTACCCATGTGCACTGGCTCCTCCCAGGAATATGCTGATTTTCAGATGGGCTGCAGAGGTGCCACAGCTCAGGGGACTGCTACCAGCTGTGTCCTGGGCTCAGTACTGGATGAGGTGCTTTTGCATGGGGAATTTTCCAGATAAAGGTCCAAACTGGAAAGCAATGTTTCGTTACTGGGAAGTGGTGATTAGTCATTTTCCTATTTTCACTACACAGTTGATGAGAAGACTGGATCTAACAGAAGTACTGAACTGGCTGGGTCAACATTAGCCCATAAGGCCAAAGACAGGTCTTATCTGATCCTACCCCACCTACCTGGTGAGGACAACCGGTGACAGAGGTACTGGGAGTGGAGCAAATTCCTTCCCAGCAGTGTGTTGGTGCATTCAGCTGCTTGTTGTATGAGGTGCAGACACTCTGGAGCACGGAAAGGCCATAACCAAATCCAACAAGTCAGGAAATCTCTAAAGAGCTACTAGGGTAAGGCCAGAGAGCAGTAATGACTTTGCCCTGTTGAGATCCCAAGGGCTGATTTAATTGTTAGAGATATGGATGTCATGATCACCCTCTGGGGCAAAGCACTAAACCTCTGTGCAGTACCAGCAAGTGACTTTGTCCCCCAGATTTCCATTTGTCTGTGGTGATACATCATCTTCATGACACGGGCAAGTCACTGAGGCTGAACCCACCCTGAATGAGGGTCCCTGGGTGACAGCGATGCCTGGCTTGGTCTCAGCCGACATTTTTGCAGTGTGTCCCCATCAGTTTGGATCCCGTCTTAGCAAGATGTGAAGCTCAACTCTTACATGGATCATGTCAAGATTTTTATTTACTCTTGCAAGTAAATCAAAGTCAAGCATGGCAGGAATATAGCCTAGGAATGTGTGTGTAAAAGGATGTAGGCACAAAGGAAATACCCCACTTTCAGGGGGATTTAATAACCAGCTCTTGTTCCCAGCCTCAGGTTGGCCCAAAGACTGCAGTGAGATTCCCCGTGGAAGCCACAGCGGCGTCTACATCATCCAGCCCAAAGGGCTCCACCACCTCGTGGTGTACTGCGAGATGAACGTGACCCATGGGGGCTGGACTGTCATCCAGAGGAACCAGAGGGACACCCCCGTCACCTGGGCTGAGGCCTGGAGCACCTACAAGTTTGGCTTTGGGAACGTGCGCACCGAGTACTGGCTGGGCACCGAGTACATCCACCAGATTGCCAAGCAGAAGGTCTACCAGGTCAGGTTTGTCATCCAGGACTCCGCAGACAACGTCAACTTTGCAGACTACAACCTGTTCAGCGTGGAGGACGAGTCCCACGGCTACCGGCTCAGGCTGGGCTCCTACAATGGGACAGCTGGGGATGCCATGACCTCAGACAATCCCAACAACATGCACGACAACATGAAATTCTCCACAAAGGATCAAGATCAGGACACCTACAGTAAGAACTGTGCCTACAGCTACGAGGGTGGGTGGTGGTACTCATCGTGTTATTCTGTGCGGCTGAATTACAAGGGTGGTCTGACATGGGGCAACTTGTGCAAGGGGAACTGCAAATCCTCTCTTATCCTCATCAAACCAGCTTCATATTGTTAGTGCTTCCTCCTCCTCCTGTCCACAGTGGACACTCTGCAAAGGCTCTGCATGGCCAAAAAGTGTGAGCCTCTCTGGAGCAGAGCGCGGAGCACAAGGGTAGCAGGGCTTTAATGAAATGCCACTTTTACAATCCCCCACTCCAATTGCAGACTCCCCTCTGCTCAGCTCCATGCTCCATTCCCCTGTGCTTGCCAGTGATTCCTTGTTATTATGTTCATAATCAAGAATTAAAAAAACACTTGTGAAATTTGTGGATTCCACGTGTACCTGCTCTGTAGGAGGAAGACACACAGCCCTGGAGTTATATCAGTTCCCTTGCTGTCTCCAGAGCTCACAGAAAGCAAAAAAGCTGCATGCCCCAAATTCCCATATACTCTGAGCATCTCTGCAGTGTCTGATAAAGCATCCAATAAACATGCTTACTTGAGCTCATTCTTCAGTAATAACATCTGAGAACTGATCCTACATCATCACCACACTTGCAGTCACGAGTCAGAAGCTGAGGCAATGTCCTGGTGCCAAGGTCCTGCTCCTGCTAGGAGGCTGAACCCGTCAGGATGTGTTCTGTGCTGCCTGGCTGTATGTACTCCCATGCTTTGATCCTGCAGAAACAGGATTTCAAAGTCATCAGTAGATCTGTCTGCTGTGATCATGAAGCAATGAACTTAAATGGAAGCGAAGGAGAAGTAGGTTAGGTGTTAGAAATGAAGAATTCTCCACCTGAATTAGGAGAGACTAATGAGGGCAGACCTAAGTACAGGAATGGGACCACCATACCCAAGTTTCTGATGGATTAGATTTTGATGAACCTTTGCCAGGAAAAGACCAGGCAGAGCTAATGCTGTGAGGCTGCAGGACAGAGCCCCTAACAGCTCCTTTGTCCCATGATTGTTCCAGTGGTGCTAGGACAGAATGTCAGAAAAGCACTTTGGTACTTCATAAACACTGTCTGGTTTTGTCCTGCAGCAGCACACTAACAGCCATGAGTTTCACTTCCAGGACCAATGACTTAGGGAAAACCCATCCCTGACCCACCAGCTGCAGAGTCCAAGAAGTGCTGGGAGCCATCCAGAGAGGTTTGAGAAATTAGAAAATGCTGAGAGAAATAAGCAGTGGGGGATGTCCAAGACAGAAAGAGCCTGACACTGCTCCAGGGAACGGCCCTCAGCACTGCAGAGTGGGGGAAACCTGAACCTGGGCATGTCTGAGGAAAAAGTGAGCCCAGCTATTCCTGCTGGAAGCATCTCTCAGGGCTGTACTTCCCCCACTGAGAGCCTCCAACACCAGGCACTGAGCCCCCAGAACAGAGCATGAAGGACTGGTGGGGCCTCCATGTACAGCCTGTGCCTGCCTTGGAATGAGCATCACAGCACAGGAGGGGAAACACAGAGCAGCTCCAGGATGGATTTGCACTGGCTGGAACAGCAGCTCTCCTGTGCCAGGGTCAGAAGCTGGGAGAGCAAGGAGATATGGCTCTTAGAGGGGGTCCGGAATTTTTCTTCTAGGTTTCTGAATCCTTGCAGACATTTAGTGACTCTGTGGCAGCAGCTCCTGGTCCTGGTGTATCAGCCTTCCTCAGGGGATGAAGGGACCTGCACAGACCGGCCGTGGTACGGTGCCCCAGGGACAGGGTGCCCCAGGGACAGGGTGGCCCTCGGCTCCCACCTCTCCTGAGCCTGCCGGTAACAGGGCACCGAGTTGTTACCGTCGGCACCGGGCAGTGACAGGGAAACCGCGGTGGCGACAGGAGTGGCTGACATGGCGGCGTGCGGGACACGCACAGAGAGCTGCGGGCTGCACGGTGGGGTCCGTAGAGTGTGCGCTGAGGGTGCAGAAGGCACAGAACGGGATGCAGGATGCGCAGAGCGGGGTCCAGGATGCGCAGAGTGGGTGCAGAATCGGTGCAGCGGGGTGCAGGGTGTGCACAGAGAGGGGTGTAGGGTGTGCACAGAGAGGTGCAGGGTGTGCACAGAGGTGCAGGGTGTGCACAGAGAGGGGTGTAGGGTGTGCACAGAGGTGCAGGTTGTGCACAGAGAGGTGCAGGGTGTGCACAGAGAGGTGCAGGGTGTGCACAGAGGGGTGCAGGGTGTGCACAGAGAGGTGCAGGGTGTGCACAGAGGGGTGCAGGGTGTGCACAGAGGTGCAGGGTGTGCACAGAGAGGTGTAGGGTGCGCGCAGAGAGGTGTAGGGTGCGCGCAGAGGTGCAGGGTGCGCACAGAGAGGTGCCGGGTGCGCACAGAGAGGTGCCGGGTGTACACAGAGAGGTGCAGGGTGCGCAGGGTGCCCGGAGCAATAGCAGCGCCCGTGTCCCCGGCAGGGGCGGAGCGGGAGCTCTCCGCGCTCCGCTGCGGTTCCTTTAAGGCCGGCGGGGGCGGCGGGCGCGAGGCGGCGCGCGCGGCTCGCGGGGTCCCGATCCCGATCCCGATCCCGATCCCGAACCCGGTCTCGATCCCGGTCCCGGTCCTGGTCCCGGTCCCGATCCCGTCCCATGTCCCGGCCCGCGGCGCCGCCCGGTTCCCCGGGCCGGCTCGGGGCGCTCAGCACGGCGCAGCTCCGCTCTCTGCTGCAGGACGAGCCGCGGCTGCAGCGAGCCGCCCGCCTCAGCAGGAAGGTACGGCCGGGGCCGGGGGTCGGGGGTGCCGCTGTCCCGGTGCAGCCGGCACGGTCGGGCCGTGCGGCACTCGCTCCTCCGGGGCTGTCCCGGTGCGCCAGGTGGAGCCGCCCGCATCCCGGGAGCTAGCACTGCGGGGCCGGGCATCTCCCGCCGGCCCCGGCTCCGCCGCCCGCTGCCCTTATCTCCACGCCCGTAATCCCGAGGGCTCTCGAGGAGCCGCAGAGTCCACCGGCGGGGCGGGGGAACCTCCGCCCGGGGATCCCGACCGCGGCTGCGCGGGGCTCCCGGTGCTGAAGGCTCGGGCCACCAAACCCACGGCCACCAAGCCCCGTCCGCTGCCCCCGCGTCCCCGAGATGTGCTGAGGCCCCGGTCCTTCGCTCGCCCTCCATCCTGGTCTCGTTTTCCGCAGCCGGGATGAGCCCCGCGCTCTCCCGGCTCCGCTGCGGAAAAGGGAGCGGGTTTTTGTAGAATCGCTCCCGGCCCGATCGCAGCGTCTTCCCCAGGTGGGCCCGAGTGCAGGCGGTGTGTGCGCAGCGCGGGGAGGGTGCGTGTCCCTTCCGAGACATCCATGTCGTCTGCCGAGCCCTTTCCCTGCAGAGGGGCTGGGCAGCCGGCTCTGAGGTTTGGGTTTAGCCACCCTGCATAGCCCGGCTCCAGCCGCTGCATTCCCAGGGGAATGCACCCCCTTCCCAGGCAGAGCAGAGGGATAGAGACAGTGCAGAAAAAGAGGGTTCACCCCCGGATGGACACGGACCCCCACCCAGCAAGGTGCTGGATCTGCCTATTTCTGCCCATTTCTCTCATTGCTGACACACACGGCTCCAATCCCATTCCCACAGTTCCAGAGCTTGCAGCTGGAGCGGGAAATGTGTTTGGCTTCAAATTGCACCCAGGCCAGGGTGAATCTGTCCCTCCGCCCTCGGCTGGAGGATGGGAAGGCTTCCCTGGCCATCAAGTACCAGGAGCTGCAGGAGATCCGAGAGGCATGTTGGGAGAAGCAGCAGCGCCTGGGTGAGTAGGGTGCAGCTTGTGGGCTTGAGGCACAACCTGGCACATCCAGAGAAACCCCTGTTAATATGAGGGTCCAGGTGGGCTCAGCATTCTTAAACCTACCCCAGGGAAATGGTTCAGCCATGCTCAGGAGTGGTGAGGGATGATGCTCGCTGTGCAACAGCAAATCCTTGGCTGGGACCAGTCACAGAATCACAGAATCATTTGGGCTGGAAGGCACCTTAAAGATCATCTCATTCTACCCTCTGGTGTGGGCAGCAACACCTTCTCCTAGACCAGGTTGCTCCAAGCCCACTCCAACCTGGCCCTGAACAATTACAAGGATGAGACATCCACAGCTTCTCTGGGGAACCTGTGCCAGGGTGGGATGGAAGCCGTGGTGTGCAGGTAGCTGCAGGGATGTGTTTGGGGGTGTTTCAGTGCAAGGAGTGGGGGGCCTGATGCTTGGGGATGGGAAAGACAGCAACCCCAGCAGTGGGGGTATCCAGGGGAAGGTTGGCACCCCCATCCCCTTCTGACACACAGAGGCTTACCTGGAGAAGTGGAGCCCACAGAGCGCCCTGGGCCAGCTCCAAGCCAAGCTTGATGCCTCCGAAGCAGAATCAGAGGTGAGTTAGCTGAGACTCCTGAGCTATTGTCCCTTCCTCACCAGGGCCATAGAGTGGTCTCCATGCCCTCCCATATGTCAGGGCCTGCAGAAGAGTCCAGGGTCCAGGGTTTAGTTCCACTGCCCATCCCACAGGCACAGATAAAGCAGTTCCTGACTCAGGACCTGCCCCTCGAGTCCTTTCTGGAGTCCTTCTGCCAGAGCCGCACACGCTCTCACATCTGCCGGACACAGCTGGAGAAACTGCAGGAGCTGCTGCAGAAGGACCGGGTGCAGAAGGACCAGGTGGGCAGGGACCCTGTGGGGTGCCCAGGTGCCCCAACTAGCATGGCACCATCCCACCTTGCCCCATTGCAGAATGGAGTAGCCCCCAAAGCCTTTGATCTCTCCTACGGCTTTGTGCCTGCCTTCCTCATCCCCTCGGAGGCTGCTGTGCCCTTTCCTGTGCCGGCCGCACCTCCCAAGCACCATCTCCCAGCCCTGGGACAGCAGCCAGCATCTCCCTGCTCCGAAATTCCCAGCCTGGGCTCTCCCCTGCGCCTCGTTGGACACATCCCCCTGCTCAGTCCCCAGCCCAGCTGTGGGCAGCAGCAGCCACAACACCAGCAGCAGGAGCCTCCCCACCGGTAGCAGGGCAGGGATGGGGATGTCCCTGCTCCTGTGCCTCCACGGGGGCTGTGCAGCAACACTGTGGACAGGGAACATGAGGGGTGGGGGGTGGTGTAGGCACAGCTCCAAAGAGCTGCAGGGTCTGGGTGCTCACAGAAGGATGGAGGCTCTTGGTTGGGGCAGGTGCAATGGCCGGGTATGGGGTCCTGCATTTGGGGGGTTGCTGGGGGGAGGTCTCTGCATCCACAGCAAAAGGAAGCATGACAAGAAGTGGGGGTGGGTGGCTTGTAGGGCTTATAGGATGTCAGTGGGCTTCGTTGGGAGGGATAGCAGGGAAAGGGCACAGGAGCACTGGGTGTGCCACATGCTACCTAAATAAAGTCCCTTTCCATGCTCCATGTGTGCTCTTTCTATGCTGTGCCCTTTGGCTCTGGCAATGAACTGCAGGATGGAACAGGCAGGGAGGAAAGGGTTAACAGGGAGCACTTGCCATGCTTGGAGATGACTGGCAGCCACGGAGGGCCCTCCAGGCCGAGGAGCCCTCCGACCTTTCAGTTTGCACTTGGCTCAGGACATCACTTCCCTGGGGAAGCCGAGAGCTCCTGCAAGGGGTTCAGAGCCTGCCGTGTGTGGGTGTTTTCCTCAAGAGAGGTGCCACAGACCAGTTTGGCCCTGCACATGGGGAAGGCTTTTGGTGCCCAGAGATGCCTCCTGCCAGCAGCAAAGCCCTCACCCCAGGGAGGGTTGTACCCTGTGACCAGCTGGGCGTACTCACAGCTTGGCAGCCACTGGTCACATCAGCCTGTTCTTGTGTCAGGGGCCGTTGTGCCTTTTGTCATTCCTTATCCACTTCCCCCATTCTAGCGGCCCTCGCTGGAAAAAGTGACAGGAGGCCTGAGCTCTCACCCTGTTTCGTCCCAGGCTGTTCTGTTCCTTTCCTTAGCATCACACAATGGATGGCGAGTCCTAGGGGTGGTGTTCCCCATCACCGAGGGGACAGCCTGGTTCCTCCAGCTGCAGCCTCCTGGGCATCCTGGGGGGCTTGTTCCCTGCTGTGGCACATCCATTGTGCTGTTTTTAGCTTTTGGGTTGGTTTCAGACTCTTCTTGTGCTCTCAGACCCTGTCTGGCTGTATAATTCTTTCCCTCTTTCCCAGCTGTCTCCCCAACCTGCATCTTGTCACTGGTATGTAGCCTGATTGGAAATCAGCAGAAGGCCCTGGTTCAGGCTACAAAACACCCCAAAATACAGGTCATTAGCTTAGAGGTCATCACCTCTGATCACCTTCCCCCACTGAGGCTACCTGGCCGTATGCCAAACTTTAGCCCTTATTTATGGCTAATATTCCACTATTACCATTTAAAGTAGGTTTAAAACTAGGATAAACGGGACCAGCCACTGTGGCTTTATTGATACGTGAGGAGGTGGCAGTCACTGGAATATCTGGAGTTTCACAAAGCACCTGCTGCTTTCCTAAGTTCCACTTTGGGCTCAGCCTGTCAAGGAAAGGCCCGTTTGCCAGTCAGTGCTCATTGTGTGCACCAGAGCCTGCAGCCAGGCACCTGCCTGGGCTGAGCCCCAGCCAGAGGCAGTGTTGGGGGGCTGCCACTGCCCTGCCACAGGGCACCACGCACAGCACTGAGGCATCAGATGATGCACGAGGAGCCAAGCCACCCAAAAACTACCCAAAAACCCAGGGAGTACCTGCTTTGCATGGCATCCCAGGGCTGGGCAGCCCCAGGCTGTGGGGGTCTGCCACCAGCTCCAGAACAAACCTCCCTGGCCCTATGCAGCTACAGAAAGTCACCCCAGTGGCCCCACAAGTGTGAACTGTCAGGGTGAGCAGCTGCCTCTGCAGCCTGGGGAAAGTGAGTGTGTCCTGTGAGAGCTGCAGCACTAGAAGTGACAGTCTAAGCACCAAGGTAAGCTGTGCTGCCATGGTCGGTCTGTCTGTCTGTCTGTCGGTCCGTAGGACCTCTGCAGCACCTCAGGCACCTGGCCTGTTCAGGAAGCACTGGGCAGACCCTGGCAACCCCATGGTCCTGGGCTGGCCACCACTCCACTTTAGGGTGAGGAACCTTAGGATCCTTTGGGAAGCTGCCAAGCCAGGTGAGCCCCTGCCCTGGGGAGTTCCTCCCACCCTGTAGCTGGTCCAGCCCAGTTTGGAGCACACAGTAGCTGGCTTCCAGGTGGGGGGCTGGGCATCCCAGTTGTGATGATCCTGGCAGGGATCTGTGCATCCTGGTTGCACCCTGTATCCCTGGGGATTGAGGGGGTATCTGCCTGCCCACTTCCACTGACAGCTCCAGGCCCTTCATAGCCAGCTGGGACTGGGGGCAAGGTTCTGCACAGGGCAGGCAGGGACTTTGGCTCACAGGCAGAAGCTGACAGTAGACAGTGACCTCTCTCTGCCCCTCCTGCCTGCACAGTGGCCCTCCCTGCCTGTCCCTGCCCTACAGAATGAAGTCAAGGAGGGTAAAGGTGCTCCTGCTCACCCTGGGGAGGAGGAGGAGGGGTTGTGCACCTGCATTCATTTCTGCTGGCCCCAGCCCCTCTGGCAGCTGGTGTGCAGCCAAACCGGGGCAGGGAGCTGGGGGTGCCCCCCCATCCCTGGCTCTGTGAAAGCCAGGCTGGATAAGGAGCAGCCCTCAGGCCAGGACAGCCAGAATAGCTGGGAGAAAAGGGGTGCCCCCCACTCCCCCGGGAAATCCCGAGCCCCAACCCCCAGGCAGTGAGGTGCAAAAGGGGTACAAACCCGGACTGGGACCAGCCAGGAAGGGAGTGGCAGTGTGCCTCAGCTGGGGCCCCCGGAGCAGGAACCAGGGCGTTGAGGGAAGTTTATTAACAATTAACTCTATTAACCAAGGAGTGACCGCAGGGGATGCTGCTGAAGGGGGGGGGGAGCTGCCCCCCATCCTCAGGTGCTGCCAACCGTAGCAGCCCTTCCCTGGGAGGGTAGAGCCATCAGCAGCAGGACTGGGGTGCAGAGTTCTGCCTGGACAGGTGAGGGCTGGGGCAGTACCAGGAGCTGTTCCCTCATCCCCATCCCTGCCAGATCAGCCCCTTTTGGGGGGCAGAGGCTGATGGCCACCCCATATTGCTGTTCAGGACTCTGCTCCCCCAGCCTGCAGCTCCCTGTTCCTGCCCCTCATGTCCCCAGCCCAACTGGCACCATCGAAGATCTGCCAGCAGCCGGGTTTAACCCCTTCCTTTCTGAAGAGCAGGCCAGCCACTCCAGGAGGAGGCCCTGATAAAGCACTGAGACCCCCACACCTCCAGGTTTAGCACCCACCAGCTGAGGGGAGCAGCTCAGCACCCCAAACCTGCAGTTATGGGGACATCAGCCCACAAAAAGGGGATGGGGTAGGAGTGGGGAATGGGGTCTGCCCTGAGCTTGGAAGGCCTCAGCACTGGGACCATCAGGCTTCACCCAGTTTAAGTTTCTCTGGAGCCTTTTATTTCCTTAGTTTGTCACAACATCAAATTACCAAGTGGCTGTTAACTTCTCAGATTTTTAATGTCTGTAGTCGGTGATTTAAGGGTGGGAATGAGCAACACCAAAGAACCCAGAATAATCCCTGGGATGAAGGTGCAGGGTAGAGCAGTCCAGGCCTGGATGGGTCAGCATGGGATGATGGCTGAGGCCCCATCAGCAGCTCACCCTTGGACTATTCCTTTAGGTGACACACAGCTGGCAAAACCTGGTACCAGGGGTAAGAAAGCAAAGGACAAGCCTCCAACATTGATACATCACTTGCAGGCAAGTGAAACGTGGAGTCACAGAGCGAGAAAGTGAGGGGTAGAATGGGCTAGAATATGTGTAAAAATGGCCCCAGTGGGCTGGAGATTGAGGAGGAATCCCTACAGTGAACACCACACTCCTCCCAGCAAAGGCCTCAGGATGCTCATGGTGATACTCTGGTGATGTCCCCAGATAAAACTGGCACCTCACCTCCCCCCTGCGCCACCATGGGCACAGGCCAAGAGGGGCTGTGGACAGCTGCTACTGCAGTCTGTTACTGAGCTGTGTTGTAGGGACTGGACACATCCTCAAAGTAGGAAAAGGACCTGGGAGTATAAACTGTTCCATGCTATGACCACTGCTGATGGCTGCCTTGCCCCAGCTGCAGAAAGGTGGACTCCTGTCCTCACAGGAACAATCCTCTCTGTGTCAGTATCCCCAAGGATGCATCCTGGTTCCTGAGATGTAACACAGTAAAGGTCACAGGGAATTACTGAGCATTATCCTCTGCTGATCTTCCAATCCTGTACAGCTCACAGCACCTCCCACCATCAACCCCTGGCATCTACACAGGCTGTGCTCACCTGGCTAAAGGAAAGCAGCATGAAACCCAGTTCTTCCTGGCACCTCTCCATCAGGGAAACAATTGGGGAACAAGAATAATAAGACACTGTTGACACAGGGAGAAAAAGGGGCATAACAGCCATATGCTGGGAGCTGGTAGGCATTTGGAGCAGCTCCAGCCACTTTCTGCCCAAGGTCCTGAAATGCTTCCCAGAACAGAGAAGCAGTCAGGCCTGACTAGGGTAAAGGTGATACTGGAGAGTTTTAGGGCACCCTCCTCTGTCCAGGCAGCAGGTGAGTGCACAGCACAGGGGATGTCACTGGTGCACAGCCACCGCTGGGTGTCAGGCAGCACACAACAGGACCTCCAGCAGCAGCAGGGAAGGCCATGGTGGTCCAGAGAGGCCACCCTGCTCTGCTGACTGCAGATTGCATGCCCACCCATCCCAGTAAAGGACACAGAACTCCCCTCCCTGCCCTTTTCTTCACTGGCTGAAGTCAGGATGTGAAACACCTGCCTTGTCCCTCACTCCTTTCCAGTAAGTGCAAGGAATATTTACCACCGAGGCCCACAAAAAGAAAGATTTGTTATTTTGTCACCAATTTATGGCTGGTTGTCCTTAATCTTCAAGACAGATCACAGAGACATGATGAGGAAGAGGAAGAACCAGCAGCAGGAACTGCCCAAACCACGTGTTTGGGTAGGAGCTAGAGAAGTGCTCCCTAGTGCCCACTGCTTCCCATGGACATCACTAGCTTTTCCAGACTGCAAAGCAATGTGTCCTGCCAAAATCTGCCAAAAAAAGAGCTAGCTCTCATCTTCTGAGTGATTTCTTTTACAGAATGAAGATAAGCATGAAAATGCAACAGCAAGTGCCAGAGCCCCAAGTCTCTCCAGAGATTTTCCTTCTGTAGCCAGTGAACGCCAGGCTCCTGCATCTCCCACGATGACATTTCAGCACTGTTATCCCAGGTAAAGGGATAGACTGGCAGCCAGTGAGGATCCTGGAACTCTGCCCCTGGGCTGAGTTTACTCCAAGCATGCAGCAGCCTCTAGAGTGCAGCTGGAAGTGGCACAAGGCTTTTGAGAGCAGGCAGAGAGCAATCCTGCACAACCAGCAGACATGGTGGTCCCTGCTGTGCCACTGCCTCAGGTGCTGAACAGGATCACAGAAATCCATCGTGGAAAAACACAGGGCATTCCTTTTTAACATTCTTGTGCTGGGACAAAACACAAACCAGGGTCTGCATTCTGAGGTAACAAGGGTTGGCTCCTGCTCACCCCACTGACAGCAAACCCAGTGACACACACAGTCTTTGGCATGCTCAGGCCACTGCCATAAAGCTTCTCTCCCTCCCAGGTAGCAGCAGCATAGCACAGCTGAACCTTCACCCAAGGAGAAAAGCTTCTGAGAAACACAATCTTTAGTTCTTAACAACACTTCAGTATTTAAATAGGCAAATACACTTGTGCAAATGATGCTCAGATACAGGTAAAACAGAAAATAGCACTTGGTGCTCACAGGTGCACCACAGCCAAAAGCCTCAGAGGGAAGGGCTTGTGTAAAGTTCCTGGCAGGCCCTAGACAGGACAGAGGCCTTCAGACACCAAAGTGTTTTGCCTGCACCTCCAGGCAATGTCACACACTGACCAGGGCATGGACCACCATGGGCTCGAGATTCATTTTTCAAGTCTGAATCTAACTTCTTTATCTGCCATTCCGAGCCGACTGACGCACTTTGGGTGTCAAAAGCTCCCCAGAGATGTAGTACCAGCAGGTGTGATAGCACAGAGGTGGCAGTCTGGGATCAGCAGAAACCAGAGCCACACCTGAACCTGAGTAAGTGCAGCCCTGAAAACACACAGCACACACCACCTCTGACAGCCTTTAATCTCTGCTGCAGCTCACAACAGGCAGCTGGGGCACACCAAGGTCACAGAGCTGTGCCAAAGGAGGGGACGTCTCCCAGTCCACAGTCCAGGAACTGTGTTTACTTGTCAGGCACTGTGTCTGCAGGTGGTTTTGGCTGCGGGGGCACATCAAGAGCCTGCAGCATTCCTTCACCACGTCTGCAAGGTCATGCTGTGTGGACAGCACAGCCTAGCCCAGTCTGTGGACCAGAGCACACTGAGGGTATCCAGAGGTCACATCCTGTGCCAGCCAGGGGCACTGAAGGTCATGCTGGCAGAGGAGCCAGGTCACAGCTTACGAAGCCTGCTGGTCATACACCATCCCTGAAGGTCACACTGGCAGAGTGAAACGTCATGGCCTGAACAGCAGACACAGGCGGTCGGCCAAGGGCAGGCACAGGGCGCACCCCCAGCCCGCTGCCAAGCCTCCTGGTGACATTTCAGAGCTGAGTGGGCGCTCCAGGGGCTGCCCAGCCCCGCTGCGGCCCCGCTGTCACTTGAGGCTGTAGAGCATGGCAACAGTCAGGAAGAAGAGGAGCCCGATGGAGAAATCGGAGACGACCCTAAGGCGTCCCTGTGCCGCGGACTCCTCCCGCCGTAGGCGCAGCTGGTCCCGGCGCGCCCGCAGCAGCTGCTCCCGCTGTAGCTGCTCCCCGTAGTGCGCGCGGTAGAAGGCATCGAAGTCGAAGGGTGGCGGCACGGGCCCCGTGCGGGCAGCGGGGGCGCGGGGCGGCGGCGGGGCAGCGGCAGCGGGGCGGCCCGAGGGCCGGGGCGTGTCGCGCAGCTCCTCGGCGCTCAGGAGCCCGCGGTCATACTTGCGGCGCAGCGCGGCACTGCCGAGCACCCGGTAAGCTTCGCTGACGGCGGCGAAGCGCGCGGCCGCGGCCGCGCTGCCGGCGTTGCGGTCGGGGTGGTACCGGAACGACTGCTCGTAGTACGCCGTCTTGATCTGCGCCGCCGTCGCCGTGGACGGTACCCCCAGCACCTCGTAGAGGTCGCGGCGCGGCCGCGGGGCTCCAGCCCCGCCCGTCTGCGCGGCCCGGGACGGCGGCGGGGTGCGACCGGACCGCGGGGCCGCGGGGAGGAGCCGCCGCAGCCGCGCGAGCACCGCCGGCGCCATCAGCGCCCGCCCGCCGCCACCATGCTGCAGGGGCCGGACGCGGGTTAGTGGCGTAATGCAGGCGGAGAGGCCGGGCGCGCGGCAGTGACGTCAAAATCAGCGCGAAGCAGTGACGTCACGCGTCCGCGGCATGGCGGGTAGCGGCCGCCGGCCCGAGCACCGCGGGCCGCCCGAGCTGGTGAGCGGGGGATGCGGGAGAACCAGGCTCCTGTGGGGCGGCCCCTCCTGGGGGTGCTGGGCCTCACCGCCGCCCCGCCGCTCTCTCGTTACAGTTCTATGATGAAGCCGAGGCGCGGAAGTACACCCAGAAGTACGGCGGGACCCGGACTGCGGAGCCTGTCGTGGGGCGCGGAGGGGCCTCGTCATGGGGCGGACATCGGGGGCATCCAGCGGGAATGGGTGGCTGGTCCTGGATCCTGCCGGGAGTGGTGGTGGCCCTGCCGTGAGGGCCTGGGGTGCCCGGCCCCGGCATGTGGTAGCGGCCGGGTGGGGCGGGGAGTGCAGGGAGAGGGTCTCGTATCCTGGCGTCAGGCGAAGCGGTGCTCAGGTCATGCCGTGAAGCGGTGCGGGTTCAAAGCTAGCGGTGTGGGGGATATCGCCGTGGGGTTGCCGCCCATCGCCCACACTCTGCCTGTGCCTCAGCTCCCGGGTGGTGGAGATCCAGTCACAGATGTCGGAGCGTGCTGTGGAGCTGCTGGGGCTGCCCGAGGACCGTCCGTGCCTTCTCCTGGACGTGGGGTGAGCGGGACTCTGGCCGGTTCCATGGCACATGGAGCATTTGGGGTTGTGGGGGGCACGCAGGGTGAGGGGGTATTCAGGTCCCACAGCACCAATGTCTTTTGTGGGCTGAAGAAGAAGGACAGGCTGTTGGTTGTGTCCGGCCAGCAGCAGCCTCAGACCAGCCCCATGATCCCAGCACTTTCCCCCTTCCTCTAGCTGTGGCTCTGGGCTGAGTGGGGATTACATTTCTGAGGAGGGTCACTACTGGATTGGCATGGACATCAGCCCTGCCATGCTAGGTGAGCACAACCTCCCCTGAGACCCTCAGAGGCCCCAGAGGTGGGAGCTGATTGCCTGAGCTGTGCTCTGTTCTGTGCAGATGTGGCTGTGGAGAGGGAGGTGGAAGGAGACCTTCTCCTTGCAGATGTGGGTCATGGCATTCCCTTCAGGCCTGGGGTGTTTGATGGCTGTATCAGGTGAGTCTGTGCATGTAGCTGAGCTCTTCTGATGCCCCACAGAACTGCATAGTACACATGGTGCTCATCTGGTAAATCACAGGTGAGAGGAACTGGCCTTGTCAGCCACTCTCTTTGCTCTATGCAACTTGGCTCCATCACTCCAGGACAAACCTCAGAAATTCTGAACGGTAGAAACAGCTTGTGACAGCTGTTTCCCAAGTGATGCTTGGCATTTTGTGCTGGTGAGCTAGGAATTCTGCTGAAGAAAATAAAGTGGGGATATTGTCAGGATGGCTGAGACACGCATCAAGGAGGAGAACAGAATATGTGGCATTGCTTAGAAAAGTCAGTCCCTGGATCAAGGATTTGATGGTTGGTTTTGGGATGAAGGGGACAGAACAACTTAACCTGCTTGAAGCTTAGCTGGGAAGAAGCAGGGACTGTCCATTCCTGAGCTAAAAACTGTGGTTTAGATTGCTCACTGGGAAAACCTGCTTGGCCAGGCAAGGGACATAGCTGACCTCTCAAATGCTTACCAGGAGCTGTGATGATTGGACTGAGATAACGGGTTCAAGCTGGAAGTGGGAAAATTTAGGTGAGATACACAGAAGAAATTCTCCCCTGTGAAGGTGATAAGGCACACTTTGCCCAGAGAAGCTGTGGATGCCCTATCCCTGGAAGTGTCCAAGGGCAGGTTGGACAGGGCTTGGAGACCCGGGACAGTGGGAGATGCTCATGCCCACGGAAGGGGATGGAATGAGCTTTAAGGTCCCTTCCAAGCCAAACCATCCTGTCATTCTATGATTTGAGCACTCGGACTAAAAGGAATGCTTGGTGATGCTTTTGTCCTGTAACTTATGCACCTTGTTAAGTTTTGGCATAGTGAGTCTCCAGAGGGGTTTGTGTGACTGTGAAACAGAAGGCAAAGCAACACAGAGGAAATTAAATAATTTCCCTGAGGCCCAGCACATTCCTAGTGCAGGAATTCAGCTCAAAAGGGGATGGCAAGCTCTGTGAAGGAACCAATGACTCAGTGTCCTGGGGGTCTTATTTTCCTTCTCAGTATTTCTGCAGTGCAGTGGCTCTGTAATGCTGACAAGAAATCACACAGCCCCCCAAAACGCCTCTACAGATTCTTCTCTACTCTTTACACTGCCCTGGTAAGTTCCACCCTCTACCAGCCAGGTCTCTGCTGCTCTTGTGTCTTGCTGGTGCTTTTCAGCAAGATACTTCAAGGTTGTTTTAAGTAAATGCTGCTCTGAAGCAGGACTGGTAGGAGCACCCACTGCCTACCTTCTTGCCTTGTGCTGCTTCGCATCAAGGTTGGACTTGATGGTCTTGGTGGTCTTTTCCAAATTTAACAGTTCCATGATTCTGTGATGTCTGGTGTTCCCCCTGTGCCTCACTGCTCTGTGGGCTGAGCAGCTGTCCTGGGAGCCTTGTCCCAGAGGTTTTGGGGAGGAAGGAGCTCGTGTCTGGGGCTGGGATAGGGTGACCCAGAGAGTCACCTGCACTGAGACAAGTGTGTGATCAGCTTTATTTCCTGCAGGCCCGAGGAGCCCGAGCTGTGCTGCAGTTGTACCCTGAGAACTCGGAGCAGGTACAGCCCATCAGTCAGTCAGGAAGGGGTACAGGCAGAGAAATCATATACTGTTTGGGGCTCTGAATACACTGTGTTCTTCCACATCAAATCTGTGTCTCTGTCCTGCCTGCCACTTCTAAAGCTCTTCAAGAGCCCAAAAAAAAAATCTGTAAGGAGGAGCTACCTTGTGCAATTTTTGTTGTTTCATAGATTGTCTTGGGCTGAGCCTTAAAATTGAAGTGGTGGGATACAATGTGAATGTGGGTTTAAAGACTGGCTGTAGTCATCAGCACTGCTCTCTAACTCACATCTGGAAAATCCAGCCCAGTATCTCTCTCCTAGAGAATCTGCTGTGCCAGCTAACCCAGGCTAGATTGAGGAGCAGGGAGAACCAACAAAGGCAGGGAATTGGTGTCTGGATGGTACTTCAGAGCCAGGAGATAGGTGCAGAGCTTAGCAGGAGGAGAACCAATGTGTCTTGTGAATGCCCAGTCAGGTGTGGTCCTCCCTGAGGTTTCCTGGGTTTTCCTGGGGGATGACTGCTAATTAACTTTGCACTTGCTGCTTTTCCCAGCTGGAGCTCATCACAGCCCAAGCCATGAGAGCTGGATTTACAGGGGGAATGGTGGTGGATTACCCCAACAGCACCAAAGCCAAGAAGTGAGTCCTGGATCTCTTGTGTGTTTGGGGTGAGGCCTGGGTTTAGCAGTGATTTTTTTTTCATATCCCCCCCCCCCCCCCCCCCCCCCCGAGCTGTTCTCTCTCGCATTATATAGTCATAGACAGAGGTTAAAGCTTAGATCTGACTCTCTTATAAACTATCTCAGTCTTGCCTGGAGACTGAGACTCACATGCTGATACAACTTTCATGATCCTTACTCTTGTTCTTTCAGGTTCTTCCTTTGTCTCTTTGTTGGGACATCTGGCACATTACCAAAGGTGAGGGCCTCCATGAGGCAGTAGAGCTGCTGTCTTGGCTACTGGATGATGTGGAAAAGCTGTGGGCAGTGTGGGAGCCAAACAGCTCTGTGAGCACAGAAGTGAATTCATTCCTACATTTTCTGCCAGTCACCAAGCCCTGCTCTTGTATAATCACAGACTGGTTTGGGTTGGAAGAGACCTTAAAGCTGATTTTGTTCCAACCCCGTGCCATGGGCAGGGACACCTTCTGCTACCCCAGATTGCTCCAAGCCCCGTCCAGCCTGGCCTTTAAAATTTCAAGGATGTCCAGCTTCTCTGGGCAGCCTGTGCCAGGGCCTCCCCACCCTCAAAGGGAGAATTTCTTCCAATATCCAGTCTGACCCTTCCCTCTTTAAAGCTGTTTTCTGATATCTGCTTCTTTTTGCCGTGGTTTCTGGAAGAGTGGTTTGTTCCTGCTCTGGTCCTTCCCCTTGCAGATCCCTGCATTCCCCTTAGTTTTGATGAGCTGATGAATAGCTGTGTCTGTTCCAGAGGAGAACACAACTTCCCAATTTTGCTTTCCAGGGCCTTGGTACAGAGTGTGCCAATGAAGAGCCACACCAGGCAAAGTTCACCAATGAGAGGTATGGTGTGGGGGTGAGGCTGCAGGTTCTCCCCAACAAGGAGTAGGGGGCTTTGAGGGCTGAATTTTACTGGGGACCACACTGCTGCTGTGTGAGAAGCAGTGAGAGGGGAAGGACAGGGAGAACTCAGAGCAGCTGAGAGAACTGCTTGATCTTACCGAGGGCCTGGACACAGGGAACAAAACTAGTTAGTTCCCAGAGCTCTTCCATGTGGCTGTAGGTGCTTACCCTAGAGCTGTAGCTCAGCAGTCAGTCAGGTGTGCTTTCTGTCCAGCACTGGGTTCTCCAGCTGATGCCAGTGGTGTGGGAGAGGGAATGCTTACAGGGCTCATGATGGAGCCACAGAGGCAAGCTGCCGTGTTTGAGTCCTGGCATTCCCTTTTGCCTTCTCTCCAGGTCTTTGCTCAGCTCTACTTAGCTGTGGCCTGGGAGTTTCTGATGCTGGCCAGGTCTCTTTCCACAGCAGTGGTGCAGGGAGGAGCCCCTCTTGCAGCCAGTGGGAGAGACAAAACAAAAACCAGAGGAAAGTTGTCGTGACTGCCAGGAGCTTGTGGCTGCCACGTTTTCCTGCCTCTTACATTGCTGTTCTCTGCTCATGTAGTCTAAGGGGTATCTGGTCTTGGAGGGCAGTGGCAGAGCTGGGAACTTTGTAGGAAGCCTGACTTTGTCTGCCTTGTTTGGAGTAGAGCAGACAAGGGGAAAGTGGTTATGCATCAGCCTGTAATCCCCTGAGATCCCAGAGTGCAGCATGCTGCTGGTGTGACTTGGGGTATGGCATGGGGGTGTCCTGGGCTGCTGGAGTTCACAGGTCAGGGTCCTTCAGGTCTGAGTCAGGGCTGGAATCAGTCTCTTTCTCCAGTGTGTCTGGAGTTTGGCCACCCACCCCAGTGCTGGCTGAGCCTCTTGCCCAGGGGTGATGGGAGAGAAACTACTTTTGTGGCCCAGTTCTGGGTAACAATCCTCAGAGGCAGAGAAATGTGCCCCCACACTTCAGTTTCTCTCCAGCTGCTGTCCACTTTCCCCATAGGACACGGTTCAGAAATGTTAAGGGCAAGTCTGTGAAGAAAAGTCGGGACTGGATCCTGGAGAAGAAGGAGCGTAGACGACGCCAGGGCAAGTGAGTTCAGCTGACTCCTGCCTCAGAGGCTGGACTGGCCTGCTATCACCTCTCCAAACTCCTGTCACAAACCTGTTCCCTTCCCCTCCCGAAGTGACCTGCAGGTGGAGCTAAGCTGTTCCCTACTCTTCCCACAGGGAGGTGCGAGCAGACACAAAATACACAGGTCGGAAGCGCCGTCCTCACTTCTGAATTGCTCTGGACACTGCTGGCATGGAAGGTGGCATGTGGGTGCCTCCAGTGAGCCTCCTATGGATGGCACAGATGGCACCCCACACCTGAGGACTTGCTGGGACTTCTCATTGTGGCTCTTAAAGCTACAGACTGGCTCCAGTACTGCCAAACAGCAAAGCTTCCAGCCCTGTTTCCTTGGTGAAGGTGCAGACAGTGCTCTGGCCACTTGGGTGTCTGCAGTGCCATCACTTACCTTCCTGAGTGCAGTGAGCCAGCTGAACTCCAGGTAAGCCAGGATGTGCAACCCAGTTCCTCACTAAAGAATCAAAGAGTTGGAAGTGTTATCTGGTCTCCTGTGTCCTGCCCTTGGTGCTGGGAGTACTGAGGTGGGAATATGGTACCTCATTCCCTTCCAGCTGCCCCTCTGCCTGCAGAGGATCCAAACTGTCAAGGTGTAGATACATGAGGACAAAATTGCTCCTGGCACAAGTTGGCTTTAGTGCTTCCACGGTGCTGGGGCTGACTGGAACCCCCCCATCGCCTCTTCCCTTCCCTCGAAACAAGGAGAGGTGCCACCCAGAGCTTTACAGTTACAAATGTTTATTCTACATAAAAATTCCACAAAATGGGAAGCTGTTTTGCACCCAAAGCCTTGGGAGAAGAAAGGAATGCTAGCAGGGAGGGAAAGAGGGAAGGAGAAGAGAGGCAACATACAGTGTCATCCAGCCCAGTGAGACAGAGCAAGCCAGGGTCAAGATCCACATAGAAAACAAGGACACTTAGCTCACAGTACAGCAACAGTAGAACTCCACAAGGGGCTCGGAAAGCCTTCAAGTACATTAATTTAAAAAAAAAAAAAAAAAAAACAAAAAAAAAACCAAACCCAATCCCCAGTTCGAGTGCAAGCTGTGCGTGCCCCACACTGCTCATGGAATACTGCATCAACACGCTCCCGGCATGGGGAGGGCGGGTGGCACTTGGAACAGAGGTGGTGGAACCCAAAGGACAAGCGGGTGCAGGTTGGGGACTGGAAAGAAAAGGTGAAACATCTTCCCAAAGCACAACCACACTTGGTGATTTGGTCTGTACATGCAACAACAGGTAGGTAAAAAGGAACTCGGTGGGGCTTCCCGTAGTGCAGGGGTAATTATTGCACCAAAACACCCTCCCCTCACAGCGAGGACAGTGTGAGCCTGCCTGTGGGGCAGCAGTGGCAGCCTGCTCCACATCTCCCTTGCTTTGGAGCCCAGCACTGCTGCTGCCCACGGGATCCCAGCAGAGTGCCAGCAGCCCTGACTGGCCCCATCCAACTCCTGCTGCTGTGGGGGCTGCTGGCAGTGGTGGTGCCAACAAGGAGCAAGGGCCAAGAATCCCCCCCCCCCCCCCCCCCCCCCGGTGCAGTTCTTGGCCTTGTCCCTTGACAGGGGTGCCACAGCCCTGATGTCAGGTGAGCTTGTGCCACTAAAGCTGCTGCCTGGAAGAAAAAGTAGTCACCTTGTGCTAGCAGTGGGGATGGCTGCAGGGTAGGAACATGGCTGAAGGGCAGGAGCCTGGGAGGAGGGTTTCCCTGCCTGCCCAGTGTTATTGCTTCCTGGAGGGGCCCTGGGGCTCTTGGTGGCCTGGCAGAGTAAGTATGGACAGCAGTGGCAGGGAGCTGCTGACAGACAGGAACACAGTCACTCCCTTTTCCTGCAGCCAGACACATCCCCCTGGAGCAGAGACCCTGCCCTTGCCTGCCTCCTACCCCTGCCTGCATGGTCCTGGTGCCCCAAGCCCTTCAGTGCATGCAGGCTGCAGTGCTGGAGCTCACATCGGTTGGTGTGGGACTGTGAAAGAAGAGAGCTGTTGTCTGGGATGTTCCCATGGCTGCACCCTGAGGGGCTTGGACTGGGCAGTGTGGGGAACCAGGCTGGACTCACTTCCCAAGGGCAGCTGCATGCAACAAGGGGCTGCAGGGGGGACCTCGGGTAACAGTGGCAGAGAAGAGGCCGTGTCAGGGCTGCAGCTGGGCAGGGCTGGCCCTAGGGGAGGCAGCACTCTGGCTGCAGCCACTGCCTTTCTCCTGCACCCCGAGGTGCCACACACAGCCACTGCCTGAGCCACAGCACCCTGCCAGCTTGTAGAGCAGCCCTGCCCTGGAACTGGTGGGAGCTGGGAGGTGATGCTGCCCAAGGTGGAATACTGGCTGCCCTCCAGTGTCCCCTTTCTGCTACCAGCACCAGACAGCCAGTCCCTATCCCAGTGTGGCAGTGAGCCTAGCCTACCTTGGGACTCCTCTGTGGTACTATGGCATGTACGCAGGTCAGCCAGAGCCCTAGGGTCTCCAGAGGAAGGTGAAGGCAGAGCCCTGTCCCTAGCCTGAGGGTAATGGCAGTACTGGACCCCCCTGAGCTGCCAGTGGGTTTGAACCCCACAGCAGCTGCATCTGTGTCATGGGCATGGCAGAGGGCACAGGGCACCTAGCTTGTCCCACAGCACCCACTGAGAGCAGGTGCCTCATTGTATGGCTGGGCAGAAGGGCAGGGTGCCAGGAGGTGGCAAACAGGCAGCCAGGCACTGGCCTGTTCAGAACCTGACTGGATACAGGAGGAGGAAGGCTGCTACTCCTTGCTTGCAGGGGGCTGGATGCATCAAGGGCTGCTCCTGGGACCACAACAGGAGAAAGCCCAACTGCTTCTAACCCCCAGCCTTGGGTATGAAAAAGCAAGGCTGGAGCAGCCCTGCTTGCAGGTGAGTGCTGCCAGGGGCTGTGGACATCAGCAACAGTCCCAAACCCCAGCAGGCAGAGTCCAGGCCTGTGGGCAAGAGGAGCCAGGACCACCATGTGCCAGGGCTGAGAGCACTGCAATGAGGCTGTGGGCAGGACGAGCAGCCAGTGAAATTCACTGGCCTTAGACTATCCGTGTCTTCCTGCCCTGTCAGGCCAGCATCCAGGAGCAGCACTGGCCCTGATGTGCCCTATTCCTGTCCCCAGACAACTGTGATGGCCTCAAGCAGCAACTCCTTATTCCACACTGCTCCATCAGGCACCCAGCACCTGCAGTGGCACCTCCAGCCTTTGGCACCCTACTGGGGTGAGGGCTCATGTAGGGAGGGGACAGCCCCGCCACTGGAGGAGCGGCAGGGATGGAGCCCCAGAGCCAGACACAGTCACTGGCCAGGCAGGGCTGGGTAGAGAGCACCCCTGGGGAAGGGTCCCGAAGAGAAGCAGCCCAAGGGAAGGTGTTTGCAAGCACAGATGCGGCTGACAGACATGAGAGTTTGAGGTGATGGGCAAGCTGGAGAGGCTGACTGGGCACCCAAGGACCCGTAACAGCCATCATCAGTCCCTCCTCAGCTGTCACTAACACAGACTGTCCATCCCAGGATGAGCAGCAGTGCCCAAGGGCACTTCTGTTCCCCACCTGGTCCTAGCCAGCCACCCAGCCTGGAGCAGTGATGAGAGCTTGGGTTCCCCCCCCGGGGTCCCCCTTGCGCCCATCACCATCGCTTGCCCCCCGCCCTGTGCCCCGGGGCTGGAGCTCCCTCCACACAGACGCACCGCACCGCACACACAGCGTCACAAACAACCATGCATTAGAAACTGAAATGCTGCTGGGAGGCTCCGGGGCTGCGTGGGTTGCTCCGGTGTGGCTGCAGCCCCATGGCACGCGCGGCTCCGTCCATCGCACACAAACAGTCCTGTGGGGTGAGTCTAGCCGAAAATGCCACCGAAGGTGGAGGCGATGACAATGCCCAGGATCACACAGCAGATTATGATCATGATCTTCTTCTGCTCAGGTGTCCCAGCAGCAGTAGGGAGAGAGGGGAGAGGGGATGGTGAGTGCTGGGGCAGGATGAACCCAAGAGTTGGGAATGGCAGTCTGTCCTTTCCCCTTTGCCCGTGGTGGGCTCTGAGCAGCACCCTGGCAGCCAGAAGGCCTCTGGCAGTCCTGGGCAGGGAGGGACACTCCTGCTTCTGCTTCTGCCCTGGGTTGGCAGAGCTGAGCTGGTGGCCTTCAGATCTCCAAGCTGACAAAGGACCAGGTGTTGGGAGCAGGACAGACAGCTGGCACTGTGCTCAGGGTCCGAGCTGAACCATGATCTTTCCCCATTTTTTTTTTTTTTTTTTTTGCATGGGATGTGGCTCTCACAGCATGCCTGGTGCAGAGGTCCACCTTGTCCCTTCTCCTCCCTGCAGGCAGCACCCCTGCCCTATGGCTCATTGTCAGCTTTCTCTGTGGTGGGAGCTCTGCCTCAGCTGTGCCACCCTCAGGACCTGGGCTGCTCCCAGTGGTGTGGGGTAATGTGGTCCCCAGGCACCTGCAAGGCTGTGCCAGGTTGCCTGGGGCAGGCAAGGTGCCAGCTGGGCCCTGTGCCTGGGATGGAGGGGTCAGCACTGCAGGCAGGGGCAGACGGGCCCCAGCCAGAGCCATGACTCACCCGTCTGGCTTTGCTCTGGTACTTCACCGCTTTTTTGGTGTCGGACACGGCCCGCTCCACGTAGTCCACCGAGTGCTCCACGTTGTACTCGATGCGGTCAATCATTTCTCCCTGCAGAAGGAGGACACAGCCCACGCGCCCACGGGCATGCAGACCTGAGCTCCTTCCTGCTCTGCTGCTCCCTGGCTCCGGGTGGATGCTGCCCTGCCCAGCAGCCCTGCATAGAGAGAGGCACTATCAGTACCTGTGGGCACTGGGTGTTTCCTGGGGTGCCCTGGGGTACGAGCTCTGGACTGCATGCCTCATCGCAGAGGATTTCTGTGGACATCCCAACAGGGAGACAAGCAAGGGTGAGGGCCAAGGGAGCGCCCAGCCTGGTCCTGGCACTGACCTGTCCAGTATCTCAGGCGACATCAAAGCCATAACAGGATCTACACCAGCACCACACCACATGCTGCTGGAACAGGCGGCAGGGCAGGGAGCAAGGCCAGCACCAGCAGCACCATGAGGGATGCTCTCGAAACCATGCACGTGCAGGGACCAGGGACCACTGCTCTGCTCCACGCAAGTGCTGCACTGAAGGCAGGAGGGTCTGGAGCAAGGCCAGCCAGGACTGCAGAGCCCTGCAGGGACCCTGCCCTGCTCTGCCCCTGCTGCAGGGGTAGGCTGGGAGTGGAGGCTCCTGTGGGTGTGGGGACATAGGTTGGGGTGAACTACTCCAGCCTTGTTCATCTCCTTTGGGCCAATCCTCACCAGGTAGGGAAACAGCCAAGTCCTGCAGGGCTGGCATGAATGGGAAGTTTGAAGTCCTGTGTCCTCCTACATGGCATGGAGGGAATTGAGGCTACAGAGTCATGGGCTCATAGCCAACAACTCTGCAATGCCCATTTCTTAACCTAACGCTGGACAGCACAGGGAGGACAAACCCTGGGGCCCGTGGGTGCTGAGCACTGAGCCCACAAACTGGTCCCTGTCTGTCTGGTGTAAAACTGCTGCTTCTTCCTCCTTACCTGTGCCATATTTGGGGCAGAGCAGAGCTGCCAGCCCTCTATTCCCAGTGCCAGCAGTTTTGAGCTTCTCACTCACAAGACAAGGGTGCTGGCACCATCCAGCCCTTAGAGCAGGGCATGGAATCATGAATTTCCCACATACCTCCCCCACTGCAGACAGGACAGGCCACCAACACCACTGTGCCCTGGTGACCCTTGCCATCCTGCCACTGGCCATCCCAGCACCATGCAAACAGTGGCCATGCAGGAGCAGCCATGCAGAGCAGAGCATGCAGCACCACGGGGCTCAGCCAGTGGGCCTTTACCTGCCACCGACGTCTCCTCGGGCCATGGCAGCATGGCGGGCAAGAAGGGGGGTGAGCAAAGACACAGGAGCACGTGCCTGGCTGAAGGGACTGGTGCCATGGCTGGCAGCACAGCCAAGGGGGCACCCCGAGCTCACCCACCTGAGCCTGGTGCTCCAGGGAAGATTATGAAATCATTCCCTGCATGGCAGCCACCCACTGCCCTCCTTCTGAGCCCCTCAATGAACCTCCCACCCCACACACACAGCACCCCAGCTCTGGGGTGCCAGGCGGGTGGCTTCAGCCCTAGGGAGCCCAGCTTAGCCCCAGTGTGAGCCATGCTGGTCCTAAATGTGGTTTTTCCTCTCAGCACCCACCCAGGCAGGGGAGCAGTGCTGCCCAGCCTCCCACCCACCACAGGGGAGCCCCATCGCCCTCCAACCCCTTCAGGTGAGCCCCTGGGCTGCACCTTTTCCCCACCTGGCTCTCCACCAGCATGGCCATGTCCATGAACATGTCGTGCAGCTCTCGGATGCTGTTCTCCAGTTTGATGATCTCACTGTGCCGTGTCTCTATCTCGTTCAGCGCCTGCTTGGTGATGTTTGAATCCATGATGATCTGCAGAGAAAATAAGGCCACTGAGCACCATGCTCAGACTCAGCTCTGATGCTGGAACTGGGGGCACCAAGAGAGGAATGAGCAGGAGCTACAGAGCCCCTCGAACCACCCCAAGCCAGGTAGTTTGCAGCAGGATGCTGGGATTCAGACTCTGCTCCAACAGCATCCTCAGGCCAGTCCTGAGCCCCTAGGCACCCCCCTACATGGGCTGTGGTCATTACTCCCATACTGAGGCCACTGTGGCAGCACACCCACCAGCCCACCCCTGGCTGAGGGGGCTGGCTCAGCTGCAGCTTGTATCAGTGCTTACCCCAGAGGAGAAGATGGCTGGGTTACCACTCTCCAGCATGTCCTCCAGCTCCTCACTGGTGGTGGTCCTGCCAGCTGCAACCACACAACAGAGGTCAGCCAAGAGCCCCCTGTCCCCACCAGAGGTCCCACAGCCCCACCACAGGGCTCTGCTGACTCCATGGAATTTTTCCCAGGAGTGGAACAGAGCAAAGCTTTCAGCCCCAAGAGCACAGGGGCAGCTTGAAGGGCTGCCCTCTCACAGCCTGGCTCTGACACTCCTCATTTGAAGGGCATCACGCTGCCAGCTTGGCTCAGCTCACACAGGAACACCCACTTGTCCCTCCTGGACACACTGATCATTCCTGCAGGGCAGGGAGCAGTGCTAAGGGACCAGCAGCCACCAGCATCCATGCTGTCTGTGAAGGAGGAGGGATGGGAAAGAAGCCACAAGCAGGTTCTTGACAAACCCTGTCCCAGCCAGTTCAATGCCATGAGGATGCTGGGCTCAGCTGGACTGCAAAAGTTTTGGCCCTGCTGCTGTGTGACAGAAGCCAGGCTCTGTCTTCCCCCTCTGGCAAAACCCTCCATGTCTCTGGGGACCTCCAGCCCCATGGCTCCTCTAAAAATAATTCACCCACTCCATGTGTGTCCTTTCCTTCCTTTTCCCACCCCATACAGTGGAGACAAATGCTGATCACTCCATGGATGACACTGATCCCTGCATGAACTGCAGTGTATTTCTTGGGCTAGCAGCCATGTGGGATACGTGGAATTACAGCCAAACAGATAGAGATGCTGGGCAGGGGCTGCCCAGTGGGATGGGGAGGGTGAGCAGGTCACCTGAGACAGGGCAAGTGACACCCCACCAGTGCCAACAGGGCTGTCAGGCAGGAATAGCTAATCAAGTGACTCCACCAAGCTTGATGAAACCAAAACCTGCAGAGCAAGGCTGGGATCTGTAGGTGCTCCCTTGTGACAAGCTGCCTTGCAGCCAGTGGTACTGAAAAGGACAACAGCATCCTCCAAGATGAGTCCAGGGCACCTCAAAGTGGGGGAACATGGGGCAGAGCAGAGCACAGCTCTCAGATGAGTGGGCAGAGGTTGGAGTTCTGTGTGAGGCTGGTCTAGGCAACTACGACCTGGTAGTGACCCCAAAGCCCTGAGAAGCTGCTGTTTTGAGTCACAAAAACAACCTGAGGGGGGGTGACACATGCATGTAAGGCCTGAGCATTGCCACTTATGTACTCATAGATCTCAGCATCAATCAAGCTCCCCACTTTCCCCAGCTCTGATAAGGGGTCCACAGCCTGTTTCCAGACACCATTACATGTTTTAGAGTGACAGACCATCACTCCCACCCAGGATCACTCACGACACCCCTTGCCAGCTTTTCTTGCCTGTTGGCTCCTTGTGCTGGGCTGACACTGCCCTGCTCCCAGAGAGGGAGAACAAGGGAGAAAGCAGCACAAATTTACAAACCCTCCTGTTGATGTGCCCAGCTCTGAGCAGTCACTGGCCCAAAGAAAAGGAGCATGCCAGGTGCTGTGCATGGAGAGCTACTTGCTCTGCCAAATCCCTCAAAGCAGCCCTGAAGGGCAAGCAGTGGGATCAGCTCCAGGAGATGCCACATCTCTCATGGGCAGAGGTGGGATGGGATGTGGGATACATGTTCTCATCCTGTCCTTCTTGCTGCCTCATTCCCCTAATGCAGAGCACAAAGCTGATAAAAGCTGTGTCAAAGTGAAGGATGAGAGGAAAGGCATTAACACCAGTGCTGGCCTGGCCAAGGTCCACAGCTGCTCAGGAAGAACATACTTTAATGCTGAGCCAAAGCTTGGGGCATGGAGGCTGCATCTCACCCACACCACCCAGTGCAGCACGTGCCAAACAATATAACCAACCTGCAGGACCTCAGAGGACTTCCCAGGAAGGCCACTGCCTCCTAACTGGACTTCATGGTTTGGCTTCCTGGTCTGTCATTAGCTCTTCTACAGCAGTAAAATCAGCTCGAAGTGCCCTGGCTACCTGCCTGATCTGCAGCTGACATTTCCACAGGGCTACAGCACAGTCATAAATGGGACTGAAAGGATGGAGCCACTGCAAGGTAGCACCAAGGGAGAAGGGCCTGGGGAAACACTCCTGCCCTGAAATTTGGTGAAACACTGGAAAATCCTGAAAATTGAACCTGTGCCTCCCCAGAGAGCTCCACAGTACATATGCCTCATACTTGACATCTCTAGCAATTAAAGTTTTTTGGGAAGAAGCAGTTCTGCCAGTAAGAAGCCCAGAGCATGGAGGAAGCTGGAGAAGCAACCTCAGCCCTCAGCTGGCAGGAAGAAAATGGTGAGAGACAGTGCCCAGGTCACACTGCTGCAGAGCCACTGAAAACTCTGGGACAGGAGAACATGAAGCCACTGAGGAGACTTCCCACCTCAAGGCACAGTCCTTGGCCCTGTAATGCCCAGCTGGACAGTGACCATCCTCACAGACCAGCTCCCAGGGATGGAGCAGGAGCAGCCCTGTTAGGGTGTGGGGAAAGCTCCCAGGGAAGCCTCTGGTGCCACAGCTCAGTCCCACAGCCCAGCTGACACTGGATGCCAGTTTGTCCAATTTTGCATGCAGATGGTCTATAAATAGGGAAGGTAGCTCAGGGCTGAAGGAGTCCAACACGCCATGGCCAAATAAGGGCTCAGCTGGGCTCTTAAGGCTGGCAGCATCCCCTGGTCTGGCAGCATCCCTCCTCCCAGCAGCAGGGCTGCACGAGCACCTGCAGAGCCACAGCTGGGGCTCATGCCAGACATGCTGACAACAAGGCACCTTTCCAAGGCTGGAATCCTCTGCCTGGAGCTGGATTTTATGCTCTTATTAAACACAAATCCATACAATTCATGGGAGAGATGAATAATGCTGTCCTGTCCACCTGTGTGTGAGGTAACACGTATGAGTGACTGGCCCACTTGGCTGTCACCCAGCTCAGACAGGTCTGGCACTGCCCATGCTGGTATCAGGATGAGAAAGATTCAGCTACAAAACCCTGCCCAGCATATCATGAAGTGCCACCCACCACCTTGTCCCTCAGCACCTGCACTCAAGATAAATCCCATGGTCATTCCTGAGATGAGAAGTGCCACAGGAATCCTAAATAAGCTCTGGGGTGGCCCAGATGAACTGCCAGGGCCAGATCAGTCCCCAGACTCTCTTGCCTCAGGGTGGGATGCACCCACAGCTCATTGTTCTGCACACCAGTTCACCTGGTCTGGCACAACAGGGCCTGATGAAATCTCTAGTGCCCTCAGATACAGAATATACTTTATTTTTGTCTCCTTGGTTTTGCACATAACAAAACTGTCCCCAAAAACAAGCAGCATCTGTGCAGCCCCTCCTGTGCAGGAGAGGAGATCTCCTCAGAGATGCCCCTGGGTGGGCAGGGTGATGCTGATGGTTACCCAGGCACAACCTCTGGCACACACAGACACAGCAGTGCTTACACAAGGAGAAGGGAACACATCCTGAGAGGGCTGTGGGGAGCCCCAGGGGGTGGCTACAGCCCCTCTACATCACCAACTCTGCCACTGTCCTACTCACAGAGACAGATGTGGTGAGGATGGAGAAACTTGCTGGGTGCTGGGGAGCCTGTCCAGAGCAGCTGAGAAGTTCCTGCTTTCATACTCTGAAAACCCGAGCGATTTACTGGCTTTGCTGTCAGAGCTCCCAGCACTTTCTATCTTTGGACAAACGAGAGCTGAGGGTTTTGTTGAGATGTGTGCAGTCACCACATCCCAGCTGAGCTCTGCTCCAAAGAGCCTGTGCAGGAGCCCCTGGAGCAGCTGGGCCTGAAGGTGTTGGTTGGGACACCCCAGGCCAAGCAGAGCCCCTGTCCAGGCAGCACTCCTGGTAAAACAACCCTAAACTGTTCCTTTTGATTAGTCTTTTTGCCAGGAAATATTTTCCACTGTCCTGATGGGGGAATCCAGCTTTGGCAAAGGGCTGTGCAAAGGACCATGTCCCTCCCCAGCACAACCCCATCCCACCTCTGCACCTCTTCTGTAGCACTGAGAAATGCACTTATCTCCAATGCTCCTCCACACCTCCATCCTGAAGAGAACAAGAGTCTCTTGCTGTTAGGAACTGGGACATCTCCCCTACACCACACATTGCTCCATGGGGACTCCTGAGCAGCCCTTTCCCTGCACCCATCAGGTTCTGTCAGGCACTGACAACCTGGCAGGATGGACAGAGCAGACACAATAACAATGTATCTTCAGAATTTAAGTAGAGAAGCAGAGCAGCAGAGCCCTCCCAAAATCCAGTAGGAAAACAAGAGGAATGGTCTGCATCAATCAAGGACATGGCTGAGTCCTTCCAAATCTCCTCTCTCGGAGGCACAGGGATACCTTAAATTCCTGCTCACATAACAAGCCACTCCTCAGCTGTCATCTGCAGGGTGATGCTGGATGAGGGATGAGTAAAGCAGCTGGAGCAGTGACACATCCTGCTTTACAGCAAACTGGCAAGCTCTTGTCGAGCCTCGTGTCAGTCAGCCTTCCCATCCAGCCCTGTTAGTATTAGACACCAGAAAGACTAATCTGAACAAAGATTAAGGCTTGCACAGCCACGTCTCCTTCTAGCCCTCCACAGTAATTCCCACACCACACAGCACCCACATTCCCAGACCAATGAAGCACATTCCCGGAGGTGACCACCAAGGACACCAGACTGACTCACAGATCTCCTGTTATTCACAGTGAGTTATTGGAGGAAAGAAAAACATCCAATTGGTTGTCAGGAAAAAAAAATACTAAATTCAAGCCTTCCATTCTCAGCACAAACCCCACAACATGTCTGAGAGTGAGATTATTTGCAAAAATCTCCTTTAATCTCTGCATGCCCTGACTTCCCTCTTGATTATTCTCCTAATTACATAGTTCTTTGCTGGGAGATTATCCCATTGCTCTAAACTATCCAGGTATCACTGAATGCCCAGAACCATAAGGAGAGTGTTTTTATAAACAGGCAGGACTGGACTTCTCCTAAGTGATGGGCTCTGGATGACTCAGATCTAGTGCCACAGCAGCATCACCTGGGTGAGGTGTCACCAGCCTCACAGGTGTCACCTGAGGTCCACCCTTGGCCACAATGTAATGGCTTCTAAGAGACATCAGGTCCTGAGCCCAGAGAGGTGCCTGGGGCAGCACTGAGGCTTTTGCTCTTCCTGTGCAAGGGAGACAATGGGAGCAGGGAATGCTCCCATCTCAAGAATTTTCATGTTTAGCTGAGTTCACCCATGAAGAAGAGCACCCTGAGGAAGGACAACTACACACAGGAATCAGGGATTCCCATGAGCTTCTTTGAATTAAAAATTAGCTGCAAGCACGGAAGAAATTCCTCTACTGGTGATCCCTGTGCTCTCTCTGCAGCATTTTGCGATGTACCTTGCTGGATGCACTTTGCCCAAGGTACCACCCCACGTCCATGTCCCACAGAAGCTGTGTTCCATCATTCCCCTAGGCTCCCGTGCCTCCCGGGTTTTCCTGGGAAGCTCTGCCCAGCCGTAGGAGCAGCTCTGATCCATTGGGAGTCAGTGCAGGATGTGGCTCCATGGCACCCACAGCACAGCTGTGTTCCCACTCCAGGTTTACTCACTGATCTCCAGCTGCCTCTGGATCCTGCCCTTGCAGCGCTCCCGGTAGTCAGTCTGCGTGGCATTGTACTCGGACATCACCTCCACGAACTTGCGGGACAGCGTGGAGTGCTGAGAGGGAAGAGAAGGAGAGAGGGAGCTGAGGCTTCCATGAGAGGGAAGGCTCAGCCCTGAGCACCTCCTGCACCTCCAACCACCCCAAAAGCAGCATTTCCAGCCCAAATGCTGCTTCAGAGAGTGTGACAGAGCACAAGGGGGGCAGGTGGCAGCAGGTGACACATCCACAGGGGAGTAGACCAGGGGCACCCCTCATCCAGCCCTACCTAAGCACAGCCTCCAGCCCCGAGAAGATGCCCTGGGAGGCTGGAAGCACCCTCCCTGCAGTACTTGTGCCTCAAAAGCATGGAGGTGAGGCCATGGCAGTGCCCTGGGTTGAGCCCTGCCTGCCAGTGCCATGCTGCTGGGACGTGCCAGACCCTGCATAAGCACAGGATGGACCCATGGGGATCATTCTGCAGTGCTGGGGAAACAGTAGTCAGCCTTGCTCAAAGGCACAATCACAGAATCATTTAGCTTGGAAAAGACCTCCAAGATCATCAAGTCCAACCTGTGACAAATCCCCACCTTTTCAACCAGACCTGAGCACTGAGTGCCACCTCCAGTTGTTCCTTCAACACCCCCAGGGATGGGGACTCCACCACCTCCCTGGTCTTCCCCTTTCCAACCCCTTCAGTGAGGAAATTCACCCTGATGCCCAGCCTGAACCCTCACTGGCACAACTTCAGGCTGTTTCCTCTTGTCTTGTCCCTTGTTCCCTGGGAGCAGACCCCGACCCTCAGCTGACTGCAGCCTCCTCTCAGGGATGTCTAGAGAGTAAGATAGTCCCCCCTGGGCCTCCTTTTCTCCAGACAGGACTCCCCCAGCTCCCCCAGCTGCTCCTCATCAGACTTGTGCTCCAGACCCTTCTGCAGCTCTGCTCCCATCTCTGGACAGTCTCTGCACAGCGAGGGAACAGGGAAGGGCAGATGTGCCTGGTACCACCAGCACTCAGACGTGTTGCTGCAGCTGTTCCCACACCTGGAGCAGCCCCAGCCAGCACAGCTCTACCTCCAGGAGACAACACTGGAGACACCTCCAGGGTATGCTTGCACTGGCTCTGCAGCTATTCTAAGCCAGTAACAGCACAGAATTTATGGAGAACCTCTGCTCATCTTCTCCCTTCTCCACCACAAAGCTCACACCAATGCCCCCGGCAGCTCCAGCTCTATCCTCTGCTCAAGAGGTGCTGGCCCAGAACATCTCCCAAGCATCTCAGCTCAAAATCCAGCAACAACGTGACGTGCCATCCAAGAGACTCTTCTGCTGTTCCAAAATTGTTTTTCCTAAAATCCACTTCATTCTCATTCAGCTGAAAACTATCAACATATGTTATCTGGAGCCAAATATAGCCTGGGTGCTGAGTGAGTCCCTTCCTGCTCACTAGCACACCATGCTACACCTCTTTTGCTTAAGAAGTTACTTAACTCAGTGTTGATTTTCTCAGATTGTTATTTTATGTTCCCATGGGCATCCCAATTGTCTACAATATTGCATTTGATTTTTGAAGGAGTTTTGTGCAAAATCAGCTGGAAAAAAGCATTTAAATGGCTTTCAGACATTAAATAAACTTACCTGAATATTCACAGCAAATAAAAAGCATATAAAAAAGTACCTTGTGATTGAACTCATAAAACAAAACATATTAACTCAAGTAGCCTCTCAAGGAATCAGTGCCACTGCAGAAGGACAAAGGTGGTGGTGATCCCAGGTGGGGCACAGGACAAGTGAGGACAGGCTGAAAGAAGCAGGGTCTGGTCAGCTGAAGGTGACAAAGCTTAGAGGGATCCTTTTGTTACAATGACCCAGAGGGAGCAAAGAGAGAAGCTGAAGCAAAACATCTTGGAAGTGGACAGGGGCAGGAAAAGAGATGAGGGACAAAGCTAGGACATAGAATTCCCATATTAAGGGGGAAGAAATCTTCATGAGAGTGGTCAAACACTGGACCACGTTTGTGGTCTGTAGTGTCTCCATCCCTCCGGATTCTGGGGAGACAAGCACCTGCAGGAGTCAGAGTCAGGGACCACAGAGCTCAGTGTCACACTGCTCACCTCAGGGCTCTGTGCCATGGCCTAGAGGTGCTCCTCTGCACCCAGAGAAATGCTAAGAAATGCCCAGATTGCAAGAAAACTTCCCACCTCCCTGACTCAGGGAGTTTGGGTTTTTGAGCCTTGAGAAGAGAAGGCTCTGGGGAGACCAAAAGTCACTTCCAGTGCTAAAGGGGCTCCCAGAGAGCTGGAGAGGGACTGGGGACAAGGGCCTGGAGTAACAGCAGAAGAGGGAATGGCTTCCCACTGCCATAGGACAGGGTTAGATGGGATACGAGGAAGATATTCTTCCCCATGAGGGTGGTGAGGCCCTGGCACAGGCTGCCCACATCAGCTGATGCTGCCCCATCCCTTGAAGTGTCCAAGGCGACGTTGGATGGGGCTTGGAGCACCCTGGTCTAGCAGAATGTCTCCCTGCCCTTGCCAGTGGGTTGGACTGGATCACCTCTGAAGGTTCCTTCCAACTTAAATCAATCCATGGCTTCATGGTGGAGCAGAGCCCTGAATCCCATTCTCCCACATAACAGGGTGATGTCTGAACCACAGAGCTCAACACAGACTAAATCTAAACCCTCTCAAATCCACAGCCCTGGGTTATGCAGGTCTCATTTGTGGCCACCTCTAGTTTTCCAAGACACTGCCAAAGTAAAGCCTTTTCCTGAGAAACAAGGGCATGTCACAACCAGTACTAGGGGCCATCACCACTGACTGCCACCTCCCCTCCCTGCCACTGGCACCTGCATCTGGGATGGCATCAGTTCTTGAGGGGGTCAGCACAGAGAAGAGAGCAGAACACCCTGGGGGTTCACAGCACTGCTGTCAGCACACAGAGGTGTCTCTGGACTGGGAAGAGAAAGTTTTCCTTGGATGGGATCTGCTGACAGCCTGACACTGTCCAGCTGCAACAGAGCTCTGTCCACAGTGGAACCCTTCCACAAGGAACAGAAGGGCTGCTCTGCATCAGAACTTGCTGCTCTCCAGCTGCTGCACCATCCTTTGGCTCTGCCATTCCCCAGCAATTCCCTGACCTGCCTGTCCTAGGGACAGGTGGGCTTCTCCCCTCCCCAGCTTTGCAGAGCATGGTTCCCCCACGGCCTTGGGCAGAGCTGGGACAGCGTTTCCTGCTGGTGCAGGGCTGGAGGGTGCTGGGGTTCCAGCTAGGAGCTGCACCTGCAGAGCTGATCCATGACCATCACTGCCATATTGATATGGTACCAGCAGTGGATGGGAGAGCAACTCCCTGAGTGGTTCCCAGGCTGAGGAGGAGATAAACGACAAGAGCCAAAACTCCTCCAGCACCA